>NC_142030.1:10556373-10925166 GCF_982192425.1 Myodes glareolus | reverse complement strand
TACAAGATGGAATTTATGCCTGGTGTCATTAGTTTGGACAAAACCCCATGACTGGCCATATCATAGTCTCTAAGAGAGAATTTAATTCTATCACTCTGTTAAGTGGACATAGTAGTAAACTGATCCCTGAGTTCTTACCTTTATAACCATAAATTGGTGCATCTCTCAATCCTTATCAGAGAAACTTTTTTTGAGTAAATGAGTTAAAATAGAGACACACAGAGAATGAGAGACTGTAGAGCACTCAGATCCAAATGGGACATCAATGTCACACCCAATCACCCTAGGCTCAGAGATTATTGTAGAAGAAGGAACAGAAAGATCATAAGAGTCAGAGGTCACAGGTGTCTGCAGTAAAATGGTATTTGCTTGACATGACAGGGTCTCTGCACACATAAACCCATATTGGCTATGGCTGCATTTACAAGATCAAAGCAGCCATAATGCCAGCATGGATGGGGAAGAGTCACATGAAGCCCTAGTCTAGGTGAAAAGCTATTAGCATGATGGTGAGGGGGAAGAGTCTGTTTTTTTCAGGGATTTAGCCCCTGAGGGGCTATCCATACTCCAGTATATGGTCCTACACCCATGCACACATGGGAAGCATTATGTGCAATCAGAGCGTTTACAAAAGGATAGAGTAATGCTGTTGGTAGGGAGGTGGTGGAGGGATAGAGGAGGAATTGAAAGGTGGGAAGTGGAGTGGGAAGTCATTAAAATATATGACACACATATCTGAACTTCACAATTAACTGTTTTTAGTGTAAGGTTTCTTTTTATCCATTTCGCAAGGTTTCAGCCCATGATCCTTAGGTCCTGCTGTTCTAGGTCTGTGGTGGTTGGTACATCATGATGTGATTGTATGATAAAGGAAGTGTGCTTATCTGCAGTGCTCACAGAGCAAAGATAGACAGAGAGAAGGCAGAAAGGGCTTGGGATCCCACTAGCTCTTCAACAGCATGTGTAACTAATGATATAAATTATTGAACCATCCCCCTTAAAGATCTCCTACTCTCCAGTAGCACCACAGGATGGGAAGTCCCGTCTTAGCACCTAGGTTTTGGGGGACACTCTTGGTACACACTAGTTACCGTCTTATTGCTATTTGCTTATAAACTGTTTCAATTTTCCTAAAGATTTCCTTGCCTTCTCACCAGCTTGCATATCGCCTTACTATAACTTTCTATAAAATTTTAATCTATAGTTGAATCAATAAAAATTTAATCTATATACTTAGATGTTTCTATCAGTAACCAAGCTGCTTTTGGTTCATTTGCTCTACACAGATAGGACTTGCAGAGAGGCAAGAAAGAGTTCCTCCAGGGGTGGTACGCCAAGGATTCCCGTCTCTGCCTTCTGAGAGCAAAGGTTACAGAATGCGCAGCTGCGTCCGGCCTGATGTGAAGTCTGGAGATCTGGTCCTGTCCTTATATTCTGTATGGCCCTCTATTTTATCAGTGCTCCTGCAGGACTGGGGGATGGGTGTACCCTGGGAGCCTCAGTTCAGTGGTGACAGAGCAGCAGCTTCCAGTGCTAGGGTATCTGAGACCCTTGGCTTTTAAAGCCTGGCAGCTCTCAGCACTAGGGCATCTCTTCAGCTGCCTCTCCTCACTATTCCACCCGTGGCTGCCCCTACTCACATAGTACGGCTACAGTTACCCTTTTTCTGCTGACACGGATGGTGCCGCCATTTCCTGTGCTACCGACTCTGCCTTTGTGTGACTGGTTCAACCCGATCTATTCAAGAGAGAGATAAATGGAAGACAAGAGAAGACCACGTGAGAGAAGTCTTTTATAAAGCCAAATGTCACAACACCAGGGGAAGAGGATGGCTAGGCTGTCTCCTGGCAGCTTCACAAAGTGAACCAAACAGCCAGACAGTGGGCATTTGCTCCAGATCTCCACACAAACGAAAACTTCATACACCAATCCTAATATGTTCCTTCTGCATGTATCATGGCAGTACTTCTGAGAGGTCACAAGTATACCTCCTCTAGCCTAGGTAGGGTCATCTAGATTTCACCAAAACTTGTGATAACAAATGCCTAGGGCAAGCTGTTATGGTTTAAAAAATGGCAGGAGTCCCGAGTTGGGCAGACAGCAGCAGGTGGGAGACCCTGGGCCACTGAAGGTGAAAGTCAGTCCCACGAGGGGTCCTCGTGGTAGGTGAGAGACGGACAGACATGCCATGCAGAGAGAGAGTTTGAATATAGTTTATTTAGTGGGTTATGGAAGGGTAAAAGAAAGGAGAGAGAGAGAGAGAGAGAGAGAGAGAGAGAGAGAGAGAGAGAGAGAGAGAGAGAGAAACAGAGAGGGGGGAAAGAGAGGGGAGGAGAGAGACAGCAGCCCCCTCTTCAGAAGCAAAAGAGCTGGAGCAAGCTGGAGGAAGTGAAAGATCCACTTGCCCCTGCAGCAGGGGAGAGTAGTGGAGTGGGCGGGGCTTTTCCCTTAAAGGGGCAGGATACCCAGGTGACAGGACAGACCATAACACAAGCTACTTGGAATAGTTGTATCAGTGACCACAATTTTGGGAGCTAGAGTTGTTGACAGGAGAGCCTTTTAGCTAGCAGATCAGCTGCTTGCCCTTTTACAAGACAGACAATGCAGAAGGGAGAAGTCTTACAACTGTCAATCAGAGAGCCAAATGTCTCTCTCCTTCAACATCAGATTACTTACTGGAAAAATAAACAGCAGAAGGAGTATCTACAATAAGGACTTAGCATTAACATTAATAATGCTTTTAGCAGTAGTTAATGGTGCGCTAACAATGCACTATATCTGCCCATCACTCATGGATCCCTCAACTGCTACCCTTTCTAAAAGATATCCACATAACTTATTATGTAACTGCAAATTTTATATAACTTTTTTATATAGTTCAAGGTTCTTACCCTTTTCTTGATATGGTCAAGTTGAACTATCCTTTAAGCAAACAAACAGTCATCTATAAATCCTTTAATAGAGTATTTAAAACTGTGAATGAATGACCTGTGCTTAGGAGCAATGTCCATATCTTAGTTGAATTGTCTTTGAAAGGTACTTATTAAATATTTGCTCACAGAATTGAATAGAATATTCGAACCAATTAGATGCTTTTTGAATGGCTAGCCTTTGTTTCTGACTAGCCATAAGATTCATAAATATATCTATTTTTATTTTTAAGTATATAATTCAGTGACTCTCACGAGACTAACACCACAAGCCACATATGACAGACTCATACTTTGCCAGTAGTGTCATGAGATTAAAACAACAAACCACAGAGTCCTAGTGTCCTATTGCTCTGACAAGGTGGTGTAGAAAGATTCTATTTCCAGTATCTTCATTTTTTTAAAATAATCCCTAAATATATCCGAACGAATGGTGGCTCTTCAAAGACCACCATAAAACTTCAGTTCAGAAATAAAGATTATTCTTCTCTGGTAAACTGATGATGATCAGCACGTCCTGTGTGTTTGATTCGCTATGACTTGGGTCCAAAATAAATCAGCTGATAGTCAAGCAAATAGAATAAATATTTTAGATTCTGAATTGCCCTCATGCAATGTAGTCCTCTAACCTAGCAATAAACAAACTACTCTTTAATTATTTCCTCACTCTACAAGTGCTAAAATTAGGCTTGGTTGTTTTAGATTGTGGAGCAAATGAAGTGACTGATGTTCCCATTTCCTGGGGCTGTGGCAATGGCCCAGCATTCAGATCGCTGCCAGCAGGATACAAAACAGCACAACTCCGCTGCTAAACATGGAAGCCAGGGGAACAAAGAGACCTTGCAGCCCGTGCCTCGCTCAAGCAGGAAATTTCATTCTTGAGACAAGTTAGAAAATAAAAACAATAAAATGAGGGAAGACAGAGATAGTGTATCATAGGTGACTGGAAGGGTGAGGTGACATCTGAAAGGCGACTTGTGTATCTACTAAGATCTCCCTCAGCTGAGTATGGTGGGACCCACTAGTGATTTCAGTCCCTGGGAGGCTGAGGTAGAAGAGCTGCAAGTTCAGTCTGAGCTGGGATACATAGCGAGAGTCTGTCTCAAAGGGGTAATAAATAAATAAATAATAAACAAATAAATCCCATCCTAACTTCAATTCTAAGGTCTAAGACTATAACATTTTTAATCAAGCACTCCTTAAATGGTGTAGGAGTTCCTTCTGTTTGGGTGTAGCTTTCATAGAATAATGGATAATGAAACTGCTTTGGCCTAGTTGATAGGGTAGAACTTAAGTAGGCAGAGAGGACAGAACTGAATTCTGGGAAGAAGAAAGCAAGAGTCAAGGAACCACCATGGAGCCGCCAGAATCAGACATGCTGAATCTTTCCTGATAAGCCACTGTCATGTGACGATATACAGATTAATAGTTAATGGGTTAAATCAAGACGTGAGAGTTAGCCAATAAGAGGCTAGAGATAATGGGCCAGGCAGAGATTTAATTAATACAATTTCTGTGTGGTTATTTTGGGTGTAAGCTAGCTGGGCAGCCGGGACAAACAAGGGACCCTCTCCTTGTAACACTCAAACCAAGGTCTGGTGCTAATGGACTATCTGAATGAACTGGATGTCACCAGTGACCTGATTGGGACTTCCTTTGCTCAATCTGGATGGAAGAGACTGATAAGGAGAAGGTCTCCCAGAACTAATGCAGTAGATAACCAAAAATAGTTGCCTTATCCTGGAGGTGGGTCACTTTTACCGACTGGAAAGCTCTAAAAGTAAAGGGGAGAAATACAAGAGAAAATACAGTTAAGAACCAGAACCAGCCAGGCCTGGTTGCAGAAGCTTGCACATAATCCCATAATCAGCTTCTTGAGTAGCTGAGCTAGAAGGACCAAACAGGTTCAGGTCTTGCCTATACTACACACAGGGAGATCAAGACCAGCCTGGGAAACTTAGTGAGCCTCTATCTTAAAATTAAAAGTAAAAATAGAGGCAGCAGAGAGGGAGCTTCGACGGTATCTCAGGGGCAACATTCTCGTCTAGCATGCCCAAGGCTCTGAGTTTAATTTCCAGTACAAAAAGAAGCATAAAAATAATCCAGGACTTTAAAGGCCAGTCAAGGAAATATTGTACCCATAATTTCCCATTTGCAAAAGGAGTGATTCCACTCTCTCTTCTTCCCTGTATAAGCGATTGTAAAGCTCAAGTATGAACACGTTTATCTGGGAGCTGCAGCTGGAGGAGACAGGGAGCCAAAGGCCAGCAAATGGTGAGTGACACTTGCCAGGAGTCACAGGAGTATACTGTGTGCCAGAGGCTCTTCGGAAGATGTCACATATGCAGTATACTGTGTGCCAGAGGCTCTTCAGAGCATGTCACATATGCAAACCAGCACCATCTTTGCCACACACTTCCCAGAAGAGGAAGCCAGGAGGTAGAGCATGCTTAGGGTCACACAGCTAGCGAGCCGGAGAGGATGGCTTTCATCCTTGGGAGTGTAGCTCCAGAGCCTGCAGCCTTAAGCAGGGGTCACCTTGTCCCTGAGAGCTCACCTCTACTATTTTGACTTAGCAGGAAAAATATTCCTGAGTTGATGATGTTGCTCACTTGGGAGAGTGCTTTCTCCCCATGCACAACGTTCTGGGTTTCATGCCCAACAGTCCATAAAACTAGGTATGCTGGCATCCTGTCTGGGTTGGCGGCCTGAGAATTAAAAGTTCAAGGTCAAGTCTTAAGAACAAAATAAGTATGAGGCCAACCAGGGAAAAAGAATCCCTTTCCAATCAAGATTCATTAACTCCTCAGTTGATCCTCTGTCTCTGCCTCTGCCTCTCTCTCTCTCTCTCTCTCTCTCTCTCTCTCTCTCTCTCTCTCTCTCTCTCTCTCCTCTTATGAATCCTCTTCCACCATTTTTTTACCACTAGCTTAATTCTGTTATTTTGACTGCTTCCTTGGGGAAGGCGAAGGGGAACAGTAAGCTATAAACATGAAGTGTTCTCCGATTCGGAACCTGCTGGGCCTGAAAGCTGTGGAAGATGGGGGAGCAGTTCCCTAAATGTGGAGGGCAGTTTCTGTCTCATCATTCAGCACATGGCTTTAAGACCTCTCTGGGGCTGAAGGCTGCTAAAGGGAGTGAACACACCATAGTGGACGGTGTCATTGCAGGACTTTGTCACCTTAACTGACTAATTGTGCCACGAAGGAAGAACTCAAGTGGCTAGAAAAAGCAGAGCTTTGGGGTGACTGGGTCCCTCTAGCTATGTAGTACCTTCTGAGGTCCTGGGATTTCAAGGGCTCCTGAAAAAAACCCAACTTGTTCAGTTTGTTCTCGCTCTGTCTTTGGGTGTGGAAGCACTTTTCAGACTGGAAGCCAAACAGATGTTTGTGTGACCAGCTATCGCAGAGGGAACGTGTGGAAGTCTGGGACTCTCTCTTCAGCTGGACATGCAAGAGCATCTCCACTCTGCAGGTGGCTGGGTGCAGCCTTGTTTGCCTTCCAGAAGGATTGCCAAGGTTAAGGAGCATGTGGGGGCTGAAACTGTGCTTCCCAGCATTCTTTAACCCACAGTTTCATAAGAAGCCCTACTGGTGCTTCTGATGAGGCGTTCACCCTGCATTCCCCAGGTCAACACCGGGTCAGGACCAGCTTAGAGAGTTGATTGGGCTTGCCTTGGCCAAAGATCATCATCATCATCAACAACACACACATGAACATACTCATGCATGCACAAAAAGGACCACAAGGAATTTTTATTTTCTCCAATCCAGGGTCAGAGTCATAACCAGTTGCGAAGAGTCCCTATGACAGCCCCTCTGCCACCAGGAGATGCTGGAGTACACATTGCTATTGAACCTCTGCAGCTTCTGATTGAGAATCCAGATGTTCTTACCCTCTAGGTTCTCAGCATTGACCTTTCTCTAAAAAGGCAATCTGTCAGCCTGTTCTGCTTATTCGACGAAATCTCCAAAGCTGAGTGGAGCACCTCATGGTTTTGGAGGTCACTGACTGCTACAAGAGAGCCACACTACCTTGGGGTAGGAGATAAGATTGATGGAAGGTGGGGACCAGAGCTCCCTTCTAGCAGGGTTACCTGGCTAAGCTCTGACTTCAGGAGAAACTGCCATCCACCTAGTTATGGGCCTGAGTCTCCATGGAGGAAAGTTCCCCCACTATCAGGGACCAAATAGGACTCCTGCACAGAGGAGAGAGAGAGAGGGACGCTGGGTCGGGGCCCCATAAGCTCTGGCATATTGGATTTGAGTAGTTCTGCTTTCTGCCAGCATAACTAAGGACTCAAGGGTGGACTTTTTGCAGAGGGAGACAGATGTCATCAGATTCTGCAGATATTCCCCTAAGAGGACAACTCTTACGTAAATTAGGGGATTGCTTAAAAACCTAACAGGTCCTCCCAATAGCACTTTCCTGTCAACCCCAAGTACTCAGTAGTTCCTGTTTAGTTCCTATCAACCCAGCTCAGCAACCAGCTGTAGAAGCTTCTACCCTTCCTTTCTTCCTCCCTCCTTCCCTCCCTCCCTCCCTCCTTCCCTCCCTCCCTCCCTCCTTCCCTCCCTCCCTCCCTCCCTTTCTTTCTTCCTTCCTATCTATATTTCTTTCTTTCTGTCTATCCATCTATCTATCACTTATCTATCTGTCTGTCTATCTATCTATCTATCTATCTATCTATCTATCTATCTATCTATCTATCTAATATCTATTCATCCATCATCATCTCTTACTCCTACTTATTCCCTTATTTCTCTAGATAGGCTCTATTCTCTGCTTCTGCTATTCTTACCGTGTCCTCTCTGTTCTATATCTCTGCATATTTGCCTCTCTCTTGCAGATATCCCTGGCCATGTTCAGTCTACTTCTTTATCTCTCTGCTCTGGACTCCTCCAGATGCCTATAACCTACAATGGAAAACCTTCCCCCTTAACCATGCCATGAAGCAGTCATATTGACCGTTCCTTTACTGGACTTTCTCGGATACAACTGATGCTGACACCCTTGAATACAGGCCCTGGCTCTATGTTTGTCACTTTAACCTTTATCTTTCTCCTGAGTTGCTTCTGCAGTTGCCTTGGGTTCCAGGGATGGCAGAAATGATTGACAAACATCTTATGACAAATGTCTAAAACCACCTGCAAGCAGCAGCAACAGAATGTTACAGAACAGAGTATCTGCAGAATGCTACACTCAATGAGGGTCATTGCTCTTGATGATAAGACTGGCTGCTATTGCAGGACTCAGCCTATCAGCAGAGCAGACTGTTTCAGGCAAGAGAGAGTAACTATGTCAACCTCTGCTGAGTCCATAGTGGAATCAAACTGATAATGACAGTCAAGCTATGTTCTTAATTGGGACTACCTGTTCTGTCTCTGTCTGTTACACATATCCAAAGACTCTCCTTCATCTTCTTTTCTAGAAAACTCTCAAATACTTCCCCCACATCTTTTTTTCAGTGTTAGAATCTGAACCAGGGCCTTGAATTTGTTAGGCATTTCCAAATGAGCTATGTCCCTGTTCTTATTAGTCTTACAAATAGACCTGGGGGCCACTGAATTCCCTTTTTCTGTTCTTTCCCTAAGTGATCACATTGATTAAAAACCTTCATTTTCTGCCAAAAAGGAAGTTTCTCTTTTGCATCATCCACGATGATACCCAACCCGTACATCACTACCTTCTCCACTACTTAATTCAAACTGCAACTACTGAGTCTTTCTCTCAGTCCAACTGAGCCGTGTTGAATGACTGGCCCATCTGAGAAGTCGTTGTAACAATACTTGCTCTTATAAAGCTCTCTGGGAATTGAACAACCATCCTTTATCCAGAGCATGGGTAGTTCTGGCCACTGTATGTACTAGATCATAATATGTATTATTAGCAATTTCAATCTACTGATTTTTCACCAAAACTAGCAGGGTCTACTTTTTGTTTTGCTTGAGTTGGGGAATGGTGTCCTACATGGCCTTCCTGGTTTTAACAATGTAGTGTAAAAAGAGACTGCACCTTGATTTCCCAGATGCCCAGACCCAAATATTCACACAGAAACTATATTAATTACAATCCTGTTTGACCAATAGCTTAGGCATATTCCTAGCTAGCTCTTCCATCTTAAATTAACCCATTTCTATTCATCTGTGTACCACCACAAGGCTGCGGCCTAGCGGTAAGATTCCAGCATCTTTCTCTGTTGGCAGCTACATGGCGTCTCCCTGACTCTACCTTCTTTCTCTCAGCATCCAGTTCAATTTTCCCACCTAGCTCTATTCTTTCCTAATATAAGCCAAAGCATCTTCTTTATTAACCAATGGTAGCAAAATATATTCACAGCATACAGAGGAGAATCCCACATCAGTGTAGGGAAAGGAAGCATCATGGCTTACCCATTGGTTTCAGAGGGAGTTCTTGTTGTTTTTAGTCCACTCATTTGCTATAGATAATGGCAGAGAGAATGAAGGAGAAGGTGAGCCAAACTGCACTAGAAACTGGGAACAGGACTATGTGTGTGATTTGGAGTGGGTGACTTCTGGGAAGGGACCAGAAGTTTAAGTCCGCAGGTGCAACAACATCTGCACTTTGGGGGTGACTTGGGGAAGGTGAGAATAGTCCTAGCAGAAGTCAGTAAAGAAGATCTGTAATACCCGCTAATTAAATTTGTTTTAGGAAGGAGAAAGAAAACATCTAGGTACAGAACTGGGTCAAGGGTAATGTGGCCAACAAACCAGCTGTGTGATAACCAGGGGGAGGTGAGAAACCTAAGAAGAGTCCTTTAACAGCAGATGCACAAAAAAGTGTGAAAGTGCCCTAGAAAAAGAAAACTTGAATTATTTTATGGCCCACCTTGAATTATAATGGATCACCTCAGAGAGTACACTCAAAGGAAATGAAATAAGCATATTTAAATCCACCCATATTCGTTGTGGCATTGTCAATACTAACCAACCTGTACAATATAATGTGGCTATATAATGGGACACCATTCAGTTGGAAGAAGAAAAAGAAGAAGAAGAAGAAGAAGAAGAAGAAGAAGAAGAAGAAGAAGAAGGAGAAGGAGAAGGAGAAGGAGAAGGAGAAGGAGAAGGAGAAGAAGAAGGAGAATGAGAAGGAGAAGAAAAGCCACCACCATCCAGACACATAAATGATCCTACACATATGATAAAGAAAGTAAGCCAGCCAAGAAGATGAACTGCCACACCATCTGATGTATATGAAATTTCAAACAAAAAAAAACAAACCAACAAAAAGAGACCAAAGTAGTCACTTTTTATAGTCTTGAGACTGAGGCAACAGGAGATTTTGATGAAAGCATTTAAATTTTTGGTTAAATATAAGGAATGAGCTCATCACACTTACTATACAATGTAGTAGCTGGTTTTAATACTGTGTCAAATATCTGAAAATTGTTTACTAGATTCTAAATATTTTTACCACATACAAATAAAGACAAACACACACACTGGCTAAGCATAAATGGAGAGATTTATTACTGCTAACACCAATGATTTTTCCCCAAGATGAAGATAAATATCAGATAGGAACTAGAACTCACAACATAAACACCAGAAAGGAGAAATCAACAATTACTGTCAAAGACATTTTTTCATTTCCACGTATAATTTTCTTAAAAGAAACTGACTATCTAAAGCCAAATTATAACCACCACAAGGTGAGGTTTATACTATTGATAGAAGAAAAAAATTATGTCTAAATACTCTAAGGGCTAAAAACACCTGTTTCTGGAGCAAACACATGAAGCAATCAGACTTTGCTGTGTTGGTGATGGGAGCATGAAATGGTACAACTGCACCCTTGGAAAAGCTGTTTGTGGTGGGGATAGAGTTGGTTCAGTGCTTGAGAGCTCACACTGCTCTTGCAGAAGATTTAAGTTTTGTATCTAGCACATACATAGCCCAGAATACAACAGACCATAGCTCTAGCGGTAGAAGATCCCACACTTCTGGGCTCTATAGGCACCTACCCTCATGAGTACATATTACCACATCCCAATACACATGATTAAAATAATAAAAATAAATATAATGCGGGAAACCTGAGGATTGTTTTACTTTTTATTAATAACAAATCCGTATACAATGATTACAAGACACAGGAAGAATCCAGGTTTCATCACTAGCTGCTGCACCCTTCCTGCTGGGGAACAAGTTCTCCACTGCTGCTCCATAACCCTGTTCCCAAAGGGCAAATTGGATGAGAATAAAGTTGCCAGCCACATGTGCTCCTGTGGCACACTGCCTGCTCAGCTACATCCAAGAAAACATGTGCCTCTTCTCTCCAGATTTTATGGAGTCACATACCTCCAGAGAAGACCATGCCCATTGGGCCAAGCCAACACAATACCATTGGGTTATCAGACCAAATTTCTACAACATCCCCCCCTTTTTCTAATTAAGAATGTTCTAATCCTAACATAAAACTATATAAAATAATAACTATTACCAACTGTTGTCCAGAAGAAAAAAAATGGTAATGACCTAACCAAAAATGAAACTACAAGCAACAAGAACAATATCAAGTAAGAAATACATTCTAGATGTTCAAACCATGGGTAACTGGCAAATTACACAGATATTTCAATAGTTGTCCTTTTTGGAAGAACCTAAGTTTCATACCTAACATGTCCTTTGCTAAGATTTGGGAGAACTAGAACCATCGCTGTCTAGTCTTCAACCCCACCAAATACCTGAGAAGGAAAATAATATTACCTGAGTCAGCAGGAAGTATAAGTAAATGACTTCCAAAAATACAAGAAATGAAACAGTTGGCTGCCCTCATAGTCACCCAAAGTTTCTCTGCAATGTTACAGCTTCCAACTTTGTCTATAGGCCTAAAACATCTGACAGACCATTTTCAGAAGCAAGGAAATTTGAAGAACTGCCTACCCTGTCTTGGCAAAGTTTGACAGTCACTTTTCTTTGTATCCTCCTGGTCCATGTTGGACAGTGTACTTACTGTCAACAGTTGAGGCAAGAGCAGTTTTTTGCTGAATAGGCCAGTTTTTCCAAAAGGGAAACAAACTCCATATGGAACGTCTTTGGCACCCAATCATTCTTTCAGGAGTAGATTGGTGCTGCCAGGAGCAGATATGTCTCACATTAAAAGAATTTTAAGTTATTAAAGTAATTTAAATGTCATACTCTGTAGGTCTTTGAAGTGTTTGAAGATCACCTGTCTATTTGGAACATGTCTCTGCATTTCTGCATACCTAAAAGTTCAACTAGCATGACTATAAATTTGACAAATATGGGTGATTATTAACCTGTAATTCTTATTAACCTAATAGCTTAAGGATGAAAGCTTCACATAAAACAATAAGCTGTAGTTTTAACGCCATATGCAAAAATAGAAACAGATGTATGGTATAAGGACAATAACATCGAATTTGTGAAAATATACAAAAATATCCTAACCAGAGATAGGAATGTATAAAGCAATATGATAAAAATAGCCTTAATTTGCAACAATAAACAAAAATATCCTAAACGGAAGCACAAACAGCTGTTGTGAGGAAGGAAGCAGTAAACAAGGGTGTGCCAGTATCTCTGGAGTATGCGAAACTTTGAGAACTTTCTTTTTATTCATCATCCCATTTACTGACTAGATGTAATTTTGGTGTTTAACTTTTGGAGTTCTTTATAGATTCTACACATTACTCCTCTGTCATCTGGACAGTTGACAAAGATTTCCTTTCATTCTGTAGACTTAGTGGTTTCTTATACAGCTACATTTATATTTATTTCATCATCCAAAGTTGAAATTATCTGCTGGAGAGAGATGAAAGTATATATCGAAAAAAGATATTACAAGGATTTTTATAAAATACTTCTTAGTGATAGAAAAAAATAAAAAACAATAAAACTAATTACTACCAATATATCAAATAAAAGACTAGTTTGTGGGAAATTGATGCATTTATTAAGTAACAGGATCAACTGTTAAAAATCTTTCACTGACACAATCCCACTCCAAGATATGGAGCTAATGGTGATTATTAGCTGCTAGGAGAGAGGGAGTCAGTTTGCTCCAAGATGGAAAGCAGACCACACTCCAGTGGAAGACTCCACATCCAAGAAGATTTGAGCAGCACAAATTGGTCTTGAAGAATTAAAAAGAAATATTTAAAGGACACAAAGTCATGTACACAGATAATGAATCAGAGAAGAATAGGGGGATTGTGGATATGGTCAAACATTATTGCATAAAACTTTCAAAGAACTAGTTTAAAAACATCTTTTGGTGAATGGAAAAAGCCAGTCATATGAGAGTAGAAAAATCATGAGATTCTACTTAAGGGAAATTCTAGAATAAACATGACTAATTTGTTAAGACAAATATTAGAATACTAGTCCCCTGGGACCAGGAACTGAGAGGAGACTGAAATTAGAAAAAGTGGGGGTGCTTTGAAAGCCACCTTTACCAGTTCCAGACCAGGGCCCCTATTTGTTCCTGATACAAATATTCGGTCATATGGGGACCATTCCAGAAAAATCACAACTATACACAGTGCAAAGATCAATGGATCTTGGGGAGTCATTCCCAAGGGATACATTTACACCATAGCTCCTGCATTGATAGGTCTGAGACCAGATGATAGAAGAGGCGGAAGAAATATTCCAGATGCCAAAATACCAAGAATCTGCTGTGAACCAGTCTTTTCTAAAAAATGGTTGTAGAAATAAGATCTGAACAATTGTAGCATCAATAGATACGCTAACACAGAAGGAAGAGAATTGTTAGGGGTCCCACTCCTAAAGAAAGAACTATAGGCAACTAAGAATTATAGGGAGAGGAGAATTATCCTCTCCCAAGGAGGAGCCCACTTGTTAGTTATCCATGATCAGCCACGAAACAGTGTACACAAATAGCAACAACAACCCAGAAGGTTGTGCTTACATATCTATATCTACCTCTCAATATATATTCAAAATAAAACAATTTTTTCAAAGAAAAGAGGCTATTATTTGGGGGGTGGGATGTTGGAGAGGTGAGATTCAGGAGGGCTAGAGGGAACAAAGGAAGAGGAAAGTAATACAATTGTATTTTAATTATGATTGTTAAAGGAAAGAAAGGAGGAAGGAAAAGGCTTTGAAGTGCTACATCAGAATATTCTTCAAAAACACTGAAACTTGTACATTGCTAAAGACTTCAAATTGAGCTCTCAATAAGGAGTTCAAGTTGGTTTATAATTTTAAAAAGAAAAATATGGATTGACAAATACGAGGGCTTTCCTTTTCATTCTTTTTTTCTTTTCCAGACAATGTGTAGACATGTGGCCCATGTGTCCTTAAGCATGCCATTCTACTGACTCTCCTACCTGAGAAATAGGTGTGCACTATCTCATCCAAGGACCTTTGCCTGCTCATCAGCCCAGTGGGTTTGAAAGTTCAGAAGACACACCAAACATGACTGACCAAGTATAAGCCATGTGGACACACTGAGTCCAGGAAACAGGAAAGTGGGATGAACACCTGCTTTCCTTTGTTCTCTGAGGGGAAATGGGGTCTTGTAATTGCACCTGTCATGGGGTTCCTATTAAAGAAGATTCTGAGTTTGAATTTTTAAATCGTTGGGACCTACCACCTTGACTGGCCACCTTGAGTCCTTCCAACAGGCAGACAAGACCACAGCAAGTGCCCTAACTTTTCTTCCAGTCATTCTTTGTGGTTTCTGCCTCATCCAGCACACAGGAGGGCAACATATACCTAAATACTCATCCTTCAGCAGCTAAGTCCATGCTTTGCAAGCCTGGGTTGGTTTCGAATCCTCTCCTGGTCATCTCAACTGCTTGATATGACAGTGGATGAGAGGGTACTGTGTCTCTTCCTTCCTTTCTGGTTTTAGAAATCAGGGTTCATCAACTCAACATAATAATTCAGCATTCTCTTTTCATTGGTTTCCAGGGACACGTGAACCCCTGGATGAACAAGAGGCTTCCTCAGCTCTCAGTTTTATAGACTTAACTGTATCTTCTCTGGGTGGAAGCAATTCTCCGCTGAGTGCTGAAACTAGTTAGACCTGTAGAGTCATGGACAGAATGCAAACTTTTGACCCATATTGTGAGTAATGTGCCCATATTTCATACCTATGTTTCTGAATTTGCATTTCAAAGCAGGTGGGAAGGGTCCCACTCCTTCATCACTAATTCAAACCAAATATTTTGCCCAAACCAACACTCCCAAGTTTCCAAGATTTGTCAGCAGACAACCTATCTGTCTTGAAGATCCATCAGGCTATGGCGAGTGGGGACACACAGTTAGGCCAGGGAATCCTGTTCCCATTCATCCATTGCCTTATTTCAAAATGATGCGAGTGGTATTATCCTTCTACTGAGTGAAATTTTATTTCATGTAATACAAAACTTCAGTGCTGATAAGACCATGGTACTTCGAAAGCAACTGCATGAAAAGATTAAACTTTGAGATGTCAAAGGATTTAAATTTTAACTGATGTAAGCTGTAGCCAGGGAATAACCCTAAGCATGACACAGGTATTAACTGATGGGGCATAATTTCTCCTCTGCAATGCAATCAGTTTTATCAGCTGGCAAACCCTTTTAAGTTAATGTCCTCCTCCTGCTCAGGTCTGGTTGCTACTTCTACTCAGTGGAAACCTAAATATTGCTGTCGGAAGTATTACAGCTTATATTTACCCCCTTACTTGAGCGTGGCCTCTTATACTATTTATGGGGAAGCCTAACGAGCGTGTACCCCTTCTCTCTCGTTCCCCTTGCTCCGTTCCTGCCGGCTGCTCTTTTGGATCGCGTGATTCAACTGGTTAAGCAGAGGATTCTGATTTGTGAGTTTTCCCCTAAATAAATAACTATTTCTTAAATTCTGAGCTAGTGCAGAATTTCTTTTAAGCATCCGTTCACCGCATCAAACTATGGCACTTACGAGCCCACCATGTTGAGAAGTCCCAGCTATCTAGGTCCCTGCCACCGTATCTGAACCCTTCCAAGGTTCAGACATCTTAGAAGACATCTCTAGGATAAAGAAATCGTTTTGGTCTTTTTGACTATGTAAAGCTGTCTCCGTGGTGGGGCCTTTGGTGAACTTGAAGACAGATGAAATCTCATTCCCTGAGCTCATCCTAAGGCAGGCATCCAGCATCTGCCCTGAATGTACCAGTCACCCATCCTCAGATGTTTTTCTTTCCAAGCCTCTGACCATCTGGCTAAACCATCGGCCACTGTCCAGGAATTAGATGGAGATAATTGCCCGGGGCAATGTCTCCTCGATAATTAAGCACACCACTAACATCTGTTCCCGGGAGAATCCTTACACTTTATGAGTTTGGGGACCACCCTCAAGTGGTGTTCAAACACCTCAGCAATTTAGAACCCGAAACATCGACTGTCTCCTTCCACACACTCAGCTGTGAATGTGAAGAACCATGGCAACAAATTCACTCTCCCTGGAACCTTACAGAGGGTGTGGGCGTGGCCAGGGTGGGGCCAGGGTGGGGCCAGGGCGGGGCTCTGCCTGCAAGTTTAGTTTGAAGGATCTGGGGGCTACGAGTATTGTGGCCCACGTGTCTCCTGGTTCTGCCCATTCTACTACTACTGGAAAAACCCATCAAGCCACAGAAACACTTGGGTGTGGACTCACCACTCCCACCCCAGGTCTAATTCCAACACAAACAGGGACCAGCAAAGAACATCCTGCCTCTGTGGTGGGTAGAGACCTACAGAAATTCAGGGAGGGAGGAAATGCTTTAGAAAGGGCTTCATTTTTGAGAATTCCAATTTCTGAAACTCATTCTTATTAACCACATCTTGGAGTTTGAGATCATAGATCGACTGCCCCGGTGGCCTTTTAACCCTAATTAACCCACTAGCCCATTTGGTGCCCCTAATTCTTTTAACTATGTGTTGCAGCTTATAAAAAAAAATATGTGGCCTCGTGTCTGGTCAAATACTGCACATTCCATAGTTCTTGCTTGGGCCACTTCCTTCCCTATGGAGCCATTGCCTAACTTTTCCAAAGCTGATATTAATACCACAGAGCATTATAATGTAGTTATTTTCATGGGAGGCAGGGAGGAAGTCACGTGGCATCAATTGATCCCGCGGGGTCCCTTAAGTCTCCATTTAGCATGTTGTTTTTATTCACGGCAACAGCAATGGGCTGGAAACAGCAAGGAAGCCTCTGTGATTGTGTTAAGTGAGTAATTATTTTCTAGAGCTTGCGTGGGGCTAATGGGTCAGTATTCTTTTTAAGTGAATGAAGGCAGGGTGCAGCTGGGTCAAAGGCACATATGCATTTTCTTAAATACACACATGCACACGGACACATACAGATCCAGGTCACAATCCATTTGTCCTATATTAACCTGTTCTATGACGTGAGCTTATTAAAGGGCCAGGACATGGAAAACTAAGACATGTCTTTGAGGTTTTAAAGATTGAAAGAAAGAAATTCAAAAGCTCCCAGCATAAAAAGGTAAATTCGGTCCTGTTTAAATGAGTGAATTATAAGAGTTTCATATGGAAGCTTCGGTACCAATATGCTCCATTATTTTGTATTTATATCACAAATTTTACTTCCCAGAAGGTCGTCATAGACTTCTGCCTTTCCGGCCTTTATAACGAGCCCATAGGTAGGTAGGGCAAGAGTTATTTTTCAGTTTCCAAAACCAAAAGCTGCTAAGTCACCCACATGCAGCCTTGTCAGAACAACCATAGAGTGAATGAATTCTGGTCTGAACTCCCCAGAGGAACCCAAGAAGCAAGCTAGAGCTCCCACAGGACTTTGCTAGGGTGCGGGGTCACCTGAGTTGGATGGGTGAGAAGGGACACATTTCATATGTGCCAGTCTCTCGCCCTCCTTCGCTCGCAGCGGTCCCAATTGCCCTGCGGTTCTTGGACAGTGGTTCTCAACCTCCCTAGTGCTGTGATCCTTTAACACAGCACCTCATGTTACGGTGGCTCCAACCATGATATTATTTTCATTGCTACTTCATAATTATAATTTGCTACTTTTATGAATCGCAATGGAAATATCGGATATGCAGGATATCTGATATGTGACCCGTAGGAAAGAGTGGCTCCACTCGCAAAGGGGTTGCGACTCCTCGGTTGAGAACTGCTGCCCTGGGGCTTAGCCTTTCCTTCACTGTCTGCCCTGAGGGGACTCTGCTTTCCAGCCAAGGGTTCAGATGGAAGCTAGCAAGAACGTAAGTTTTTCTGGCATTTTCTCCGCAGACCAATGTGAGAGTCAATGGCCCACTGCAGTGCCACGGCTTGGCAGGTGGTCCTGGGTGGCATCCAAAAGCAGGCTGAGCAAGTCACGGAGAACAAGCCAATAGGAATCGTCACTCATGACCTCTGTATCAGTTGCTGCCTCCAAGTTCTCACCCTGACAACCCTAACAAAAAGAAAGCCCCTCCTACCCAAGTTGGTTTGGGTAGCCATATTTATCACAGCAGCAGAAACCCACCCAGGACACATGCAGGAGGAAAAACCCTCCCTGCAGTTTCTATTAGAACTCTTGGGTTTCGCTGGCGTGAGAAGTAGTTTGTTTTCCACAAAGACACAGAAAAATTATCAATTAACTAGTCTTCAAGATGGCAGTGGCCAGATAGGCAGGGTGGCACACTCCTGTGATCCTAGCCCTGGGGAAACTGGGACGAGAAGATCGGGAATCACATTTGGGTGACCCGGAGGCCAGACTGGGGTTCAGACTGAGACCAAATCTTTAAAGTGAATTCCTTTAAAAGCTGTGGCATGTGAAGCTGATATTTCTTGAAGACGATGAAGTGAGGAAAGGATAAAGCCACAAAGAATAATACAAACTTTCTCCAACAGGGAGAGTCTGGGTGATGCTTGCCTCAAAGGCCGGACGGTAGTATGAAAATCTTCCTCAATTTTTAGACAGCACCAATGGAGTTTTAGTCTTATTCAGTAAGCCAACAAAATAGCTAATAAACCTGTGGTTTCTTGATTTAGTCAGATCAAAGTACTAAAGTTCTTCCATTCACATAGTACCCATTCACTCTCTGACCAATAAATAAGTGTAAAGGGCGTTAGGACCACAGGTGTGACAAAGGCTCCTGGGACACTGTAGCCACAAGACTGTGTACATGCGTTCCCACCAGAGTGCAGGCTGTACAGAGGCGTGGCCCTGATTGAGTCATCCGTGGTGCTGGAGTCATGGTCAGGAGGGCTGCTTTGAACT
The DNA here is from genome assembly GCF_982192425.1 of Myodes glareolus. NCBI lineage: Eukaryota > Metazoa > Chordata > Mammalia > Rodentia > Cricetidae > Myodes > Myodes glareolus. Next base: position 10,906,034 of record NC_142030.1, on the reverse strand, counting down.
GCCACCACCCTCACAGAACGGAGTCCATCACCTCCTGGACCGTGCCAAGCTGGTGGAAGTTTAAAACCACTCTGTGGAGGAGCTGCAGTCTCCGGCTATTCTGCCTGAGCGGAAGCTGGGCACAAGCTAGCAGGGAATGAGGGACGTTTACTAATGACTCGGGTAATTATTCAGCTTGTGAATAAACTAGGGCCTTTGATTCTTTCTCTCTTTTCTCCTTAGTCATTTAAGGGCTCATAAAAGCCCTGTGAAGTCAGTTGGAGCAGGAAGTGAAAACTGAGCTCATCTGGTCTCTGGGGTTTCTTTTGAGTCATTCCAGTGACCGTGCTGAAGAGGAAATGATTGAACCCATTGGCTGGCTTGAGGCTGGGGCTCAACTGTGGATTCTGCTCCCCTACCGGACCACATCCAAATCAGAACAATGGTCACAGAAGCTGCGGGGTGCAGGGCGGCACTGTAGGAAACACAAGAGACTTATTTGTCGGTTCCTTGTGTTTTCATAGATGTAGAAACGACTGCTCAGAGAGCCAAAGGCACTACACTAATATCACAGAGCCATTTTACAGACAAAACTGGAAAGTGTCATTTAAGATTTGATTAATAACACTGACTATATTATATTGAATATTATATTGAATGTATATGTTGAACACAGATCTTCAGTAGAGTTTCATTTCGGACATTTCTAGAAACGGTTATCTCCATTGTGAATTTCCAAGACAATTTATAAGTCACCCGGTAGTGATGTTCCAACTCAGAGTATATCATCAATCACAATGTTCTGGGAGGCAGCATGCCATTTAACACAGACACACAGAAGGGATGGAGTAGAACTGTTGAGCTGTTGATGAGAATGTAGAAATATCTTTGAGCCACAGATCAGCCTGCTAATGTTCCTGCAGAGACCTTTTAAAGACTCATTTTAATTATTTTTAATTATGGGTGGGTGCGTGTGTGTGTGTGTGTGTGTGTGTGTGTGTGTGCGTGTGCGCGTGCGCGTGTGCGTGTGTGTGTGTGTGTGTGTGTGTGTGCGCGCGCGCTCGTGTGTGCATGGGTATAAACACCTTCGGTACAGGTTCCCTCAGAGGCCAGAGGTGTCAGATACCCTAGAGCTTGGGTGATAGGCAGCTGGGAACCAAACTCTGTGTTCTCTGTGAGAGCAGCAAATATTCTTAAATGCAGAGCCATCTCTCCAGCCCCGTCCTGCAGAGATCTTAAAGGGCCTTTGAAAGACAAGGTGTGGTGGGGGGAGGGACAGAGGATTAGGAGCAGAGATGTCTTTATCTATTTCCTTCGTCACCTTGCAAGGGCTCTCTCCTCCATCTGGAAAGTGTGACTTTACATTTTGCACCATCTGGAAGGAACATCTGTCTGTTAACACCTTGAGGCAGCTTTAATGTGTAAGAAAACTCAAAAAATATATCATAAAACTCCAGTGCTGATAAGGTAAGAGACCCTAGCACAAGAGAAGGCAGTGACAAAGGACACAGAAAAGCCTTCTGCCAATAATCCATGTTCTCTTCATCTTGAGAAAAATCAAAAAAGAAATATTAGTGCCCTGTGAGCGAGAGGAAATTCAGATAAACTATCCGTAAGACAGCCTGCCACATAGATTTATCAAGTAGCCATTGCAGAAAACGACAGGTCTAACATGGTTCTGGGGGAAGTGGAATAAGAAAGGTAGTTTCATTTTTCTCTTGTGCAGAGGAGATGTCTTACAGCTGTATGGTATGGGTGTATCAGAAATCTTACTATCCAGATTTACTTCTCCCTTCCAAATTTTGTTAGATGTGACACAACGTGCTAACAAAACTTGGTGGGAAAGACACTTATGCCTGGAAATCAGGGAACGATCATTCTCAAATCCAAGATACTACATTTCCCAACAGAACTTGCTAGCTTGAGGAAGGCAATCCACTTTCAGAGCAGGTGGGACCCACCCTCTCTGTCTGGGCTCTCATCTGCTTCTGGGCAAGTTGTAGGAGTTGGAGGTGTGACGAGAAAGAGAAGATGGGGGCTGAAAGGGTAGTTTCAGGAGGAAAGATGGCGGTTAGCTGGGCAAATATTTGAGAGGAGACAAAAGGCTTCCTGGGAAGCTGTTGCTCTCAAAGTTTTCAGAAAAGAAACAACATTGACCTTCCCTCTGTCTTAATATAGAAGACCACAGAATCTCCAAAACAGCTTTAGGAGAGCCACAGGACAGGGGTGGGGGACAGGATTGTGCACCTCAGAGGAAGTGGAAAGGGACAAACAGCATTGTTTGAATGTGCTATGACAATGGTCTTCCTGGGCGCTCTGCTCTGGTCATCTGAACCTTTCTGACCCTGAGACATTTGATGTTAGATCTTCTAAAGACGGGGGAAACCTGTTTTGGAAAGAAAAGAACTCACTCCCTGAGGTATTCTGTTTCACGGTGAACTATTTATTTAAGACTGAGCTGTTTCTGCTTTGATGGCCCACGTCAGTTGGGCAGATGAATAGAAACACAGCCGTGTTCTCTCCTCTCAGAGTCCCTGTATCAGGAAGGTAATAGAGCAGGACGGTCTGGCTTGGCTTGATAAACAGCAGAATTTTATAAAAGCTCTAGAAAACATGGGTGTAGAAGTCATCAGAAATCGATTTTTTTTAAAAAAGCAATACTCCAAGTAGTTCAGAAACCTTCCTTTTTCGTTATCTGATTTGGAGAGTGAGACAAGTTGCGAGTAAAATGAGACCCTGCTACGACACACACATCAAAGGGTATGTTCTTAACTGTAGTGACAGCCCACAGCGTTGCTTCATTGTCGGGATGTAGCTTAGAATTCCTGGTAACGCATGTGGTCCAGTGTATTTAATCAGCCACTCTGAGAAATTGTTACTCCATGACCTTTAAGCATCAACAGAGGTGCAAATGTGTATTGGTCATCAATTGTCATGTAACAAGTAACCCTCCAACTTGAATGTTTCATTCACTGAACACCAATCTCAGTTTCTGTGAGAACCCAATTTAGACGTGACTAGGCTGAACTTATTCTGCTTACAGATTTACTTTGTCAGCCGGGGCTGTATCCACCTCAAACTAGACCAAGAGAAGGTCTACTTCTAGGCTCCCCCACAGGGATGGTGGAGAGTCTTCTTCTTAGTGACTATTAAAAGAGGGTTTGAAGGAACACACCCGGGAGGGAATCACAGTCATGCCCTAACCCAATCTCCGTGGAGACAGCTGACCATTCTGCCACACTTGATTCCTCCAAGGAACTTACAGAGCTCCACTAAGCTAAGGAAGCCAGAACGATAGTGCGCCCTTGTCTATCTGCCAGTTTCACATCCTCAGAGTCAACCACAGTGCAGACTGAAAATATTTGAGAAGAAAAACACACCTGTGCTGACCACGTGAACTTTTCCCCTGTCGAGGTTCCTCAAATAGCACCGCAAGACAACACTTACATTGCATTACGCTGAGTGTGTGTGGTGGTGGCTCACCCCTGAGATATCACAGCCTGAGCTACGCGGTTTAATTTTCTCCCATCAAAGGACACGAATGGGCACAATGAAGAGTTGACTCCATGGTTAATCCTGGAACACTGCTCTTGCAGGGGGCTGGAGCTCAGTTCTTAGCACCATGTTGGACAGCTTACAACAACCTCAATACCTGCAGGTCCAGGGTATCTGCTGCCTTCTTCTGGTCCCTGAGTGCACCTACCCTCACATGTGCAGACTCACATATACACAGAATTTAAAACGCAAAACAAAGCATCGATTTTAAGTTTTAAACTCAATCTAAACAATACACAGAACACAAAAGAATGTGCATACATTGTATGCAAATGCTGTGTCATTTTATATGGGAGACTTGAGTACCCACATCCACCCATTTTGGAATGGAGGATATCCTAGAACCAATTCACCCCCACAGATATCCAGGGACAACTACACACAAGGACAGTGAGACCAGGATTGAGGGAGCACCAAAGGTGTCTTAGCAGCTGGCATCTTGACATAGCAAAGCTTCCCAAGGTTAGTATATAAAACCAGGCAATTTCTAGTTGGCATTCAAAGTGCTAGCCGTGCTGAGCTCAGGGTGACTTACACACAGGTAATTTGTAAAGGATCTCAAATGCCCTGCCACGCCTTGGAAACAATGTGTGACAGATTTCCTGTTATCCCCACCAGTTTACCAAGGGGCTAGAGAGAAAAGGGTGTGCCCGGACTAAGGCATTTGGTCATGCTCCTCAGTCCCGGATACCCGTCAGTCATCTAGTGCATGTAGCCGCTTGACGCAGGGACTGCCTGCAGGTAGAACTCCATTCAGAAGCCTCGAAACTATATCAGATCAGTTTATCACTGAACACACACCACGGCATAATGTAGCTGATCTTACCTCAGCGTGCATGTGCAAGTGTGTGTGCAGGTGCATGCATGTGTGTCTGTGTGTGTCTATGTATGTCTGTGAGTGTGTGTGTGTCCATGCATGTTTGTGTGTGTGCAGGTGCCTGTATATGCACACTTGTGTGTATACATGACTGTGTGCGTGCATGTGTATGCATGTATGTGTGGGTGCACACGCATGTGTGAAGGATGATTAAACAAGCCCTTGAGAAAAGGATGGAAATCTTTTCAATATGTTGACGTCTCCAATTTCCTACGATAACAGAAAACAACTCAGTCTCTACTTGGAAACTGTGGATCTATCTGAGTTAATGGGAGTTACAAACACCAAATGGACTTTCGAACTATCTAAGCAGATATTTTTATGTGGAGAGGGTCATTGGTGGAGGTAGGATTACTTCATGTAGCTCAAGTTGGCCTGGAATTTTCTATGTAGCAGAGGTTGGTGTTAAACTCCCGATTCTCCTGTTCACACCTCTCAATCATTGTACTTCCAGACTCCATTCAGTTCTAAAGTCCACCTCTATCCCATTTTAGTTTATTTTCCATTTTATCGAATTTGAGGTCGGTTCCCAACATAGGCCAGGCTGATCTAGAACTACTCTACAGTCCAGGCTGCTAAAATAATACTTAAAAAATATATAAATAGCTTTAAGACCCATTCTGTGAGAAGGAATCTTTACCTGACATGGCCAAAGTGGCCAAGAACCTGAGACTACATATGCCGCGGGCCTAGGGGATGCCTATTACATATTCTGCTAGTGAACAAAGCAGTAAAATGAATCCTAGTGCTATTCCCATAGATCAGAACATCGCTCAGCCTCTTCAGAGAAACTTCTTGCAGCAGAAGAGTGTTAACACTGAGACCCACAACTGAACAACACACAGAAAGCAAGAGATTTTGGGGCACTCAGACTTAAATGCTATGTCTTCACCGGAGGCCTGCCTCCATGTTCGGGGATCTACATAGAAGAGGGGTCGCTGGAAGACTCCAAGGAAACAGTGTCTCCCGGACAAAGATGAAGGCACCTATGAGCTCACAGAGGCTGTAGCAGCGTGCACAGGAACTGCGCAGGTTCAAGGCAAATTGGGCCCAGATCTGAGAGGAGAAAATGGACACAGGATTCCACTCCTAACCAAGAAGCTATTTGCAATTAATACCTGCTGGGAAAAGAAAAATTAGTATCTCCAGATATATCCACCACACTTCAGAGCAGGCCCTGGGGTCAAGAATAGTTGACCAAAAGAAAAAACAGAAATGATTGGTGTGTGTGTGTGTGTGTGTGTGTGTGTGTGTGTGTGTGTGTGTGAAGGGGACTTTTGTGTTCCATTTAGTCATTTTTGTGTATTATTTGGGTTTCTGTCTGTTTTGATTTGTATATTTTGATTTGGTTCTTGTCACTTTTGGGAACAAGAGAGAGAATGAACAAGAAATTGGTAGGTAGGGAGCTAGGGAGGATCCTGGAAGAACCAAGGAAGGGAAAACATGATCAAAATATATTATATGAAAACATTTTTAATAAAAAATTAAATAGGTACAAAGAACTTAAGTGGTTAGCATTTGGTTGCCTAAATTATCAGGAAATGTGTTCCTTCAGATGTGCAAGGATTGTGACTTAGAACTTGTCTCCTAGTCTCCAGAGCTCTGAGCGCAAGGGCAGTATTATATAAAGCATTGCCCTCCGATGCAGTGATGTCCAGTGCATTTGACACTTGTGCTACCTTTGAGTAGCTCAGGTGCACACGGCATCCGCCCATAAGCCTCCCCACCTGTGTGGACTGCCAAGCGCTTTCTCCGAACCCCACCCTCGTGTTCTCCCCAGCTCTTCCCGCTTCCCTTCCAGGAGAATTGACACTATCCCCACTCCGGGAAGGCTTTCTTCTCCAGTATTTGAAATCCTCAAAAATGCTTCATTTACTTGTTAGCAATAAAGCAAAATTGCACAGTTAAGAAAATGGTTGAGGCTATAAAAGCACTTGGCTCCTTTCCCCTAATCCAGAAGGTACTGTGTGTTCTTTGGATCCTGGACAACACTTTGGGCAGCTCCAGATAAGGTATCCAATAACTTCACTCCGTGTCCTCATTTCTCTTGCCCTCATTCCAGAAAAAGTTGGACAGTTGCCTCCCAAATAATTTCATTGTGAGGGAAGTTATTATGAAAACACACTCCGCTGGTTTTCACTGACCTCCAAAACACACTCCCTAATTAAGTGCAAATGGGGGCCGACTTGGAGCAGGTTGTCTCTGATTTTGGACTTGGGAGCGTTCTTAAAGTTTATGAACTCTATATGCGAGCTCTGTCTGCCAAACGAGGAATTTCTTGTTTCATTTGGTGACTGCACGGAGGTTATATAATGCTTCTCCAAGAGCCCAGGATGCTGGAGATGAGTAAACCATCTGTCTACACTGAAAAGTCAAAAAAAGAAAAGAAATTCATTGCCCCGCAATCTGTCTCCGGGCATAACTAATTATTTATCCAGAGGAATTTCCTCACGGCTTTTTATTTTAACATTGAGTTCCTACATAACCGTAAAATTTTACTGTACTAAGGAGGCAATGATCGTATTCATGGCCTCGTGTCTTTTTATAGGCGCCTACAGTTATTCAGCTTTAATATTTTAGGAAACCCGAGGACCTGACAAAGAGAAGTGTGAGAAGCGGTAGGGGGAGGCAACTTACACCTCGCCTCTGGCATCCAGTCTTTCCCTCCTCGGCCAGCAGGGGGCAGTAGTAATAGAGGACAGGAAGCTGCTGCTTAGGCACATAAGCAAGGAGAAATGATACGCTGATGGGGTTTCTCTGATCTCCTCTGGTCCCCCTGGCAGGAGGAAGCCTTGGGTGGAGTAACCTCCTGGGCAGCCACCTGCTAACTTAGGTTAGGGCAAATGTTTAGATGACAGTAGTAAGTGAGTCTTTGAGACTGCACTCTATGTCAAGGTATACCCAAGCATAATTTTACTCAATCTTTTGGCAAAGAGGAACGAAGATAGTGAATATTTATGGTGTTTTAAAGGTGAGGAAACTGGGACTTAAAGGCATGTGTAGATTGTTTAAGGTTCCATAGCAAAAACTGAAAGTACCAACTGATGAAAGAGTACAGAGTGACCCAGGCACCAAACTTCATCGGAACTTGTGGTCTCCTTGTTTGTATCACTCAATATTTTATAGCAACTTACTGGGTAGTTCAGGCTGGCCTCGAACATGTGATCCTCCTGCTTCAGCCTCATAAGAGGTAGGATTCTATGTGTATGTCCGTACAGGCGGCTCATTATTAAAATTATTTTACCTGACAGAACAGATGCAAGTGTTTCTTAGTTTTTTTGTTAATCCCAAACATGTAAAACTTGAGATACACAATCGCCAGCTGCAGTTGAACACATCTATGTTAACTATCAGAGTTAGCGACAGGACGATATTCCAAACTTGGCTAACAATGGTGATATTATTGAACAATATTATGAACCTGAGTGTTGGACATTCTCTCTTTCTTCCAACAGTGTAACTCGACACCACACCGATCCTATTTACCACCCTGAGCCTCTGGAGTTGTCTGCGTGCCTTGTGATAGTATGACAGACAGGGTTTTTGCGCAGGCAGGTGGGGTTCTACTCCGAGTCCAAGCTCCCCTATGTGAGAGGATTGATAGCTGAAGAGGAGAGAGGGTGAAGCAGGCAAATGCAGGGGAGCCCCTTAGCCTGGCTCTGCTCCATAGGAAGTGCTCGGTCCCTTTGACCACTGTGACACTACATCAAAACTTGGAAAGCAAGGAGAGAACGCAAACGAATGTCCAGATGTTTTGGTTGTGGGTGCCAAAGGTCCAGATGTCTGACAAACTCTCAGAGAGTTAATTGTGTTTGTTGGTGCTCACAGGCAGCCTGGGTACAACAGGATCACAGTCTATGGCTGAGGGCGAATGGAGGTTAATGTGCTTCCCATTCCTACACAGGCCCCTTTGTCAGTAAGGAAAACTGCAAACGTGCTCGGACTTCCCCTTCCGTGCCTGCCGAAAACATTACTGGAAGTCAAAAAGCAACCATGTTTTCCTCGGGCTCTTAAACTCTCTTTAATTGTCTTAAATCTAAAAAGAAAAACAGGTAATTGCTTTATTTCTTACATTTCTTTTCAGCTTCTAAAGATATTATGACAATTCTAAATAGGGCGCAATTCTCTCCTATCTGTTTCTCCCAGACCTAATATTGAAAATTAGCATCCAAGATTAACCAATCTGCCTCTGTCAAATACTATGGAGTTATTCCTTTTTCATATAGGCTTAAGGTGTGGGTGTGTGTAAGTAACTCCACAAGAGCATGAGATAAAGGGGATTATCAAATATTTATTGGGGAACACTCACGAATAACAAGGTAGAGAGCCTCTGCAGTTCTCTGTTCTGTGGGAGCTGGGAGTAGTTATCAGATCTCCAACCACCACCAAAAGACAGTGGTCAAGCAAGCTCCTCCTCTCTCTTAAACATGATCATGTCCATAGACGGAAGACCATGCCCCTAAATCTAGTACCCCCAAAAGCTATAGGCTGAATGAATTCCCATAACACCTCCCCCTTTTGTCTAAATGAAGGGTTGTAAAACTAGTACAAAACTATGTGCAATATGGACAAATATCAAGTATCGTCCAGGAGAAGGAAAAGGTAACAACAAACACAAAATAGAACTCAATCATCAATCGTACAATGCAAACACATACTAAATGTCCAAGCTATGAGTGAACAGGCAACTAACAGAGATTAATAGCTGTCTTATCCTGAGGAGTCAAAGTCTTGTACCTAAAATATCTAAGTTATGAGAGGATATTAACCATGACTGTTTAGTCTTCAACTTCATCTAAGACTTGAGAAGAAAAAAATAATGTTACCTGTGTAAGAAGGAAGTGCAGGCAAGCAACTTCCAAAAGGTACAAGAAATGACAGAGACAGCTGGCTACCTGGAGAGTCACCCAAAATCTCATTAGCAATATTGGGGCAACTGACTTGGCTGAGGCTAGAGTATATGGCAGACCATTTTTAGAAGCAGGAAGAGTCTAAAGACTATCCTACCCTGTCTTGGTAAGGTTCAGCAGTCACTTTGGTTTGTATCCTGCTTATCTAGTTTAGACAGCGTGCAAACCGTCAGTACTTGAGGCAAGGGCAGTTCCTTGTCCAAAGACCAGTTTTGCCAAGAAAAAAAAAATGAGCTCCAAGTGGAGTGTCTTCAGTATCCAACATTCTTTTGGGAATAATAGGTCAGTGCTGCCAGGAGCAGTAGTGACTAGTGTCAACAGAATCCTGAATTATTTGCATGTCATATTTTATAGGTCTTTGAAGTATTTTCAGATTGCCTATGTATGCAGAGTAAATCTCACTGCATCTAAAAAACCTGACTAACATACCTAAAGGTGCAACAAACATGGATGGCTATTAACCTGACATTCTTAATACCTATATAGCTTAAAGACTAGGGATTCACAAAATAAACAATCTATAAACAGATATGCAGCAATGAGGACAGTGACTTGGAATTGTAACAATATATATAAATACCTTAATCAGAGGTAGACACGCATAGTATAACATGATAAAAATATCATAAAATTGCTTTGATATACAAGCAGAGGCAGAAACACACATACATAAAATGTGACCAAAATAACTTTACATTTGTGCACAAATATTATAAACAGAAATAATAACATACACAATATAACAAATATAATTTAAATTTGTATCAGTATACAAATTGTCTGGGACAGGATTACAAAGATAACTTTGCATATATAAATATACAAGAGTCTATATCAATGTAAATGTCTATAACTAATAATTCACAAGTAGATAACATTAATAACCTGTTATTGTTTGGATAACCTGTTATCCAAAACCATCCACTTCTCCTTTTTCTCTTTTCCAAAAAGAGGTTTTTGAGGCTAAACTTCACCTCCAATCCTACACAACTTATAACCAACGCCTAATATATGACAGTTATCCATAACCCTGAAAAGAAAATCTGTTGGGAGAGGGGACATCGCTTTCTAGAATTCCTTACACTTTTCATGGGGCCATGGTGTCTCTATGGGATCCTGGAAAAAGCTAAAAGGAAGATCAAATCTCAAGAGTACTGTCTGTAAGAAGTAGTACTCGGTCTCTGAGTAGTGGTTAGGGTTCTTTTTTCTTTCTTTCTTTTTTCTTTTTCTTTCCCTTTCTTTCTTTCTTTCTTTCTTTCTTTCTTTCTTTCTTTCTTTCTTTTTTTGATTTCTTAAGCTGAAGTTCTGGCCAGAGTGTTGTAAGAAGGGGTACCATCTCAGCTAGCCAAGTTGAAATCATCTTGAGCAGTTTGTAGCCCAAAACTGATCTTTGAGTGGTGTTTATCAGCTCAATGGCATCCTATGAACCAGGTAGAATCATTGTTGTGGGGCCCCATCTTTCTTCTGGAGATTTCAGACATTCGTGTTAGGAAAATTAATTGTTTAGTTTGGAAAACATAAACATTATTAATATCAAAACAGAAAGTTTAAATTTTGAGATAGCACTATATCTAAAGAAAAGTTTTAAAGAGGCAAAAAAAAGTATGGGGAGATTTTAGGGAGATAACAGAGTTTTGACAACAATAGTCCCTAAATTTGAGACAGAAACTCTGATTTTTTTTTAACAACATGGTTGGATTTAGAGAAGGAGAGAGCTATGTTCCAACCCCAAACCCATGCTGGGTGCCAGGAATGGGAGTGTGCAAATGAATCCATGAGAGCCTGAGAAAGGGGGGTATAAAATATTTATTGGGAAACACTCACAAACAACAAGATAGAGAGTCACCGCAGTCCTCTGCTCTGTGGGCACTGGGAACTGTGATCAGATCTCTGACCAACACTCAAGAAAGCGAGTGACTCCCTCCTCTCTCTTAAAAGCAACCATGTCCACAGCCAGAAGACCATGCACCTAAGTCCAGTGTCCCCAGAAGCTATTGGATAAATGAATTCTCACAACATTAAATTGAAAGAAAAATGACAGTTTTTAATCTAAACCTACCTTGGAGTGTTATCCTTAACTAGTCAAAGCAGGTGGTATGACAGTTTTGAAATGAAAATTTTAAAATACTATAAAATACAGTTTTCTATATTATTATTGACCATTCAATTCCTATGAGCTCTGGTTTTCTTTTTCTCCTTCCCTCCTTTGTCCATTTTTTCTTTCTTTTTATTTTTTAAAAAAATCTTTATTCTATGTGTATGTGTGTGCCTGTGTGTGTGTGTGTGTGTGTGTGTGTGTGTGTGTGTGTGTGTGTACCACATGACTGCAGTGCCCACAAGGTCAAAAGAGGCATCTGATCCCCTGAAACTGGAGAACAGTAAGCACTCAGAACCACTAAGTCATCTCTCTAGCTTATTTGCTTTACCCCTCCCGCTCTCCCTCTTTCCATCTCTCCCTTCCTTTCTTTCCCCCTTCCTAAAATGCTCTCATATTTCAGAGCCTGGCCTCACCTCACTGTGTAACAGGATCACCTGGAACTTCTGGCCCTCTTTTCTCCACCTCCCAGATGACAGACTCACAAGCATGCACTACCATGCCCAGTTGATGTGGTCCTAGGGACTGAACCCAGAGCTTCCTTCATGCTAGGCCAGCTCTACCACTGAGCTATACCCCTAGTTCCAGAACTCATTTCTTAAAGTTAGACGAGAATGCTCTTCTGTTTCTGCTCTGAAGCCTCTAAGAAGAGCTACACCAGACACATGTACAGGCAGGTTACGTGGTCTGACGCCAAAGTCAAGTGACTAGTGGAAACATTTGAAACCGAATGCACAGTATTTAAAGGAACCTCAGCAGCTCAAAGGAGTTGGAGATGTATTTGCCTTCATTTGTCTTCTGTATAAGTTGCACAGCTTCACTGAATCTGCTCAGCAGCTCCTGGGAAGGAAAGAAAGAGAGCTAATGGATGCATGGTGCTGCGTGTGCTCCTGTGCATTCTGCATGGCTAGGTGAATTCAAAGATGCTCTGTAGCCTTAAGAGAGTCTGTCAACTCTCAGGGGCTTCAGGTTCCAAACAAAAGCTGAAAGTTTAGAACATAATTGCTGATGTGGTTTCTTCAAACCCCTTCTACAGCAGCCAGGATCTGTATTTACTTAATCTAGTTCAGAGATGTAGATGAAGCAGACAGTTGTCAATACAGTACCTGAGATCCACCTTGAAGGACAACTTGAGAGAACACATAAAGTCCCTGCTTCTCAAGCTGATGCACCTTCTGAGGTCCCTGGCACCGGGAGCAAGCACGTAGAGTAGCCTCTCAGGGCATCCATTTTTGAAAATGTCTCTGGAGCGTCTACTCTTCGCTGATAAAAATAAATATTTTACAGGATAGAATTTAAAATTAAGAGACAAAGCAGGAGGCGATGAAGACTTGTCACTGAGCGTGTGGCTTCCTTCCCGATATGTATCCTTGCAGTAGGAACTCTCATGTTGACTTAACTGAGAATATGTCATTGTTGGAGAGCTGTGTGAGATCACCAGACCTTCCCTTCACCTCTATGAATACATGACCTAACATGTAGCAATGACAGGAAGGGGAGGGGGCACCCAAGCTGTCTCTCCACCTTCTTGGATAAGGCACTTGTGCTTTATTAGATGTTTAAGGGTTTGGAAGCCTTGTTTTAAAGACAAGATCTTATTCTATAGTCAAAATTGGCCTGAAAGTCACCATGTAACCCAGGCTTAGCTTTGAAATCATGGCAATCTCCCATCGCAGATTCCTAAGTGCCAGGATTACAGGCACAAGCCAGCATGGTTGATTTTGAAGCCCCAGCCCCTGATTCCCTGAGATTCCTGGCTCAGTTCATCATCTGAGCAAGCCTCTAAATATATTTGGTCATCCCTGGGACTCACAGTTGCAAAGCCCCAGGGGATAGCCCACACAGCTTGTTCTCTAGGAAAACTGTGAGTTCTGCCGCTGGCTACTATACTACTTTCTACTGGCTAGGCCAGCTCACCCCAGAGCATGGTTCCTTCAGACCCTCCGAAAAATCTCAGGCCTGCTTCCTTGACTCATGAAAAAGTGAGGTGGCAAAGCCTCCTAAACACTCTCAAGGGGGAATACCCATGTGTTCTCTTCAAAAACCTCCCACTAAGGGCTGGAGGGATGACTCAGTGGTTAAGATAGCTTGCTGCTCTGTCAGAAGACTAGAGTTCAGATCTCAGTGCCCATATCAGGTAGCTCACAGATGCTCATAACTCCAGGTCCAGGGGATCTGATGCTCAGTTCTGAATTCCATACACACACACACACACACACACACACACACACACACACACGCACGCACGCAAATAAAATAAATCTTTAAAACCAAAAACAAAGAAAATCTCCCAACGAGAAAATGGGCAATTGTGGGAGGATCTGGGGTGGAGACGTGTGAAAACACGTACCACGTGACCCACCATGCGGAGCTCCTGGCCTGCTTTCCACACCACACCTGTCTTCCTTCCTCAACCAGTTGTGAATACTTGAACTCCATTCATTTGGTAATAAAACCTCATATGAACTGACACCATACAAGCAGTTTTTCCTTGTACAGTCTAGTGAGAAAACTTCTTGATTTCATACTTTTTAAAATGCATGTGTTTGGTCATCGGTTGCTGCGTCTGACTCTACTGTGGATTGTCACACACCGCGCCTGTTCCATGTGACCCTAACCTCCAAGTTCTGAATTTTAAAATTTGTCTTCCCAGAGACTTTAAACAAAATCCTATGAGTCTTTTGTAACCCACACACCACCCGGAACAGTGCAAATAAACTAATCCTGTATCCTCAGAGAACTCTCAAATCATAAAAGAATTTTTTTTCACAAACATTATATAATAGCTAATTCCTCCCCCCTTTCTCCTGCTTGAGGCTGAGCTGAGAGCCGTTCGTTGGCAGGAAAGGACCACTCTGCTATACCTTAGCCCTCACACACATGTGAATTCATCGGTGCTTACTTACTACAAATAACTGCTATTTCTCCCTGACTTTAAAAAAATTGTTATTTATTTGTGTATGTGCCCAAATGCTTACACTCAAGGGTCATTAGAGGCTTCCCCTCCTCTGGAGCTGAAGTTATAGTGGATTATGTATTGCCTGATGTGGGTGGTGGGAACTGAACTCTGGTTCTCTGAGACAGCAGGTGCTTTTAACCACTGAGCCATCTCTTCAGCTCCTTTCTTACTTTTTAGAACTATAAAATCAACGAACTGATGAGCAATTTGTATCACATTAAGTCTTCTTTTATATAGACATGTAGTCCAGATTGCCTCCCTAAGAGCCACTATGCAGCCAAAGATGACCTTGAACTTCAAATTCCCCGACCTCTGCCTCCCAGGCATTGGGCTCATAGGCATGTCCTGTCCCATCTAGCTTCATTTAGTGCATGGAGGATACTCAGCGGGCGTTCTACCCACTGAGTACCCGCCCAGAACCACATTTCAATTCTTACCGCCTAGCTTGTCAAGCTTTCTTCGTGACATTATGGAAAGCAGAGCAAGGAGAAAGACGCCAGTAGTGACAGCTCCAAGTATATCCCCCGCACGGTGGCTACAGGAATAATGACTCTCCACCATTTATAGAAGCGCAAAACGTGGTGATTGAATTAAAAAATAATGGGGGTGGGGGTGGGGGTTCAAGCGTTCGCTAGTTTGCTCTCAAATAATTTAACTATGAAGTGTCATGATTTAATTTGTAAACACGGATGTGTTTGAAAACCAGCTCAAGGAACTGCTCAGAAACTAGCACAAGGCTATCGCAAGCCGTTCGCACAGGGTCTTCCATGCTTCTGCCTCCAGCCCCTGGACACAGCCAGATCGGCCTCAGAGAGTCTTTTCTTTGACTCGAGGCCCTTCTGACAACCTGATTCTTCAGCTGCTCAGTATTCTCTGTGGGCACCGTGCGGCTTCCCAGGCTGCTTCTTTGTTTGTTAACTATTAATTCCTTCTCAGAGGTTGAGCTGACTTCCCAGCACTTACAAGTTCATTGTGTAAGACAAAACTCTGCTGCTCAGTCAAGGAGACGCTACCCAGCAAATCTTTGCTAGGATGCCTGGCCTGAAATTGGCTCGGCACCCTACTTAGGTATTCATTGGCTATTTTAAAATAATAAGCATGCTGAACAATAAACTGCTTAATTTAAATTTGCCCCTGCCGGAAGAGCTATTAAAGGGAACTCCTGAAAATATATTGGGCCAAAGTTGGGTTTTTTTGCAATAACTTTAAAGAGTTGACATTCTTCGCTTGGCCTCTCTGCCACCCACTCTGAGCCATAAGATGTCACCAGGGTTGGCTTACTCCCTAATTCAGGGCCCCCTAATACACTCACCCTTGACTTTGCCACCTCATAAATGTGTCATTTCCAGCATCACCTTCCCTTCTTTAAAAAAAAAATGCCCACCCCAAAGAGGTGGAAGTATCTTAGGAACACGGAACCTAAGCCAAGAGCAAGAAGTTAATTTATTCAATCAACTTCTATTAAAGGGTTGTAGTCTGCGGAGTCAGGAGATAGACCTGGGACCAGTAAGAGGAACCTCAAATCTTCTAAGACTTCAAGCTCACAATCCAAAGGACACATTCAAGCTTGAAAAACCTTTGAAAAGTCAGGCTCCTGTCCAAGTTAATTAAATTAGAAACCCCCGGGGTGGGATCTGAGCTGTAGAATGCTTTAAAACTTCCCTGTGTGGTTCTGATGGGAAGCCAGAGCTGAGAGGTACTGGAAATAATGGTTAATGGTAACCTTCCACATGAGCAGAATAGGCCACGTCACTCTGGATCTCAAGTGCACGAAGAAGCCTTGGGATTTAAGCATCACAAGCCTGGGAACTTACTAGAAATGCAGTCTCTCAGCCCCCACATGAGCCTCACTGAGTCAGAATGGGTGTGCACACTGAGATATGCACAAGGAAGAGTGTTGATTGGCAGGAAGATTGAAAGAGAAAGCAGTGCTATATAAAAGTCATGCCCAGAAATTACAAACCCATCAGAAAGGACAGAGGGACAGAGAACTGCTCCACCCCAGAAATATAAAGCAAACAGAGAAGGATGAGAGCGGAACCAGGCTACCTCACTGGCATGCTGAGCTGACCACACCGAGGTCCCAAAAGTCCAGCCTAGGCCTGGAGAGGTGGATCTGTTGGTAAACAGCCTATTGCAGAAGCACAAAAGCCTGACTTTAGATCCTGAATACATGCATTAAAAATTAGAGGACAGGAGTAGATGCCTGGAGCCCAGCACCGAGTAAGTCGAGGCTAGCTGATTCCAGAACCTCACTCGCTGGCCAGTAGTCTAGACTAGTCAGTTGGCTCCAGATTCAGTGAGAGACTTGTCTCTAAAACCAAAGTGGAGCATTCTATGATGGTTCTATTGATCACTTTAATTTACTGAGTAATTTTAAAAGAAATGACATCTTTGTAACATTGAGCTAAACTTCCCAGACAAAATTACTTGTAACGCAGCCACTGATAGATGGTGTATATTAGTCTCCAGTAAATTAATTTAATACCCATATGTTTCACTTCTCATAGATCAAACTGAACACTTCCATGTAGTTTCAAGACACATCTGTACTGGTTAATACTAGGATGTAATGTAATTGAATATTACAGAAACTAACAACATACAAAGAGACAGTTACTGCTCCAAACAAAGCTATGTGGGGCACCCTCAGAGGGCACAAGGAAGGAACTTGCTAAGACTCAATGTCAGTGAGAAATTTGTCGACTGTTGCCACAAACAAATTATGAAATTCTACGAGTCATCTATTGGATTGTTCCACCGATTCTTTCAACTACCAGTTTCACTTCAAATAACATAAAACCGGGCAGTAAGACACCCCATGAATCTGATGACAACTGACACAGGAAAGTCAAAAAGGAACGCAAGTGTAAGAATTCAGCTCTCAGGCAAAATGAAGAGACGAAAAGGAAATTAATATGTTAAAAGTTGCAATATTATTAATAATATTATAATAACATTAAGGATTAACATTATTATATTAACAAAATATTTTATTATTATTAAATTAAATAATGATTAATAAAATATTTTAGGTTGCATCTATGTTTTTCTTTATTCTATGCCCTAGGAGATGTTCTAGAATTATCTGACAAACTGTTGGTCCCAATCATGACAAAGTTGGGGACATCTCTAATATTGCCTTCTAGACCATGTCTTTCAACAAACAATTTTATGATTTCCTCATAAAGATTAGATGTGTTTTGTTAGCTTTTATACTTTATTTTTAATATTTTGTCTATTTTTAAGTTTTTATACCTTTTCAATTAAGGCCTTTTGAAAACTACATAGAAACCTACTACTACAGAAGCTTCCAAAAGTATATGCTTACATGAAAGGAATTTAAATGAATTTGTCATAAAAGGGAGGAGATTATGCTCCAACTAGGCAATATATGCCACCAAGTGAAGCCTCCAGTTCCAGGTATGTGTTACATCTTGAGTCACTGGCCACAGGGGTCCCACGGATTCACTCAAACATCACAGGCCAGGCTATTGGGTGCTCTCCACCACCAGATGATAAGGTCTTCTTGCTGAGGATAGCGCTTACATCATCAAACATGGAAACGTCTGACTGATGTCCAACTAGAAGTTTCACTCCTACTGACTAGTGTTCATGATGCTGAAAGGTACTCTGTATGCTCCTGGAGGACCAGGGTAACCACCCCCATCACCCAGCTACAATCCCTGTGACCTACAACAGGGGCCTGCCTGCAAGACACATGGACACAATAGTGAAAGAGACTTTCATCAATTGTTTCTTCTCTGTGCTTTTGAGCCATTAAAGGAAAACTACCAGTTTGATTTTGCCGAGGAAGTTGAAAAACTTTTTAGATGAAAAAAGTTTCATCTTTTTTAAAAAATAAAATCTACATATACATTATATAGGTGTGATTATTTTATATATTATATATAATTAAATGACATAGAAATCATACATGTTTATAGGGTATAGTGTGATATTTCAATATAGGTATATGATCAGATCAGACTAACTGGTCTTATTATCAGCTCTTACAATTTATCATATATATGAGACAGGGGTATTCAATGTCCTTTCTATTACTATGAGATATTTAATTCACTGTCAATTGGACTTACTTCATGTAGAAAATTGTTTGGTTCCTCTGCAACAACACCATAATCCTGCTAACCATAGTGGTTCCAGCTCTCCGTCGCCGCTTTCTTAGGCCCTGGAATTATGGCTTTACTTTGTCTCCTCATGCTGACACATGGCTTGTTTGAGGTGAACTGAAGCATATCGTGACCTCTGCACTGTGGATTTGAGGTCAGAGTCCCAAGAAACCGAGTGTGAGACAGGGATTGTCACACAGACAGTTCATTGGGGACCAGCATCTGTGGAGCAAGGGAAGGTGGCAGCCTCGTGCAGAGGGGGATTCTGAGCTGTGGGTCACAGCGAATGCTGTGGTGATTAACTGATTCTGCTTTGACTGTAATGCCTACCCTATCTTTGTGGTTTTCTTTTTTGTTGATTTTTGAGATTGCAATTTAAGTACAGCATTTCTCCCTTCCCTTTCTCCCTTCAAACCCTTCCTCCACCCCTCTCAAGTTTATGGCCTCTTTTTCCCATTAATTGTTATTGAATGCACGTATATTTTTGCATTTGCATATATATTCCTAAATGCAGCCTGTTGAGTCCGTATAATGTTACTTGTATGACCGTTTGGCACTGGACAACCAATGGGCATGCTCTTCCCTGGGGAGGACCACCTCTCCTGCTCCCAGCTTTACTCAGTTTTCTTTATGATCCTTTACAGTTATTTTTATTGTTTGCTTTTCCTCCTTTCTAAAATACAAACTCATTTGCCATTTTCCCCTATAAATATCTTTCGCAGTATAAAATCTCCCCCCAGAGAACTGTTCTGGCTTTGCTCCCATAGCTATTAGAAACTCCGTTTGTTTTCTTTTGGCTATAAACATTTTGAAATTTTCATTTTTAATTTCCCTTTTGCTTATGTTTTTTTTTAGTTTACAAGTAAACGATGTTGGTGCCTTGAGAAAAACGTTTGGCTATCTTTTTGTATTTGTTTCTGAATTTGGTGAAATTTGGTGTTTGGGGTATTTAGAAGACTCATCTGTGACCTAAGACATGCCTATTTGTGTTTTCAATCTATGCTCCACATAGGTTGAAAAGAATATAATAAATATTTTCCCATATGTTTATGTATGGTTATATGTTCAGAAAAAGGCAATTGGTATTCAAAACTTTTCTCTCTCATCTCCCCTATTTCTTGTGTCCTCTCTCTCTCTTTCTGTCTCTCCCCTCCCCCACTCTCTCTCTTGTCTCCCTTCTCTGTCAGTTTCTCTTTCTCCTTTCTCACTCTATATATGTAGACACATATGTTAGTGTTCAAGGTAACTCTTCTGTCATTTGTGATGTCACATCTTCTCTCATTGTGTCACAGATGCACACATTCTCTTCACAGATGTATCAGTTCTATACTGTAGGTTGCGCTGATCACCTTCCTTGTGCTCTCAGGAAGTGTCCTCAGCTTACATGTCTCTTGGTAATGAGTTTAAAACTTTCGTGTTTTATGAATCACAAACAAGAATTTTCACGAGTCACTCAAGAAGCCTGCCCTGAAACTTTCTGATCAAATCAATTGCTTAGTTAGAGGTTGCCACAGAAGAACACCAGGAAGAGAAAGGCATTCTCCATCACAGGGCATTAAAAACAACAACAAAAAACCCCAACCAATCTATTGATTTAGTTTTTACTCAGATAAAAATGATTTATATACTACATGGTGCTACCCAGAGTTGAGGTGGTGAGGTTGGTCCCCCACGTGGCACACTCAGAGGCAGTAAACAGATCTCTGCCATGTTGGACTGGGAAGAGCCAAAAGGCAAAGTAGCCTTGGTCCAAGCCATGCTGTTTAGCATTTTAAGAAGCAATTCTGGGGGCTGGAGAGATGACTCAGCTGTTAAGAGCATTGCCTGCTCTTCCAAAGGTCCTGAGTTCAATTCCCAGCAACCACATGGTGGGTCACAACCATCTGTAATGGGGCCTGGTGCCCTCTTCTGGACTGAAGAAAGAATACTGTATACATATTAAGCAAATAAATAAATTAAAAAAGAGATAATTAAAAAAAAAAGAAGCAATTCTGGTCAGGAAAGGATTCGAGATATGCAACAAAGACAAATTCAGATGGAAAAGACTTCTAAATGGGTCACAGTGTTGGATAAATGTACATGGGCTTGAGAGAGAAGTGAAAAAGAATACAGAAAAAATAAAACAAAGTTTTTAAAGAAACAGAGTACAGACAGTCATAGATTAAAGGAGCAGAGAAAATATACCTTGTAAAGATGGAATATATACAAAGAGTCTGAATTATGTATACTATTGTGTTTTCTTTGAATTTTTTGACTGTAAATGAGCTAAGTACAGAGAGATATTTCATTGTATGGGATGCTAAGCTAAACCAACAAATATATTTTAAAGGTATTTTGACTTCAAAATGTGGGTCCAAGGATATGTTGCTTTGGAAAAGAGGTTCTGCTTTTGTTTTTACAGAGGATGAGAACAGAACCTGTTGATTTTTTTCCAGACTAATGTGGTTTGATGTAACAAGATCCCCCTGAAAGGTCTTTATGAACCCCTAAAAATACTTTACCCACCCAAAAAAAAGGTAGGAAGCAGTTTAGAGAGAACAATGCCCAAATTCCCTAAATGATTGTTTATAAATGTTTACTTACATTTAAAGGGGAATATTATGTATAGATGAATACTAGGAATTGGTATGGATCTTGGTCTATTGATACAAATTTAGGGTCAATTTTGTTATATGTATATTTCTGCTCTTGATTAAGGTGTTGTGTTTGTACAGCTCATTTAGAAATGTAACATGTAATTAACAAATGCAGGTTAGCAGATAGTCATTTATAACAGTCAAGTTTGTAATTGTGTTAGTTAGATGTACATAAATATATTCCAGAGTGCTAGATATTTTTTAGATCTTTCGAAGATTAACATAATATGGCATTTGAAATGTTTAAGTAATTAGGATTTTTCTCAATAATAAGACACATGTGCTCCTTGTAGCAGCAATCTGCTTCAAGAGGAAGATGGACGTTGAAGAGGCTCCTTATGGAGTTTGTTGATCATTGGACAAGAAACTGCTCTTGCCTGGACATCTTGATATTATGTTGTATGAACTGAACATGCAGGACCCACAGAAAAAATGACTGCTAAACTTCTCTAAATGTGAGACCATCCTTCGGGGTTCCTGCTTCATGAAAGAGTCTGCCAGACATTCTACAGGACACAGAAGAAAGTGACTGACGAACTGCCAGTACAAGTGGAACTGTCTTTGAAATTTCCTGCTTCATGGGAAAGTCTGCGGAATACTATGGGCCTGTAGGCTGAAGATGGGTGACCCAGTGATACAGAATAACTTTGGGTGACTGTCCAGGCAGTAAAATGTCTCTGTCAATTCTAGAGTTTTAGAAGTTGCTTACAATGAACTTATTATTTACTTAGGTAGTATTATATCCTTCTGGAGTCTTTGATGGAGTTGAAAATAGTTAAAATTATAGTTTTCCTCTATTATCATAAAAGATAAGGTAGATATAAATATTGTAACTGTAATTCTTGCTTGATACCTGTTTTGTTATATGTAATTTTACTATGCTAAAGTTAAAACCTTCCCTTTTATTTAAACAGAAAAGAGGAGGTGATTGGAAGTCTTCTCTGTATACTATGAATATGTTTTAATGCCATTGGTTAATAAAGAAGCTGCTTTTGGGCAATGGCTTAATAGAATATAGCCAGGTTGAAAAAGATATATATAGAGAGAGTAGACAGAGTCACAAAGATGCCACATAGCTGCCACAGGAGACAGATGCACCAGAACCTTGCTGGTAAACCACAAGCCTCATGGTAAAATACAAAATAATAGGAATTAATTAATTTAATATGTAAGAGCTAGCTAGGAATATGCTAGTCATTGGGCAAGCAGTGTTGTAATTAATATAGTTTCTGTGTGATTATTTCAGGTCTGGGTGGTGGGGAACAAACAAGCAGCCTCTGCCAACAACCCTCACCTCACATGTTCTCAAGCTCCATACTTGATAGACTGTGGAACCTAGCTTGGCAAGAAAAATAAGTCCAAATAGACTTTTTAAAATACAGAGATATCATAAGATTAAAGCACTAAAAGAAAATGTATTAAATCCAAGACTAATATGAAGCAAGGTTGGCTCAATATCTGAGAACCAATAAATATGATTATACTTCTCTATTTTGATACACCAGGGAAACATGACTATTATTTGATAATCAAGTAAAGGGTTGGACAACATTTAGCATGTGTTCACATGGAAAATCCCAAGATAAGAAGATAAGAGTGTTCCCCTTGTCTTAGAAAGGACAACTTCAAAGTCTTAAAGAGAACTAAAACTAGTGCAGAAAGACTAAGTACTCTCCTGCTCAAGGCTGGGAACAAGACAAGAATAATTGTCATCTCCACTTTGATTAAATATTGTCAGGCCAGTGACATACAACGGACATACAGATCGAAAAGGAAAAAGCACAACTGTCTCTGTTCACAAGAACATGTAAACAGAATCAACATCATTCAATTTTTCTTCTCATGCCACCCAATCGCTTTCTTATGATCTCTTCCCGGGAGTTTCCCACGAATCCTTCCAAATGAATCCTACCAAATAAAAGTCTTGAAGAAAATGTAACTGACCTACAAACAGAAATCTTTAAGATTAAAAATAAATAAAAAGTGGTACACTGGATTACATGAAAATTAAGAACTGACACTTTATAAACTACATAAACACATTTAACAGAAAATGATGAGGAGGAATGTATTTAACCCCTAAAACAATATATAGTGTATATCCAAAATACCAAAAGATGGTATGGGGCTAAACTTAGTTCACTTGTTGGGCAGAAAGCTCTGAGTTTGATCCCTAGTAATGAAAATAAACACAAAGCTCCATGTCTTTTTTCCACACATTTGCCCTAACTGTACTGAAATCTTCTACGTCGTATAGACTTTAGATTTGGCTACAGTTTGTCTGTATGATGTTTTTATTTATTGTAAGATTTTTCTTCAACAGCAAAGTAAATAAAGTTAAGAAAAAACAAAGAAACAGAAAAGGCTATGAGATTACTTCTAAAAGGACAGATATCTCAGTGGAAAAGCAGGCAAGAAATACAACGGAACAATTTAAAAAAATGAAACTTCCATGGTTGTCAATTATATAATAAAGTTCATTACAGATTTATATGAAAGTTTAATTTTAATATGAACTTTTAATTAATCAGAAAATGTTTAATTAAAATACAATATTTCTTTAACATTTATCAGATTAATAGAGACAGTGGAGCTATATGAATCTTGGAGCTTAAAGCTCAGCAGATCATACACTCCGACGTAACCCTTATAACATGAGTTTAATGCCCAGACCCAGGTAAAGGTGCAGTGATAGAACCTACTTCACAAAGTTGGCTCTGACTTCCATAACTCTGCTGTGCCTCACACTGCATCACAAGTGTGGCCCCACATCCTACACACACACACACACACACACACACACACACACACACACACACAATGATAATGAAAATAACTATTTATAAAAGAAGCTTGAGAGAAGCGGATTTAAACCTTCGTGGTTGTTCATTTTCATCCATTTCCCCTTATGTCCACCCCAGCTTCCTGCTCGGCTGACTTCAGGCCTAGCTTACAGTACAGAAGCAAAAGCTGTGTATAATAAACAACCAGACATAGGTGCCTGGAGTGGCAAAGACAGAGCCTCTCCTAGCTGGACCCTCCCAGCCTCCAGCCCCTTGCAAATCCCACCTCAGTGTCCTGTCCCTGTGTTGGGACTCTCCTTTCCCTCCATGGGGTTCTCCTCTGGGCAGAGTCCTCCAGAACACGCCTGACCGGGACACAGTGTCTGTACTTGCTAGTTTCACTGCTGTGATGAATCCCTGACGGAAACAACGTAAGGAAGAGCTTAGTGTGGCTCACGGTTCATCGTGATGGAGAAAGCGAGGCGGAAGGAGATGAGGCAGCTGGTCTCACTGCATCTACAGCTCACTATGGTTCTGTTGCACAGTGAATCACACATGGGCCTTCTAGACCGTTAAACCAGAGGCTAAATTTGCTTAAACTCAAATCCTAATTGCGGACTGATGCAGAGAACACTCGTCTGAGATTCGGTGGGTCAAAGAACCAATTCGAGGTGCATCTTTCAGGGGACGGATGGGTAGAATGCGATGGGTGCTGCTATGGGTTGGATATAAAACGTCTCACTACAGGTTAACGGGTTTGAGCACTTGGTCCTTAAATTACGGCACTGTTCTAGGATGCTGCGGAGCTTCCCTAGAAAGTGAGGCCTGGAGTGGGAAACTGGATCACTGGGGGATGGGCCTGCAGGGTTATAGCACAACCTAAAGTTTTGTCCCCGGTTACTCTCTACTTCCAGTTCTGCCAGGTGGGAGCAAGTTCCCCCTGCCATGCCTCACCCGGTGTGATGGACTGGATCCCCTTAAACCATGAGACAAAATAAAACACACAACTTCAAGGTCACACTGGGAAATTTAGATCTTCTCTTTTTAAAAAAATGGCCAAAATTAAGAAAGCATGCATACAGTGGGGGAGGGGAGAATACTGATATACAAGACTATAAACTACTGTTAGAGCACATATCAAATCCTATAGATGATACCAGTAAGGAATTAAGAGTAAACTAAATGGGAAAGTTACGAAATGCACATCTGTAAAAATCAAAACAAGTAAGATCCCTCACTGCAGGGCAATGGTGACCGTACACTGGAAAGTGATATTGAAGAATCATTCATTTCTGCACCGAAGGTCAAAGTGAATCCCCATCCCCAGAGCATCCCTTCTTCCCTGTCCTTGTTCGCCTTCCCCCACCTCCCCACAGCCACATCTGGTTCAGACTCTTAAGCTCCTCTCTTCTCAGATGAGGGCTTTGCACCGCTGTTTCGATCACAGCATCCTTTATACAAGGCAATGCCACTCCTTCTCGGTTTCCTCAGACTCCTAAGCTTAGAAGCCGTTGGAGAAATACTTTTAATACCTCGCTAGTAAAAAGCCCCAGGCCAAGTATAGAAGTTGATAGAGAGACAAGAGTCTCTACATAGGTAAGGCTAAGACTCAAGAGTTGGCCTTTGGACTACCTGTGCCAATGTCTCGCTCCACAGAGCTTACCCACAATCCCGCTGTCATCTAGAGCACTCTTCCTTCTCTCTCTCCTCATTTAACTCTCTTCTGCCTAAACAATTTCCAAAGCTATGTGTCAACAAGCAGTCAGAGCCATCTACATCCCTGGGCTGTTCTGAATCTCTGTGGCGTTTTCATAGACATGTATAAGCCTTTCTTGAAAGAACTGATAGCGGTTCCAGTGTCACAATTTGTGTGTGTGTTTGTTTGAAACTTCCCCTCCTAGGCTGGACGGTGAAGGAGGCAGAGCAGGCCTGTGTTTTCCCTATAGTACCATTCCCAAGCCTGGCCATGAGCCTTGAGATAAATCAGTACTCAATAAAAATATAGTGAAGAATGAATTAATTTATATTCTGTTGGTGCCTTGATTGCTTGATTGATTTAAGACCTGGGCTTAAGGGAGGATTAGGAAGCTGGCTTCGGTTAAGACCATCACGTGGCGCTCCTAAGCCTCGTTCTAGCCCCTCGTACGTCGTGGGCTAAGTTCAGATCTATAAACTCTAGCTCTGGGCTTTGCCTTTCATACCCTTGCTGACAGCTGTGCCGTTCTTCCGCCTGCCCTGTCCTCCAGGCTCTCCTCTCATCCCCTCCCCTCCCCTTGCTCTTACTCCTCAACTGTGCACCCGAGCCTCCCTCCCAGGCAGGGCTGTCCACTGTTTAGTGAATCATCCCCTTCAGGCTAAAGAGACAAAATTATCATTAACTATATCACTCTATATTTAGGAACTGGATCACATTTTGGGAATGATCCTTTCTGGACACATAATTTGATTACTGTGTGTTACTTTCTAAATCCTCCTGCTAATTCAATTATAAATTAAATCCCGTTTTATAAAAAAAAATCATGATTTCACTAAGCCTGCAGTTAAATGGAGATTAATGTCTTGTATTTGAAGCATAATAGCTAATAGCTCCTCCCACTCCAGAGCTTAGGAATTTGGAAACCCTGTGTCAAGATTTCTCTGTAAATTCATGCCATGAATCTCCACCTCCTCAGAACGCATACCAACATGGCATGTTAAAGCTGTCTGCTGTAATTAAGTGTACCCCAAATGCCTCAGCATTGAAAAAGCTGACGGGTATATACATCAGCATCCCTCCCACCCCTCCCCCTCCCCCTCCGCAACCTCTTTCTTTCTCCCCTCCCCACCTCCAGCTCCTGGTGAACACATAAAAGCATCCATTAAGTTTTGTAACTGAAAAAAAAATAGCAAATAGTCAAATATTCTCATTTTTAAAGCACATGAATTAAAGAAAAAACCTTCGGCATAGCCAAAGCAACAGCAAAGTGAAGACACAGCCCACAGAGAGAATATATTTGCAAGCCGCTAACTCAACAAGGAAGTAGTGTCTGAAACATTCAAGGAATTCAAACCAGGCAACAGCAAAAGCAAAAATCTAATTTTTAAGAAGGGGCCAGTTATCTGGATGGACATCTTCCCACACAAACAAGGAAAGGTCCGAGTGTGTAGAAAGCTCTCCGTGTCACTCATCCTCAGGGAAGCAAACGGCTGTGGGATGCCACCACGCACAGGTGTCTGTCAACGACACATGACGAAGTGAATGCTGCTGAGGGCTTGGAGAAAGAGAGTTCAAATCAGTGTAGACGTTATGGAAAACAGCGTGGTGGTGGGAGTGTGATTCAGGGTAGCCATTCTGGAAAACAGCACAGAAGCTTCTCCAAGCATCAAACAACTTCTATCACATGACCCAGCAAGCCTATTTCTGGATATGTTTTTAAAAAGAGATGGAAACCGTATGTCAAAGAGAAACCTGTCCTGCCTGGTCACACTATTCCTAAGAGTCAAGGCACGAATTGACTAATGCGCCCCTCAGCAGATGAATACATAGCGAAAATGAGATACACATACACAAGGAATAGTATTCGACCATGAAAGAATGAGATCCTATGCTTTACGACAAAACACATGAGCCTGGAGGACATTATATCCTGTGAAGTGGGTCAGGCACACAAGGACAGGTACCACGTGATTCCATCGTGTGCAGAAACTAGAGGCGATACCCTGATAGAAATAGTGAGTAAAGAACAGGGAAGCGTAGAGAGAAGTATGGGCAGACAGAAAGTGTTTAGCAAGTACCAAAACAGCTAAGAGAAAAACATGACAGTGTTCCATAGCACAATGGGGCAGCTGTCATCAGCAAGCCTTTATGAACAAAATAGGAGGCTCCTGAACACTGTGAACATGGAAAGTAAATGATAAATTTCAGAGAGGTTAGAGGTGTTAGCCACTTTGATTTGACCATGACTCATTGGATACAGGTAGCAGAATTTTATGCTATGACTCAAGAGCATCATGATGACCTCGCATCAACCTAAGACCTCTCAGCTGCGCTCAACTCATTTCCATTGGAAGGAGTTCCCGAAGTATTAAAAAAATAATGTGTGAGAGAGAGAGCACTACTTTTCCCATGTTTGGTTTTTAGAAATGCAAAGACAGTTCCCCAGCTTTATTTCAGGTCTGAGATTCCTGGCTTTGGAGGCTTAGGTTTAGGAGTCTATTACAATCCATGAGAAATAAATTAGTAAGATTTCACATAGGTACTGATCCTGTCAAAATAATACTACCAAGTAGAGATCTATTTTATTTTATTAGGTTACCAGATATACATATATATATAATGTACATATATATACATATATATAACATATATATTCTCTGATAGTATTAATAAAATATATGTAAATATGTGTCTTATATTTTTATATATTCTTATATTTTCATCTTCTTATATATAAGAAACCTTCATTGAAAGCTTTACCGAGGCTTTAGTCAGTCATTTGGTTAAAATAGGAAAGTTTCTAGAAATCAAATTTTCTTTTTATCTTTACAAACACAGGGAATGTGAAATGCTTTTCAGAGCAGCAGTGCAGACTGGGATTATAAAATATTAGAGACATGGCTAGGGATATGGAGGACGCTTTTCCCTCGAGTACTACAGCCAATTTTTCTCTGAAAAAACTTTTATGGTTTAAGATAAAAACGTAACATCGTCTCTGTGGTTCTGTGGTCTGACTGGGTCTCAGCACCAGTTCTCTCCTAGCAATTTCGCACAGGTTCTTGAAATCTCCATGGCTTGGGCCGAGCTCAGAAGGCTCCTCCATAGAGACACCTTAGGAGACTGGGAGTTGGTGCTTCTGATACACTGTAAGCTCTACTGAAGGGCCTTGGTTCTTCCACCCGAGCTCCGAGCTTCCTCCAAGGAATACATCCCCCAACAGTGAGGACATTTCTAGATGAAATCAAGTCACAAAGAGACCAGAGCAAGGCTTCTCATAGACAATTCCGGATTCCCAGAACAGCGTGTATGTTGTGCACCAGCAGGGTGGGAGCAATGACCATGACTGAGAAGGAACAGAATCAGACTCCAGCTCTCAATGTCGAGTGTCACAGCCGTTGTTTTATGAATTCTCTTAGAGATGCTTCCCCAGGCATCTTCAAAAAGCTCAATTAACTTCACCAACTCACCTTGTCTTCAACCTAAATAAAATAGAACCCTCTTCCAACCATAACAGATTTGAGCGAAGGCAAACAGTTTGATCACTTCATCTTACCCAAGACAATATGAAATGGGAATTCTACAGGATGGGTGGGATCACAAAATTACTAACCCTCCAATACTTTTGGCTGTAATTTTCTTCAGAAATAGAATGCTAGTGGCGATAGCTAGGTTAGGTCATCACGCAGAGCCCTGACACAGCAGGACTGATGTCATTACCAAAGTGAGACATCTGAACAGAGAAACAGACTTATATAAAAAGAGAATGTCACATACGCATGGAAACGTCCAGCCCTGAACTCATATGCCAAGGAATACCAGAGGCTGCTAGCAAGCCATCAGAGCTAAGGGAAAAGGCATGGGACAAATTCTCACCCACTGTTCTCAAAAGGTATGGGTCTGCTGCCACCTTGATCTCAGACATGTGGCATCAGCACCATGGAATGGTGCATTCTGTGTCTTAAACCACACAGGCTATAGCATTTTGCTATGGAAGCCCTAGCACATGTAATAACAGTTGAATAAGATATGTGACCTTTCTCAAGAAGCGCACACTAGCACACACTAATAGCTCCTCAGCTCCCTGAAGTCTCTGCTCACCTTAGGCAAACACAAAACAAAACATTAAACAATTTTCTCCTGAACCCAATAAAGGACCTGAAAATTCCCCAGCAACATTTTACATTTGCCTAAGTCATTCTCTCTCTCTCTCTCTCTCTCTCTCTCTCTCTCTGTGTGTGTGTGTGTGTGTGTGTGTGTCTGTCTGTCTGTCTGTCTGTCTGTCTCCTCTTCCCCTACTATGTGTGTTTGTGTATGTTTCATGTGTGTTTGTGTATGGTTATGTATACACACAAATCCTCCCTCCCTCCTTCGGATCCTGTAAGTGTTTCTTTTCCTTCCAGCCTTCTGCCTGATACCCCCATAAAGCACTAATGACCTTCATCCCTCCCCTTCTCTAACCCTAGAAGAATCTCTTTTCCTTTCAGTCTTCCGGCTGGTACCCCACATAAGGCCACAAGACTCTTCACGTTCCTCATTAAGCTGTCCAAGGTGACGGTGAGAGCTTAGGCAAGCTTGCAGAGAATGAATTAGAGAACTAAGCCTGGATTTTGATCACCACGGTGTGAGGAATCAGCACTAAGCTCTGGCAAGGACCAGAGCCTCCTAAGAATGTGTGCTTAGAACCTAACAGTTTCCCGAGGGCGAGTCTTGCAGATCTGCCTTGATGCTGAGATCCCTCCCAGATGTGATGGGGCAGCTTTCTTCCAAGACCCAGTCAGTCCAGCTGCAGGTTATTAAAGTCACTGTTGCGTGTTGACAGGACTTTGCAGGTGTCTTGATTAACACCTGCAGGCCATGGTGGGGGAAGAGAAGATCTCAGCAGGACACCTTTCCTGTGAAGCAAGGAAGACAGGCTGTCCTGTCCCGGAGCAGAGCTAGCGTCCCCCTCAGCCTGGTCATTCTGTGGTATCTCCTATAGGGATTGGACTGTGACCGAAGCAACTTTCATGAGCATGACCTTGTTGGCACACTGCAAGGTAACTGCTGTTGGCAAAGTGGTGTATTAAAATGACACTGATCTCATTCTGGCATTTTCAAGCAAAAAGTATTTTGTCTGTTTTTCCTCTTTCTTCCCATGCCTCTGCCTTCCTATGTACCCTTCCGCCCTTTGGCTCACATATCACATGAGTTCTGTAACTCCCCTATACATACCTCAACACCTCTTTTCTCCTCTCATGGTCTCCTTCCTAGCCTCATGACTTATACACATACTCACATCTGCATTTGTCCATATATGTAAACATTAAAAGTTAGCGTTCATTTATGAGCGAGAACGTGAGCGATTTGTCTTTCTGAGGGATGGTTGACTCTCTTAATGTAATGCTTTCCATCCATTTTTCTGTAAATTTCATTTTTCTTTATAGCTCAATATAATCCTGCTGTGTGTGTATATATATATAGATTATATATACATATGACATATTTTCATTATCCGTTTATGAACATGTAAGTTGGTGTCATTTCCTTGCTATTGTGAACAATGCAACAAATAAATACGAATGTGCAAATGACAGGATAGAGACCTTGGGGTGTATTCCCAGAGTAGGAAAGCCATGTCATCTGGTCATATTTTTAATATCCTGATTAGTCTCCATCCTAACTTCCACAACGACTCCCTGTATCTAGGCTGAGCAAGGTATCCCTCCATACTAACAGGACATCTTCTTGTCGGAATTCCACTGGACTTCATTGTTCTGTTTGAGATAGTGACTGATCTCAAAGGAGTGTTCTAAAGAATTTCTCAAAACTGGAGAACTGTGACGCAGGGCTGTCACTGTTTTCCATCAAGGGAACAAACGGCATTCATTGGCCAGGATGAAAGACAGGTGATTCCACATCTCTGGTTCTTCGATGGATTTACTCCTCTTGAGAATATCTGATGCTATTGTTGACCTTCTGCTGAAAGCCCTCATCCCATCTATATGATGCTGGATCTTTCCTTGACTGACGTCCTCCTCCACGGAGGAGATAAAGGGTAACTAGACTACTGTTGGTATTGAACAATGGCATTGAACCTGAGTATACATCAGGATGGCCTGGAAGGCGCCCAGAACGTAGCCCTGGCTCCTTCCTTGGAGTTTCTGCTTCTTGGAATCTAGAACGATATCAACATTGAATCCCTGGTAAGCTTGCAGATGCTGCTGAGTGCATTGGCCTGAAGACAATTCTTCAAGAACTACTAATGAAAACGTTAAAGCAGAGCTCACAGAGCAATGCCCCTTCTACGTACTTCCACCCACTTCCCATTCACACACGTGCCTGGACACGATAGACACTTACTCTTTTGCCCTGTGCTCTAGATGCTCTTGCCTCCTCTTACTGGTGGCTTTATTGTTAAAGTTTTTATTTTAAAAAGCTTTATACACGACACGCTGATCATATTTCCCCTCCCCCAATTGCTCCCAGACCCTACCCACACACCTTCGTGTTCTCATTCTCTCTCTCAAAAGTGAAAAAGCAGTAACAAAGCCAAAACTGTCAAAGCAAATAAAAACAAAAGTCATACATAACAAAATGAAACAGAAATCCCATAAAAACCAAAACAAAACGTGGAGCTCATTTTGCACTGGTCAACTACTTGCAAACATGTGACCTGCCTCCTGAGTGTGGTTGATAAACTCAGTGACGCTCCACTGGAGAAAACTGGTTTTCATTTTCGCAGCAGATATCCTCTGCAAATAGCTTCTTGGTTAGGCATGGGAAGCTGTGTCCTCTCCCTCCCTCCCTCAGTTCTGGACCCCATCTGGCTTATGCCCATGCAGGTCCTGTATACGCTGCACTGGTGCCTGCGAGTTCATAGGTGCCTCAGTCCTCTTGTGTCTAGAAGACTCTGTATCCTCAGAGTCATCCACCACCTCTGGCTCTTACCATCTTTCCCCCTCCTCTTCTCATAGACCTGAGCACCATCTGTTGCCTTTTACTTAGCACTTTAAATTCAAGGAAAGTGGGTGCATGTGCTCAAAAGAAAGGGGAAGCGATGGGGAAAGGAGAAACTCTCAGGTAACTCCCGAAATCCTCATCTAGACTAAAAGCGATCAGATGCCAGACTCACTTTGGGTCTGAAGGTTAATTATTGCCAACTCTCTAAACATTCCTGTCCAGACTAAAAGAAATTCCAAAAGCAGATTCGTCCAAGCAGCCCTGAACCCTTCCATGGATACCTGATGGAAAAGAAGTTAGGAGGACACAAGGAGACACTCGATCCCTCTGTCTCTTCTTTCAAGAGTCCTCGAATGTCCCTTAAGCATTGAACACGTTCTTTATCTTATTTCTCTTGGGTGATATAACTTCTATGTGTGTGAGGAAGTTGGTAAAGAACAAATGGCCTCTGCCCTCCACAGTGAACGTTCAGCACTCACCCAGCCTCCCTACATACTGGCTGCTCGCCCCCCCCCCTTTCCTCCCTCCTCCATCATGGCTGCCATTTGGAATCGTACTCTGTGATGGTTGGTTGGCCAAAGTGAAACTCACAAAGAGCGGGGCCTAAATATAGCTATAAATAAAATAACAAATCTATTTCAAAAGGGCTTCATTCAACTCCTGATGGTATCCTGACAGAATAATGGGAGCTCCAGATGGCTTTGGGGCCCTCGCGCTCTTTCTTTCTGTGCCTTCCTGGCTGAAGAGCCCCCAGCACGTTAA
Organism: Myodes glareolus; assembly: GCF_982192425.1. NCBI lineage: Eukaryota > Metazoa > Chordata > Mammalia > Rodentia > Cricetidae > Myodes > Myodes glareolus. The sequence continues at coordinate 10,872,710 of NC_142030.1, read as the reverse complement.
ATCCAACAGGTGCACCGCTACAGTGTTTTTCCTCCTTGGCTCCTGAGGAAATCATAAACCAAATATATTACTAAGGGATGGTTTCTGGGGTACCCTGTGAGCAAGTGGGGAGGGAAAATGGATCAACAACTGGCCAACGGGGACAATAAATCAACAGAGTAAAGGAGGATTTGAATAGACTCTCCCGTGCCTCCAGGGCACAGCCAAGGACAGGGCCCCTGTCAGTCAGGGTGCAGCCTTAATGTCAAAGCCAGCTGGTGCCGGGAGCCCGCTGGCCCTGAGGAAATGATTGAGCTCTCTGTCAGCTGCCTGTGAGCCACTAGAGGCCAATATGACTCCGAGGGAAAGGTGGTGTTCCTGCGCCCAGAGCTGCATTTCCCCCTCAAGCTCTGGCACCCCTGCTCCGGGACTGCTAAGCTCAGCTCCTCACCAAGCAGCCCAGACAAGAGATGAATAGCCGCTCCTGCCCCTCAGAAAGGGACAGCTGCAAGACTGATGTGTGCAGGTCACAGGTACTCCTCCCAGGCAGATGAAAACCATTTTCTTCCAAGATTACCAGAGAAGTCAGCACAGGGGGTTACTGGAATTGAGGGAGGTGGAGCAGACAGCCATGAAGAGGCTTTCCCAGAACTCTGTGTTTTCAGATCTGGGTCTTAGGTGCAGGTAAGCTGTCAGAGTCTTGGGAACAGCCTTTGTACTTCAAATCTGCATGATTCTCCTCTAAAAAAGAGACGGATGGTAGCCAAGTCAATACCATCACTTCTAAACGGTTTAATTAGATGTGTGATCTGAAACTCCAAATACCCTTCATGTACTCTAATAGAATATTAGTCTGTAATAGAATATGAACCACTGTGACCACCATGGTTATGATTGCATTGACACTGAGTTTTAAGTTCTGTCTCAACCTATACTGACACAGTAAACACGGGTGTCTGCAGGAAGTCGGTGGTCTTCTTATGCCCATTTCACGACTTATCACTTTGCCCTCTGACCTTGGTCATTGCATTGCTCAGTTGTCTTAAGAAGTACTAACTGCATGCCGTGGTGAGACAGAAATCACCGAACACCAGCCCTGGAAGGTTGCTGAAGACATTTAATTGCACATAACTGTCTCTTTGTGGAAGGGCATCCAAGCTTCCCTTCAAAAACCTTACTTAAAAAAAAAAATCTAGCTGCCATAAAAATTACTCATTTTCTCAATTCTTTGTATTTCACCTGTCGTAATGGTGTCTGCATAAAATTGATTTTTTATGGTGATTTTACAGATGGGATTATACCCCCTGCTTTCTTTATCCAATTGATAAATTCCACTTAAAAGAAAAAAAAATTGATGGAGGTTTGGACACAGCAGGAAAAAAATCTTTTCTTTTTAATGAAGGAAGCAATTTCCATACATACACATGTACCATATCTTATACATATAGTTATGCATACTGTCACCATACATGAACTGCTGCACAAATACATACACACGCATATACAACATGCATCACAATACACATGCATACAAGACAAACATATATGCGTGTGAAAATGCATACCATCATACATATACTCCACACATAACCCATCTACATTACCACAGTATATACATATATACATATCATGTCCACATATGTGTGAATATATACATTTATATAATAAGCACACACACTCACGCAGATTGTCAGTATGGTTCTTTCAGCCTTATCTTAAGAGTGCCTCTGTAAGCTCCTGAGCTGTTTATTTTCTTCCAGTCATAGAACCTTCTGGAGTCTATTTTATGCAACCATGTAAATACCACTTTTCTTTTCACAACCCTGGTCTTTGGTTCAAATTCATGGTGACAAAATCTTTCAATAAATTGAAACAAATTTCTCTCACACAAGCCAAAAGAAAACGAACCCATTTGCCAACGCGTCCATTCTGTCACTGTGAGTCGAAGCTTCTGGGAACTTTGCCGCCAGTGCTTGTCAGCAGTGAGCCCAAAACTCGGGAAAGGAAAAGTGCTGATCTGCAGCCCAAAGTGCTGAGTCTTGCTTAAAAAATGTCTAGGGCAGCAGGCATACACAGCACCACCTGTGCAAGTGCACAGAAACACACATGCGTTTAAGAACACATTCATGAGTGTGTACAATCCTATCACACACACAGAGAGAAAAACGTTTCTTTGATATTGGCATCTGAGAACCTTGAAATAGCACACAATGAGTGAGGCAGGAATGTAGAACTCAGCCTCACTCTTTCCATCCGCTTCCAAGGAGAGATGCAGACACTCTACTATGTGACCGCCTCAACAAGAGAGTCTTTCATCCCTCAGTGATAAAACATGACCCTTGATGGTGAAACGTGACAGTAGTCATTCATATAACCACTTTCTAGGCAAAAAACTCATCAATCTGAACTGAGCAAATTTGTGTCTGGGAGTTGGTACTATGAGAAAGGGTGTCAAGCCATTCTCACCGTTGTCTAGCTACGACAAAATAAAGGAGCTACGCCCTGTGATCTGGCTCCTTGGGTTTTGTTGCAAAGACACAAATGCTGAAGACTGCATTTCTGATTAGACACAAGGATAATGTTTGGGGGATTTATGAAATTTAATGTCTAAGCCTTTCCAGGTCTCACTTCCATTCTGAGATCCTGAAGACTAAATCTCCACTGTGTTGCTTTTCATGATTCTATATTTTCTATTGCGTGGGCCTCATAATTACAAAATCTGATTCTCTGTGTTTATCTGTTTCTGCTGTGTTGTCTGTTGGTCCTGTTAGGTCATGATGTCGCCTCGTTTCCTTTGGTGTCTGACGGTGAGAGCATGTTGGTCATTGCCCTTAAAACTAAAGTGTGAAACCTAGGACTAATAACTGCCTTTAGAATCACTTCTGCCAGCCATCTGGGGCACTCGTGGACACGGCCGTCTGGGGCACTCATAAACACAGCCTATCTGGGGCACCTGTGGACATGGTCTACCTCAAAGCAAAGTTTGGAGTCTTAAGGTTCACCCAGATAATGATATGTCCTAGAATGTGAACTTATACTAGGATAGTTGATTTGTTCTTATTTATTCATACATTTATCATCAACATCATCATTATTTCTCTCCTCTGTTCCCCTGCTCTGTTCAGTACAGACAGTTTATTTTACAATCCCTAATAACAGGGGAAGAGAGAGAATTTAGTTCAGGTTCGACTCCAAGCACATAGGTGCCAGAATAATTAGTAATATAACTCCATAAAATTTTCCATGTTTAGTTTGCCTTTGGCCTTGATTTCTGTCCCTTTGTGCCACTAAACAAATGACCCCAAATCAAAGAGGACTCAGGAGCAAACGTCTTAAGAATGACTGTACTGAGTATAGTGAAGTAGCCTAGGTTGCTAAGGCCCTGTTTCCATCCCGAAGTGAAAGACACACACACACACACACACACACACACACACACACACACACGGTGGCGGGAAGAGACTATGATCCCTAGATTTAACTAATATTTAACTAATTCTAAGTTTGTTTGTTTGTTTTGTTTTTTTGAGACAGGATTTCTCTGTGTAACAGCTCTGGGCTGGCTCGAACTCACAGAGAACTGCCTGCCGCTTCCTCCCGAGTGCTGAGATTAAAGGCATGTGCCATCACTGCCCAGCTAATTCTAAGATTTTTTTTTATTGATTTTATTGAGCTCTACATTTTTCTCTGCCTCCCTCCCTTTCTCTCCCCTCCCCTTCAACCCTCTCCCATGGTTCCCACACTCCCAATTTACTCAGGAGATCTTGTTTTTTTCTACTTCTCATGTAGATTAGATCCATGTATGTCTCTCTTAGGGTTCTCATTGTTGTTTAGGTTCTCTGGCATTGTGAATTGTAGGCTGGCTTTCTTTGCTTTATGTCTAAAAGCTACTTACGAGTGAGTACATATGATATTTGTCTTTCTGGGTCTGGGTTACCTAATTCTAAGATTTTAAGTCGGTTTTTAAATGAAAATTTTACCCAGTATTTTTTCCATTGTTCTTAAGAAAACATATTTAAATAGCCCAGAGCACAATAACCAAACACAGTTTGTAAGAAGACATTTTCAAAGTGGAAATTTCATGGAAATCTGCTTAAAATAAGTCTAGCCTGCATGTCTTCCACAATAGTCTGAATCTCATCAAAGAGAGCTGCAGGGTAATATGTGTGTGTGCATGTGTGTATGTGTGCGCGCGTGTGCACGCATGTGCACACACGCACTTGCTGTTACTGTTAGTGTCATACAACTAATAGACACCATTAATTATACTGATTAAGATTTTAAAAGATTTCCAGATAGAGAAATTACAAAATGCTAAAAGTAAATTCTGAAGAAATTCATGCATTTGCTGCATCTCACAAATATCTCCCATGGTGTAATATCAAGGTGACAAAGAGTCACCGTGCTGTAGATCTAGACACAATGTGGAACCCCTGGTACAGCAGCATCCTTAGGTGACTTGCCTGCCTAAGATGCTCTAAAACATATTTAAATTACATTTTCTCATATAACCACATGGTCCAGTTTGACTCAACTGACACATTAGAAACCGAAAGGGGAAGATAATATAAATGAACCTACAGAAAAAACATGAGGCGGGTGGATTCTTTAAAATGAAGTGATTTCATCATTTTGATGTCAAAAATAATAGTCTCTAAACACAAAAATTACCAAAGAGTAAAACAAAGCCAATATGTTCACATTATAGAAATGCTCTTGTAAATCACCGTGGCCCAGACATCAGTTTTAAACTGAATCGCGTCTGAGTCTGTCTCACAAGGGGTCATCGCATGCACAATTTGAGTTCTCCTTAGAGCCTTCCCGTTTCTCCCTACAAGGCTGAAGAATTTATAGACACAGAATAGGCAAGAGCATTTCTCAGAGAACCAGCAGCGTAGCTCATGCAGCTGACATCGCGGGGTCACTTTGTCCTCTCTGGTCTCATAGAAGTCGTGCTGATGAAATGGAATAATTTCAGAAATTCATAACCAAGTGATGTGTTGTTCCAAAAAAGTTAAGTGCTTCCAGCCAGATCCTAATGAGACTTTCCAGTTTAACAATGACCGTGACTAATGAAAATGACCCTCTGGAGATAGTGTGAGATTTCAATTTTATTAGCCCTGATACTAAGAGAACCCCCTCATCTCTCCTTTAAGAGACCTCTGCGGTTATTATTAGAAACTCAGTTCTGGGCTTTTGAAAATACAGTGTTGTTTTACATGATAAACTACACAGATCTCTAGTCCACCCAGGCCTGGTTGCAAACTATGACACACACAAAAAAAATAAAATAAAAAATAAATCTTGTTCACTCGTCATATTAAAAGGCCAGAAACTAGATTTTTCTGATTTACTTTCTACCACCAAACATTTTTAAAAAGCTACGCTTTTACAGCACACACTAGGATCATAAATGCGTTAATGCATAAAACATCCCGTTATTCTTGCTATCTCCTCCAGAGAAGGAAACAGTGATAGAGAGAGATTAATGGATGGACCAAAAGCCATCCAGGAAATTAGTAGCAGGTCTGGGATTAAACTTCTGAGTTCCTGCCACCCACTGTTAAGTTGGAGCCAAGAGTCCCCCAGCATCCCCTGATTCCATTTAAAGTGCTGTGGATGGGGGTGGGAGGGGAGGACACTGTTCGTCCTGCTGGCTAGGTATGCAAACAATCAGCTCAGACCTGATCTTGTAAAGGGGTCATGGGACCGATTTCCATTCCACTTAGAAGCAATCTGCTGTGGCAAAGATGTTGCTCCACGCAAGGAATCTAAAGATGGGGAGAATATAAGAAACACTGAGGCTGTTAGATCAGAGACAGCTCAGACTGTGTTATTTTCATGTCCACAGAGGACTGTTCCTTAAGCTGCCTCAGGGAAGCCGTAAATAGTGTAGGATGGGGAAGTGAGGGCTGCTTGTTCCTCAATGGCTTCTTCACTCACTTTATTATGGGATAGCTCCTGAAGTGCAGGGACCAAGTCCCCAGCATCCAAGCAGAGCACTGCATGAACGAGGGAAGGCCAACAGAGGTCACTAGGTTGACCACTTTCCAGTTTGGGAAGTTACTGCTTCGTGGTTTCAGTTTGGTGTGTGTCTGGAATCCAGACAACTCCAGTCTCCATACTTGAGAGGATTATATATGAGGATGAGAGAGACAGCCAATCATGGAGTTGTTTACACAAGTGAAGATCATAAGTTCACCAAAGTCATGGCAATAGGTGTTCATGAGTGCACGCACAGGCGAAGGAGTCGCGCGTTTGCGTATCCGTGACGAAATGCATGCTTGATTTTTGAGTTTCTTGGTTCTAGAGCAGCGGTGTGTCTGCAACTGGGGTGATATTAGGTCAGATCTCAGCTCTCCGGCTTTCCATACGTCCTTTAGAATGAGTTTGCTTTTCTGCGATGAATCCTTCTTTTGTAGCAAGACTTAAATGGTGCTCAAGGAAGGTTACTATATGCTGAGACTGGGCTGCAGCAAATAGTTGTTACTTAAGACATGTCAACTCTAATGATTGTCAGGATGGGGTGGAGAAAATGATAGTCCCCATGCGCTTCCCAGTGTGTCAGCGTGAGTGGTGCCTGGGTCGTCCTGCCCAGGGTTCTGGGTTTGCTCAGAGACTAGAGTTTTGCCGCTCTGCTTTCCTGGCCACTGTTGACCACAGGAATGAAAATTGCCTATAGAGGATGAAGAGGGAATTGTCCTTGGGTACATCTGAGAAGGGAAGACTCTGGAAATGAGGCTAGGACACGGCAAGTGCTCCCAAATGTGGAGCACTTGAAGAGACAGTTATGGCAACATAGAAATTGTAGGACCTGGGAGTCGGTCTTTCATTAACTCACGTAAACATTAAGTACTTTTTATACACCTTGCCAGATACAAAGAGAGATTTTAAGAACAACCAACAAGTTTTTAAAGCATAAGGCATATCTCCCTTTTCCCTTAAAGTCACAATCTAATTGCTTCGATAAGACTGGTTCTGAGTCTGGATGGTTCCCTGGTGAAGAGCACTTGCTGCTTTTCTAGAGAGCTGGAGTCCACTTCAGGTCAGCACACAGCTCAGGTGGCTCATAACTTCCTCTAACTCCAGGGGGATCAGACTTCCTCCCCTGGCTTCTTAGACACCCACAAACACGTGGCAAAGACATAAATAAAAAAGTTTTAAGTAAATCTTTAAAAAGAAAATTAAAGACTGCCACTCACAGAGTGGTTCATGAAGAACCTTCCGCTGGCCTTGGTCTGAGTGAGACCACACGAAGCGCAGGGTTAGGATTCTACAGACAACCTGAGAAAGCCGTAGCTACATCATGCCGCAGCTGTGCACTGAAGTTCCCTACAGTCCCCGCACCTCACCTTGGCTCTTTGAGAAAAGAAGCCACACCTGCCTGTTCTACCACATCACTACCCAGAGGGGCAGTGTCGTACCTCGGAGCTCCACTTCAGGCTACTAACCAGTCAAATAAAAACATAAAAAGAAGGGCAAATGTCACTCTAAATCAAATTAAAACACACACACTTCCAGCTATTTAACATGACTGGGCACATATGAGAACACTGAGGCTTCGGTCCTTCTAATTATGTGTTTTCTCCTCTATCACATGAAACTAGCTTGCTCTCCTATTCTGACGAATGAAGCCTTTGGCCTTCTACAGACAGCCCTACATTGCTACTACATTGTAGTTATTTTCTGTATTAGCAGTAGGCATTTCCTGCCACTTCAGAGTTCCAGCTGTTTCCCCTTCTGTGTGCCAAGAACTTTCTTGATCTTTCTCATCTCTTCTTCGCATGTGAGTTGCTACACTAGCAAATGCAAGACAGCCCGGGATGTTTGAGGAAGTACAATCGTGTACTAAGCCTTACATTTTAAAAAGTGATTAGCCAAAGTTTGAGAAATTTCTCAGAGTGACTGTAGCATTGGGTCAAATCACAAACCACAGAGATATTTGCAGCTTAAATGTTCTTTGAGTAACTGAGCTGTTACCACAGCACGGTGGAGGAGTTCCCGTTTTTGCTGATTGCACATCGACACCACTTCCTAAATAACTGGCCTTATTAGAACACTATGGACCTTTCTGAAAATATCTCTATGCTTTGAATAATCTAATCATTGTGCTCAGAGGGGGAAGATCCCATCTTGGGCCTTGCTTCCAGAACAAGGCTTCTCAGCATAAAGCAATTGTATGAGCCCAGTGTTATGCTTCCCAGAGGGAACTGAGGAGGAACTGGCAGATGAGATGTAACTGCCGCTGACATCCTCAAAATGATAAGATGCGAGTCTTCAGGACTGAGTTCCACCCAGTCTTCAATCAGGGTCATTAAACGCTAGCCTCATCCCCAAGCTGATCACAGTTGATCTGTTAGCTATTACTTTTATTGCCAACTGAACTAGGGAACCCAAATCAAGTCAGTGTATGGTAGGATGCTGGCGTTCAACAGTTCAGCTGTCACCCTGTAGTATTTAGTAGTTTTCCACCAAGATTAAAGGCTGTCAGAATGCCTCACCAGCCCCTACTGCATAACCTGACGCAGCAGCAGGGGCTACTCAAGGATGGAGGCACATTGATGTAGGAAGAAAAGTTACTGCATTTCCCAGCAGCCATGTCCATATTAATATATAGGAGCAAAGACTCAAGACAAAGCCTTTACAGTAGACTTTTCCCTCTTCCTGCTAATTATTGATCCCAACAGACAAATGGGAATGAATCTTGGCTTAGTAAAAGAGCGATTTTGGTGCTTTTTTTTTTGTTTTTGACTAGAAATGTGGTTCGGCAGTTAAGACACACTGCTCTTGTAGAGAACCAGGGTTGAGTTCCAAGCACCCACTGGGCAGCTGACAATCACCTGCAATTCCAATTTCAGGGACCCCCACGTTCTGTTCTTGCTTTCATGAGTACCTACACACACGTATACACACACACATAAATAAAAAATAAAAGTTAAAAATTTTAAATACTTCTCCCAGAGGTGACTTCTATCCAGTTGGAGATCCATACGGAAACTTCTGCCTGAGTCTCGGCCTTGATCTGAGTTCTACAAAACAAGAGTTAAAATCCTCATGGTCACCTGATGACGATGAGTCCCTGGGAATTCTGGAATGGTTATAAATCCACCATTTCCTGCAATCCATCAAAACCTGCTCTCTAAATGGTTTTGACTCACTCAGAACCACCGCCATACCTCTCAGTCACAGGTGTCCCCTGTGCCCCTCTTCTCCTGTGTGGCTGGGTCACCTTTCAGAGTCTGTATTTTTGCCCACAGGAAAATGTAGGATGGAGTGAACACTGGTGAGACATGCCTAGCCTGAGAGGGGTGGTTGTTCATAATTCAGAATGCAAAGAAATTGAATGAGCTTATCTCTCGGCAGAGGTAGAGTCAGAAAAAGAAATAAACGGAGAATTCAGTCTGTGCTTTAATAGAGGAACTGCACAATGCCTGATGGAGTAAAGACAGGAGGACGAAAGCCACACCAAAGGGGTCTCTGAGTGCTGACTGACAGGAGCATTGTTCTGAGAGGAAACTAAGGGACAGGAGTATTGTGGCAACTAGCTGAATGACTTCCCTCTGGCTCAACTCTTCGGCATCAAGACTCCTCAGTTTGAACATCCAGTCTTTCCGATTAATAGGTTGCTCAGGTTTCAGAGTAGTTTCCAAAGGTCCCATCGCTTCTTCCTTTAAGGCAAGAGGAAGGAACAGGGCCAAGATCATTCTCTGTACATTCTAAAAGGAATGCTAGCACTTAAGATTTCTCCCAGTTCGTGCCCGGGAGTCAAGTTGGGTGGTTATTTAATGTCCTTAATCATCATGTCATTCATTACCCACAAGGATCTGGAGTTTAAGCTTCAGAATGGGAATATAACTGGAGACATAGTAATGTATGTTACCATTATTTTCTGTTCACGTGAACAGTGTTGAATATTAGGCTTCTAATAAAAATGAATCTTCCTTGAAAATCCGTGAGTCTACGAGCTGCCTCTTGCTGTTTCTGCTTTACTCTCTCTCCGGTTGCCTGTGCATTTCAAAGTCACCTTACTTCCCATTTCTCTAATTCTCCCTCATTTCTTAATTATACACGTCGCTGTCTCTATTCTTTTCACTCAGAGAGGGTGTTTTGAAGGGTTATACATACACACACACACACATGCACACGTACATGCACACACACACACACACACACACACACAGTATTTGAGCATACACACCACATATGCAATAAATAAATGTTTAAAAGCCAGAAAAACACAAATTTTCTTTTCCGAAATACAGCTTTTTCCTACTTGCGCTTTCCCTGTTCACAAGCACAGTGAGTCATGTGTGCAGTCTGCAAGGTCCGCCCTCCACGACGGCCCTCATTCTATGTGGGGGGGCGGGGGGAACCACTGGCCATACACACTAAAGCTTTGCTGCTGTAATTTACTGGCTAATAAATTAGAAAGCCAGAGCTTGGGTTTGTTTAGTACTGGTTAGGAAGGGGAAGTTGCAGCTGATTAAATCCCTTCTGGAAAAAGGGATGTTGTCCACTCTGCACTTGGCGGGGCCCTAGATCCCAGCTGGAGGGACATGCCCACACTGCTTCAGAAGTCTCCCGAGATGACACAAACACACTCAAGGTGGGATTCTGATGGCTGTTATTTTAATAAGGCAAATCACCAACGAAGGAAGGTTTTATAACTCAAAATAAAACTGTATTAATAATAAGAACTTTAGAAGAATGACCCATTGTGGCACCTGAGTGACTGTAGGAAAAATGATCCCCCCTGTTCCATTCTCTACTGGAATTGAGGGATACACCCAGGATGAATGGGGGGAAACCCCTACAAGTCAACAAAATTGCACTGACAAAACTTTGTCATTTTCATGTTCCTAAGATGGTCCCTGTATTTTAAATTTTTCCTAAGGCATTTACTTTTCTACTTGTATAAATTAGGTTCCTATTTTGCCTGTGACTGGGTGAAAGCTCATTTGCAAAAATGATTGATATGTGTGTGTGTGTGTGGACTTCATTTTAAAAGTCCTCTTCCCAGCATTTACTGAGGCTTGGGTTGGGGTGTGTGGAGATGGGTCTTTTTCCTGTGGCTGCCCTATGGTTCCCTCATCTGGGTCACAAGAATATAAGCAATTCCACCATACTTACCGAGACCACTCTCCCCAGCTGCTTTTTGTGTAATAGACTGGGAAGAACCCAGAAGTTGAAACAAGCAGTTTGACGTTCCAGCCTCAGCCTCAAACCGGCTTATTTGGTGGCATTTCAATCAGCTCTCTTACATGTGGATTAACTGGGGCCTGTTAGACAATCCCTTCCCTCCCTTTCCATCTTCAGAGGCTAATAGACATTCATTGTAAAGCAATTCTTTCTATGGGACAGCAAATAAATGCCCTGTTCTCCCTGATAGAGAGGCAAGTACTAGGAGGTAGAGGCGGGGGACTTTCACTATCCATTCATTCAGAGGGTAGACGGGCAGCTAGAATCACTGAGAACTCTCAGAACCGGCATCCATTTTTCTACAGAAATGTCCTACGTGGTCTTTCATCTCCTGTTTCTCACTGCACAGCCGTCTGCTGGCCACTTTCCTTGACTCTTGACCGCACCCCAGAACTCAGCTTCCCTCAAACAGTCTTCCTCAGTTTTCACAAAGCGGAAGGAAAAGAAAGCCCCTCCTCTTCTGCAATCTCTGCTCACTGTGCTACCTTCTCTTCTGTGGTCCAACTCTCCCTACTGGGTTTTATGTCAAGCTTGGATATTTTCAAATGTTCTTGGACTTCCTAGGAGGAAAGTTGGGAACTATGAGATCTCAAACCCTGGCCTTTCTCTGGTGTTCTGTGCAGACACCAAGAAAAATGTGCACTTCTGGGGGCTGGTGGTTTCATCCAAGGCCATCATATTTCAAAGCTATCGGCAAGCTCATGCTCCACATCTTCCGAGAGCTGCATTGACTTATGACCCTTAATCCAGATGTGATTGGGGTCCTCAAAGGTGAATTCAAGAGGCACTCTGGTGTAAGACTTGGCCTAACTTGGTACCACTGGGAAAGAGTAATTGAGGCTTTCGCTTCCTTCCCTCCTTCCCTCCCTCTCTCTCCCTCCTTCCTTTCTTTCTTCTTTCCCTCTTTCCCTTCTTTTCTCCTCCTCCCTCCTTCCCTCCTTCCTTCTCCTCTCCCCTTTCCTTTTCTTTTCTGGCTTCTTTTTTATCCTTTTATCCCTTTGTCCATTATCTCCCCTTTCCCATTTTTTTCCTCCTTCCATCTTCCTCCATCCCTTCCTTCTCTTTCTTTCACACTAAAGGAGCAGAGTTATGTTTCTGTTGCTTCTTGGAGACCGGTTCTAATAAGGCAGAAGTAAAATCTTTCAAGTAGCCAAGGGTTGAACTCTGTCTAATTTCACCAAACAGAATACCAATTCCTTGGTCCAAGGGACTCATCTTCATCATAAAATCTGCTACCTTACAGCAAAGGCAAAATAGAAACCTGGGGTTGAGCACCCGGGAACATGCAGATTCTGCATTTTCAATTATTTTGGTCAAAATGAATCACTTGTTTTCTTTTCTTTACCTTTTTTTCTCCTTTGGAAACAGTTTTACTTCCCATTTCCCTGCTGGACACATAATTTTGATTTATAAACCTAACAGTCCTGAGTAACGGGAAGTTTGAAACAAAGCTGATGCTCCTAGCCTGGTTGTTTTTCTCCTTTCCCCATCAGTGTTTGCAGAAAACACTCCAACCTGCCTTCTGGAAAATGCAGATCGAAGCTGTTGCTAGCAAGCCTAGGGAACCTGACACCCCAAGGCCCCCAAGTCCTGCTCATTTGAGACTTCGCCTTATAAATTCTGCGAGAATGCCCTTCAACGGTGCTATACTTAAAAATGGGATAAATCCATCTTCTGGTATTACATCTTGTAAATCTCACTTTGCATGGGGTATTTATAATCTGGCTACTGCTTGCTTGTTTTATTGAGTAAAAATGAATAAATCAGCTTTCAATTTCTCCTCATTTTCCATTGGCAGCTCTTTGGGAGCTAACGATAGAAGAATATGATTTCAGAAACATCTCTTGAGTTCAAAATGATTGACTAAACAGAAAATAAAATTTATATCCCTTTCTTTCTTGATTCTTGAACTGTGTATTGGGATAGAAAGACGTCTGGAATTAGATGGGTGGTTTGTGTGAGCAGTTCCAAAGCATCCCATGTTTTCTCTTCTCCCACAACACCCAGATGTCACAATTCATATTGACCATAAATAATATCCACTGAGCATTAATTACTGCAGCCATGTGTACCAATTCAATCAATGTTCGCAGAATCTTTTGAGCTAATTGCCACAATCATCTTCAGTTAACAGAAGAGGAAACTGAGGCACAAGATATTTTTAATTTTTTTTATTTAACTGACATTTCTTTTCATTTATTTTACATACTGACCACAGATTCTCCTCCCTCCTCTCCTCCTGTTCCCCTCCCCCCAGCCACTTCCATCTATCCTCCTCCTCCTCTCTATTCAGTACACCCCTCCCATGGACTAAAACAAAGCACGGCAGATCAAGTTGAGGTAGGACTCTGCATAAAGACTGGGTGAGGTAATCCAGCCCGAGGACCCAAAAGCCAGCTAAGAGCCAGGGACAAGTCCTGATGTTACTGCTAGGAACCTTACAAACAGACCAAGCCTCATAACTGTCACACGCATGCAGGGAGCCTAGGTTGCTCCCATGCAGGCTCCCTAACTGTTAGTCCAAAGTGCACAGAGGACATTAACCACGTGCTAAAGGTCAGGAAGTCATCAAGTGATGGAGCCTGAGGATAAACCCAGGCCACTGACGGCAGTGCCCCAGCTCCAGCCATGGGTGAAACTATCTCTCTATGACAAGCGTGGTTATGTGACTTCAGCTCTATGCTTTTTGCACGTGGCCTTTTACAATGAGAAGATGTTTGTTTGTTTCTAGACGATCGTTTCTGTCTTAAGACTTGGGTTACACTATCATCTCCACTTTGCAGATGTCTCAATTGGGGATAGAAAACATTTTGTAACTTGCTTAAAGAGCATAAAGTGAACCTAGGTTTCTGACTGAGCTCTTCCGGCTCTGGTTACGGAGCCCATAATTGGGTTTTTGTTTCTTTATCTTGGTACCGAACAGCCAGGGAATCCTCCAGCTCCCAAAGGTCTCTGTTCTAAGCATTCCCTCACTCATTTAGTGAAACTTCTAGGCGGTGGCCCTTTTGACAATGGAGGCAAGACTTTACTTGTTACTTCCCGTGACTCCTGTATCCATCACGGAGCACTGTTTGTTAGACACAGTGCTAAAGGATGCAAAACTTGGCTCACACCTGGAAGGTGAGGCCTGAAAGGGCCCCTCACAGTGACAGGCCCTTCAGGCCCCGCAGTCATTATATGGACAATGGCCCCCACTGTGCTGACGTCTACCAAGAGATAATTGACCATGACATGAGTTATGTGTCCCCAGCTAAATGGCGTCAGGGTCGATTACTTTATTCTAGAGGCTGCAGCAAAGAGGGTGGGTTGCAATGCGGGGATCACATCGTTAAAATAACATTTAGGGGATTGTTTTAGTCCAAGCAACTGGCTTCCAGGGCTGTGCAGCCAGCGAAGTGCAAGAACCTGCTAGGTACAATCGCCTCCCCAGCGCTCAGGACTTGAAAGACACCAGGGGATATGAAAGTGATTGGTTGACCAGTCACATCTGATGTAAGTCAGGAAAACTTGAGCAACACTTTGTCTCTAAGAAGACAAACCCAAGACAAATCTCAGTCCCCCCCCATGCCATGTGTGTGTGTGTGTGTGTGTGTGTGTGTGTGTGTGTACATGCATCCCCAAATACCTTCAATAGATACATATGATGTTTATGATGCTAGCATCCAGATTTAAGCCGTGGTCTACTCAGGGTTGTCATATAAAATACACCATGCAAATTAAAGTTGAATTTCTCAACAACAAATTACTTTTCAAATAAGACTGTGTCCCACACTTTTGTAGGATTGCTTACACTAAAAAGCAACTGCTTGCTGTTTCTTGGAAGTTCAAATTTATCTGCACAGTTTTGCTTGTTAAGTGTGGCAATCCAAAGCTTTACTTCAAAAAATTAATAAAAATCTTAATACAGTTGAACTTGCCTGTGCAGGATTGGTTAACTATGAAGCCAATGAAGAATTGCAGATCTGGTCTTAGTGAGGCTATATGCTTTTGAGAACACAGATATTGTCCCTGTCATTTCTAGATACGTAATAGAGGTTATTGGACACACTTAAAGAAAGGAGTTGATTAAGAGACAGGCTCCAGAGCCAGTGTGCTGGGTTTGAAATACAGGGTTTACATAAGGCATAAAAATGGAGGCGAGATGAAGGGGAGGAGCCTAACGGTGGGGGAAGAAAGAGAGAATGGATGGGTAATAGAGGAGAAAGAATAAGAAAATAGTGCACTTTTCTCACGCAGAATTCAGATTTAAATAAATGACACATGTATTTGTGACAGCAGGGAGACTGTTTGGAGGGAAGAAGACCAGCAGAAGGGGGCTGTGTGGAAAGGCAGACCAGAACAGGAGAAACAGAAGTAAAGTACAATGAGAGTGTGCTTTTCTAGAATGTATCAAAACCAATCTCAGTTCCCAGCTGAGAGAGAGAATTGGGGGGTGGGGGGAGAACTCAGCATCCATTAGTGATTAGCTGTGTGACCTTGGCCATGCTGCTTCCTTTTTTTTTTTTTTTTTTTTGGTGTTTAAAAAAAAAAAGATAAAAGTAGTTCCCATCTCACAAGATGCTGTGTGGACCAGTGAGGTGCCATGTGTGCCTTATTTAAAACACCTATGAGAAACTGGTGCGGTGGCACACACCTGTTACCAGGGTACGGGGGTCGGAAGGTGAAACAGACCAGTCTTGAGTTTCCAGCCAGCCTGGACTAGAGTCAATTTCCAGGCCAGAAAGACCTTGTCAAACAAAACAAAGCAAAGTGATAAGACTATTTGGCCTGTCACAGAGCTTAATGGAAATCCTCACAGAAGGGGGGATCCTATCAGGCCTCCGTGGTGCTGCAATAACCAGTTGAGAAATGAGGGTTACCCCTGAAAATGTAGTGGGAACTACTGCTCAGAATTCTTCCGGTCTCCCCAAAGACATCCTGGTAAAGATTTAGTATTTCATGAAATCGGTTGCTGAAGCCAGTCGCAGCCTGTGCGTAACCCAAGCATGTGCGTAACCCAAGCACGCGAAAGTCGCCGAGGACAGCTAATATATTGCTGGGGTGTTTGTTGGTGCATTTAAACTCACACCTTCTGTTTAAATGAGCAGAGCGCAGGGGAAATTCTCACCGGAAGGCTGTGAGTGTGTGGGAAGGAATATCACTTTAAGGGGCTCCGTTTACAGTATGCGGAGCCCTTGTAGCGTGTTGTTAATTTTATGTACACAGTGGACTGCTGAAAAGCAAGGCGCACTTGCGGGGAGTCAGAGAAAGATCTCTGGAGATCACTCCGCCAGGTGATGGAGGGCTCTTGCCTGGTGCTTTTCAGCAGTTGGAGCTAGCGTGATATGAAACTCCATGCTGCCGGCTGCTTTAGCCTTTTGAATCCGGCTGGCTAACTCCAGCTTTCCTAAGATACTTTAGTGTACCAAGCACCAATGTTAAGACGCCAAAAGACTTTTTAGCCAAAATTCTATATTTATACATAATACATTGTTTTTAAGCTGCCTCGTGTGATTTTTATGTGTCTGGATAGCTTACACTTTTTTTTTAAAATAAAATGCAGCCCTGTATTATTTTGCTGTATTAGATTACACGATTCTTAAACCTTGTGGCTTGAATAAAAAGCATCTTAATTGGTGTTCCGGCTTCATTTCTGTGACCTTGATAAAATTCCCTAACAAAAAGTAACTTAGGGGGGAAAGGGTTCGTTTTAGTTCACAGTTGCTGGTCCAGTCCATACTAGGTGGGAGCTCTGGTGGCAAGAACGTAAAACACCTGGTCCTATCACGTCCATAGTCAAGAGCAGAGAGAAGACGAATGCATGCTCCGCACTCCGTTAGCGTTCTCTAAGTAGTTTAGGACCCCGAACCAGGCAATGTTGTGCCCTCATTCATGCTGGACTTTCCCACATCGACTGAGGCAAACAAGGCAGCGTCCCACAGACATGTCCACAGGCCGCCCTTATTTAGACAATTCCCCATTGAGACTCTCCATCAGGTTGACACACAAAATTATCAGAAGCTGGAGAGATGGTTCACAGTTAAGAGCGGTTGTTTCTCTTCCAGAGGACCTGAGATTGGCTCCCAGCACCCACTTGGGTGGCTTACAACTACCTGTGACACCAGATCCATGGGATCCAGCACCTTCTTCTTGCCTCCATGGAAATACCACATGCACACATGTACACACTACACATATGCATACACCACACACATACATATACACAGCACACACATATATACACACATACACACTACTCACACCACACACAGATGCATACACTACATGCATTCATACACACCACACACATGAATACATACCACACACATATATATACATATACACACAAACACATGTCCACTACACACACCACACACATACACACTACACAGACACCACACACAATGCACACATATACACATACACACAAACACACCACACACACACATACACACAACTCATTAAAAGAAGCAATCAGCACAACTAAGTTTCCTGTCTTAAAATGGAATCATTCTCTCCTTTTTAAAATCTGCCTAAAAGATAACCTAGTGTATACAAAGTGGACTAATATTTCCTTCCTCAGATTATTATGGTATGGGGGCGTTAATGATTATAGAGTTCAGCATAAATGCTGCCAGAGAGCCAGCAGATCCAATAGCAAGGGTGACTGATGCCTGTGCAGCGGGTGAGACTGGCGATAAATTGCATCATGAGCTGGGCTGAGAATCAGAAAGTGAGAAGCGGTTTACAATCTCCCTGTTTTATCTTGATATGTCCTAACAAGCTTCGCAGAACCCATAACACACCCCAACACATTCTTCTAACACAGCACTCCTTAAAGGTTGTTTTCTAGGAGTGCCATCAACTTTAATGAGGTGTATTTCTAGATTATAAAATGTTTATATATCAGTTAAGAGGTCACAAGGCCAATATTAATCATGCATATGCCTGAACTAGCCTTGGCATTTGGAGAAACAGTCTCTCAGCTGTCTATCACCTGTCTATCTTGCCTGCTTCCGGCATTGGTTCTGTTTTGGTTTTGAGGAGGACCTGAACTAATCAACATGCCTGCCTTGTAAACACGTTATCCTCAGATTCTCTCAACCCAACTGTTGACAAATTCCTGTTTGATTAAATGATAATTCATGGATTTGGTACAAATTTAGTTGTTTACAAAAAGCTTGATGAAGTCAATGAAAGCTGAAGTTCTAAACAGCTGCTCAAGGCTTGCCTTTTTCACAAGAGTTTCAAGATCTCCAGTGTGGACATCTTCAGTGGAAGAGCAGTGACCGATCTCTTCAAGAAAAGGAAAGGACGGCAGAGTAGAGCAGGACATGTCTACTATTCCTGCACCTGGAAGGCCGAGGAAAGGCCATTCTGGACTACATTGTAAGATGTTGTCTCAAAGAAAGAAAGGGAAGGAAAGAACGGAAAGGGAAGGAAAGAAAGGAAAGGAAATGCTAGCTCATAGCCTCTGCTGATTCCTGCTGTGTAAATGTTTCTAGTTTCAAGATACCAATGGCTTAAAAACTCATTTGCATGATACTCAAATACATATTAATTTTCTCTCTTAAATCTACACAAACTGGTTCCATCAAAGCAGATAAAATTTCTGTTGACATGCAATATTTACACTCATATGTCCATACATCACATTATGCTCCATAAATGCATATGTATACAAGACAAAAACAGTGGTTTTACCTAGCCCCAAAAGCAATTTTTGAAAATTATCTTACATTAAATTTTGATTGACAACTGTTGTCTAATCTTTATATATATATATATATATATATATATATATATATATATATATATATATATACACACACACACACACACACACACACACATTTTACTCATGCAGGAGTTTCATAAAAATGCCAAAAGCAGAAGTCATATTATATATGCTAAGGATCTATAAGATAGAAAAAATGCTCTGACTCCATATTATGAGAGAAAGAACCCCCAAAGATGCCTTGAGTTTATATTGGCCATCTGC
Source organism: Myodes glareolus (assembly GCF_982192425.1). Classification (NCBI taxonomy): domain Eukaryota; kingdom Metazoa; phylum Chordata; class Mammalia; order Rodentia; family Cricetidae; genus Myodes; species Myodes glareolus. The sequence goes on along the minus strand of NC_142030.1, from coordinate 10,853,551 downwards.
TGCTGAGAATGAGGCCTACCCGTATGAATGGATTGTTTCTCTAATTGAGACTCCTTTGAAGAAAACTAAGTTTTCATTTGCAAGTGATTACCTATTAAGGATAGCTTCTAGGTTAGGAATAGAGGCCTGTGTCCAGTTCTCCTTTCAGCTCTAGGACCCCATCTGATGCAAACCCATGGAGGCCCTTGTGCATACTGCCACAGTCTCTGAGTTTATACATGCATTCATCCCTGCTGTGTCAAGAAGGCTTTGGTTCTGTGGTGGTCTCCTTCTCCTCTGGCTCTTACACTCTTTCTACCTCCTCTTGGAGCTCCCTGAGCCCTAAGGGAAGGAGTTTGATGAAGACATTTCTTTCAGGGCTAAGGCACAGATCTATGAGTATAGCTGAATGTTGTTAGGAGTCATTGTATTGCTACATTCCTTTAGCAGAAGAGTAATATTTGATTTTTCCCAGGTCCCTGGCCTATCTAGTCTCTTATTCCTGGCCACTCAAGCAGCACTGGGCATAGGTTCCATCTCATGGAGTGAGCCTTATTGTTTGGTTACTCCCACAATATTTTTGCCACTATTGCTCTAGTGGGTCATTCTTGTGGATCAAAGAATTCCTAGCTGTTCTTGACAAAGATTAATCATTTCATGGAAATGAATGCCTGCCACATATGAGGATCTGGGCCAGTCCTGTGGCAAAAGCCAAGTTCCAAGAGACCTCCTAATTCCAGAAGTTCACAGTGAGTTCTTTGACAAGGATGACAGATGTACAAGAAGCTATAACACAAATCTGAGCACAAAAATATGCCACCCTAAAAAACACAAACTTAAGCAGAAAAGAAACAGTCTTGTAAACACAGCTGCTGTGGAACAAAGGTTTATACCCTGTCAACTGTATTTTAATAAAACGCTGATTGGCCAGTAGCCAGGCGGGAAGTATAGGCAGGGTGACCAGGCAAGAAGTAGAGGTGGGACAATGAGAGCAGGAGAATTCTGGGAAGAGGAAAGGTCAGTCTGCAGTTGTGACCCAGTCGCAGAGGAAGCAAGATGAGAATGCCTCACTGATAAAGGTACCAAGCCAAATGGCTAACACAAACGAGAATTATGAGCTAATTTAAGATGTAAGAACTAGTTAATAAGAAAAGCCTGAGCTATGAGGCCAACTAGTTTATAATTAATGTAAGTCTCTGTGTGTTTTGTTGGGGCTGAAAGGCTGCAGGATCAGGCAGAACAGAAACCTTGGTCAACACACAGCAGAAGAGAATCATTCTATTTTGAAGAGTTTCAGATTAAGTTCAAACTGGTGAATAATTTTTATGAAAGTATACATATGTTCAAACTTGTAGTTAAAAGGGGAAGAAAGTGACCATTTGTAAGCGATCATCAAACTTACAGCCAAATCTTGCGAGAACTGAGGTGGCAGCCTGCCCCTAAGTGACAGATAAGCAAGGAGAGTGGGCTGAGAATTCCTTTTGCTGTCTCCAACATTAAAATCATATTTTTCTTCACTTCTTTCTTTATCTTAAAATAATCTGCGAGATTATTAAATTATACAGTCCCAAATGCTGTAAGAAATTTCGATACCACCCTCCCTTAGTACATCCCATAATAAACCTGAGCTTCACTAGTTGCTAGGCATCCCACATGTGCCAAGTGCTGCGAAATGAATGAACATATTGTCACACTTCAATGTGAAGGCACCCTTACTCTAAGCACTGCTCCCTAAGAAAGCACTCTTACAATGTTAGCTTCAGTCACTAGACCAGGGAAGGACTGCTTGTGGACATTGTGAGATGGAGACGGATTATCAGAATCAAAGAGCTCGGGCAGACAGTAGGGAGTGGTGCTTCGGGGTCACTCCTGTTATGCTACTAAACCTACTTTGCCAAAACATTGTTGATAGTCATGCATCAGAGCCTCCCAAATTTTCCACAAGGCACATATATCTATATTACATAGAAAAGGAAAGTGGAACAATGAATACCTCTAACTGTCATCTCATAACCAATGGTCATCTGGGAGAGAAAGTGGTGTGGAAGGATGCTTGCCAGCTATCCTATTTATCCTAAGAACGTCCCAGGGGAAGCTGCTGCTTTGCATCATCAAAACTGTCTGCCCCACAGTTCGCCAGTGCCCATCAAGAAGCTATGTATGGTACTCACTCAGTAAAGGACATGCATGAACTGATTTACCCAGAGTTTCATTCATGAAAACTCAATGCCATAAAAAATCAATAAATGGTTTATTAGTTCTGTTAGAATGAAATTCCTGCTTTTAAAAGAAATATTTTACATGTGTGTGTGTGTGTGAGAGAGAGAGAGACAGAGACAGAGAGAGACAGAGAGACCAACAGAGAGAGAGAGAGACAGAGAGACAGACAGAGAGAGAGAGAGAGACAGAGAGAGACAGAGAGAGAGAGAGAGAGAGAGAGAGAGAGAGAGAGAGAGAGAGAGAGAGAGAAGGGGTGGGGACAGCTGCCTACAGAGCCCAGAAGAGGCATTGAATGCCCTAGAGTTATAGGTTGTGAGTCTTGCAACAAGAATACTAGATATGGGTGTTAGAAACAGATCTTGGGTTCTCTGGAAAAGCAGCAAGTGTTCTTGTTTTGTTTTGTTTTTTGGTGTTTTGGTTTTTTGTTTGTTTGTTTTTCTGAGATGGGGGTTTCTCTGTGTAGCTTTGGTGCCTGTCCCGGCTCTTATAGACCAGGTTGGACTCAAACTCACAGAGATCTGCCTGTCTCTGCCTCCCAAGTGCTGGTATTAAAGGACTGCGCCATCATTGCCCCGCAACAGCAAGTGCTCTTAACTGCTGAGCCAGCTCTCTAGCCTCATGTGCTGTATTTCAAAACACCTGATCTATAGCTGTGGGAACCACTTCCTGATTTCATCGTATATATCTACTGGAGAAAGTAAAGCTACTTGCCCAATCTCCAACAGCATGGATGTCTCCTTGGCAATGCTGTTCCCAACTTAAGTAGAAGCTACAAGGACTCAGGCTTTCTTGCAGGTATTTTTAGTGAGACAGGGCAATTGTGAGAAAATTATGTGAAACTTTCAGATGCCCCAGCATTTGAAGACATGGATGGCAGAATAGAAGAAATTAGTAATAGGGTTGGGTCCACTGTGACTGAACCTCACAGTCCCATGATTAGGCAAGAGTATTTTCAAAAGTGTATTCTGAGATTTTACCTTCTCTGGGCAAGAGGGAGGGAAGGACTTCTGCCAAAAATTCAGACAGCACCATGACAACCAAGGCTTGTGACTGTTCTGCACACAAAAGAACATGGGTCTAACTTCCAAACAGACATTCTATAACTTTTAACAATTATTTAAAATAAGAAATTATAATTTAAATTTTATTTCAATTATTACTAATGAAAAATATATATTGTGTGTGTGTGTGTGTGTGTGTGTGTGTGTGTGTGTGTGTGTGTGAGAGAGAGAGAGAGAGAGAGAGAGAGAGAGAGAGAGAGAGACTGATGTGCATGTAGAACACACATCTGGAGGTCAGAGGACAACTCTGTGGAATTGGCCCTCTCCTTCCCCATTTATGTGAGTTCCAAGGATCAAACTCAGGTCTTCAGATTTGTGGGACAAACACCTACATCCACTGAGCCATCTCTTCAGCCCTGTCCTAGAAAATATGATTTTAAACAAAATTATTCGCTAAAACCAAGTATACCACTATATCCCCATCTCAAAGAGGGATTTTGGCCTATCAGAGCACCAGTACTACCCTAGAATAGACAAATAGTTCTGTGGACGTGGTTGTTTGGTTTGTGTTTTTTGAGACACAGTCTTCCTGTATAACCTAGGTTATCCTTGAACTAGTGAGAAGTGATTTTACCGTCTGAGACTCCCAAATTCTGGGATTAGAGACTGGACCACCATGCCTGTAAATATTTTAATGGCCGTCATAATTGAGACATTTCATCATAGTGACTCCTAATTAATAATCTGTCAGGTCCATGTCATCTCACACTAAAATAATTTATTACACAAGACAAATATTTCAGTAGAAGACAGAATAAAATCCTCAAAAAATAAAATATATTCAAATTGTCATGCCCAAAACTTGTAAATATATGCTACCTTGCTTGGCAAAAGGGAATTTGCTAGTGTAATTAAGGCACTTGATGTGGAAAGATTAGCATGCACCATGAAGGTGGGTTCAATATTGTCGCACAAGTAGGGAGACAGGAAGATCATAGTCAAGGAAAGTTACATAGCAGTGGACATGAATAGAAAGAATTAAGAGGATCTCTGGCTCTAAGAGTGAACGGGAGTCCAGGAGCCAACAAATACAACCTCTAGAACTTCAAAGATCAAGGAAGCAGATTCTCACCTCCAGCACCCAGAAGGGCCCAGCCCCTGCTCACAATTTGGCTTTGGGCCTGGAAGATGGATAATTTTGAACTCCTAACCATGAACTCTTCAAAATAAGAAATTTTGTTGTCTTAAGATACTGCATGCCAATTGGTGACAGCAACAATAGAAAACCAAGCCCCAAATTCAGAAAGCATCACCAGTAAGAGAGCAAGCTTAGCACTGGAAACCAGCATCAAAAAAAAAATGCAGCCCCTGCTGAGGATATTTTTTACTACATCCACGGCTGTCACGCCAGTATAGCAGAAATGCTGACTGGGCAGGCAAGTGTTGCCGGAGGATTGGCATCTGTGCTTCTTGGAGCTGTGTTCCAGGCGGTCCCTTGGCAATCAGCTGTGGTCATGATGCCACCTGTAATTGCTACCTGTACTGACTCGACCTGACTGTCATTGGAGCCATATATGTCTGTCTTTTCCCTTGTCTGTGTGTTCTTTGTGATTCTTGCATATTGCTAACAGATCAGACTATTCCAGGCAGTTGCAGATACAAACAAGACTGTTAAAAACATTTTGAGCTCTGCCCCACTATTCATTAAAGCCTTAAAAGAAGTAGCCAGTTCTGGGAATTGGCAGGGTCATCATTGGAATAATTCCTTGATGATGTGGAACAAAAGGAGTTAATTTTACTAGGACAAACCTTAGAAACCTTCTACAGGAAAATAGTATTAGGCATTTACATGCAATTTAACAGGAGGCCTATGCAGCCTTCCTTATGGCCAGAAAACCTAGGCTGATAACAACACCTGAGCATCAGGAAGGGAGGAGAATTGAGATCATGTCTTTAAAATTTCCTAGCAGAAAGTTTTCCCAGGAAGATAATGGCCTTCCTCTCTCCCACCCAGGATATTCTGAACACAAGGTCACCTAGCTCAGACCAGCCAGCCACCTGGTGTAAGCTAATAAAGATGGCCTAACTCAAGAACAGTGGTCTCTCTAAAAACAAGAAAAAAGGCTGACTTTACAAAATGTGAGGGAGCAAAAGTCCTTGTACTCATGCCGAAGCATCTTCAAAGATTCTCTTTGTAAAACTGTTTTGTGCTGATCTTTTCTATTTTTTAATCTGATGATGTATGCCTTTACCAAGTTCTTTGTTTGTAAAAATTAAAAGCCTCACACTAAAAGAATAAAGTTGCAGCAGCATTCCTCAATCACATTGAGAGTGACTGTCATTCCTCGCCGTATCCTGATTACTCCTGAGCCTTCGTCCTGTTTCCCCACGGTCTGAGTGGCTCCCCTGAGCCGGTCCGTGGCAATTTTTGGCACTAGTGTTTTCTTTGCTGATTAGTGTGTCTTTGTCATCAAATCTTCAGAAATGATATGCATATCTTGAAAACACAGAGAAAAGTAAACCAAACACTCAGCAAGAGGAGCGGTTTCAGCAGAAGGTAGGATTCAAATTCAGACACAACTTTGGAAAAGTGAAAAATGATTATTCTTAAAACCTAGGATTGCTGTGATAAGAAGCAGAAATCTGACACGACAAGAAATAATGGCATTGCCTTCTACTACTGAAGCTCCGTGATGCTAAAACCTCAGCCTCTCTCTGCATTATATACCTAGAGCCAATGACTGGAGTCTGACCTTGGTACAAAGTCAATTCACCCATCTGGCATGCTGGTTGCTTTTCTCATTGCCGTGACAAAATACCTGGCGAAAGGTAACATCTGGAAGGAGCATTTACTTTGGCCCGCAGTGAGAGGGTACAGTCGTCCATGATGGCAGCAGAATCTGAGGGCAGCGGGTCACATGGCACGTCCATCGGGGAGCAGAGAGAGATGAGTGCTAGGGGGTCACTGATGCTTCACTTTTGGTTCAGTCTGGGGCCCCGCCCATAGAATGGTGCCACTCACATTCAGGGTGGGTTGTCCTTCCTAGTACTTTCTGGAGATGCCCTCAGAGACACACCTGGAGGTTCCTCTCCAAGGTGGACTCTAAATCCCACAAAGATGAGAGTGGAGACTGACCATCACAAGTCTATTGCATGTCAATGTGTCAACCAAACGTGTGTCTTTAAATCATAACATTCTACCTGTGGGCCTCAAAAAATCATTCCCTATCTGACAACATAAAACAGCTCTAGTCATAGCTCAGTGAACCTGAAGGATGTGCTCTGGACTTCCGCTTCTCTCTGCCACACTCATTTCCCTCCACAGACAGGAATCATGGTAGAAAGAGGTCTGTACATAACCCCACATCCATAGCTTTCTCGAAGATGACAGACTTCTTTTTCTCAGTCAGGTCCGACATGAAACACCATCTCATTCTTGACTGGTCACCATAGACTGTGGAGGGGTGAATAGTGAGGACACAAACCCAGGTGCTGACCCTTGGACCTTGTACAATTCGGCAGCAGAATTTCCCAATAAGCAAAGGTAGGGTTAAACATATACAAATAGAAAATGCCATTAAACTCAATATAATTTTATGGATGGACAAACAAAAAAGTGCTCCAAGAGAGAATGCCCATATACATATAGGAATTATGCACACCCATGGTGGGTGTTGAATTTGATAATTACCTTAAAAAGACTCTAAGAGAAAAAATCTGCTGGATGAGTTTTCTTAATGGGAAAATGTCTGTGGGGATTGCTCCAATGAGTGGCCTTTATTGTCAAGGCTTCAATGAGCTCACACATCTCTTCAGACAGCTAGCTGAACCTAGCCCCAACTTGGAGCATCCGAATTTAAGTATCTCTCTTTGACTGCTTCGCTGAACTCACATAAATGCCTTTTCCTGTGTTAAAGATTCCATCTGCTACGGAAAGGTGACTAAGATTCAACTGTGCAATTCAAATGTAATCCAAATGCCTCTGAACATTTAATTCCAGCTGTCAGAAGGAAAGGCATCCATAATGCAGAAATGATAGGGTTCCAGGCCGAACTTGGCAGCCTGCTCAGATACCTCGGAATAGACCTTCCAGATGAGGGTATATGGTCAGAGTTCACAGGGGTGTTAAGTACAAAAGCATTCCTGAGGGGGGGGGGAAAGCTTTGGAATGCAGTACAGGTTTGAAAATTGCATTTATTTCATATTTCAAAGTTGAGAGAAAGCTGAAAACAGACACGGGACCCACCTCCCCATGGTGAGTGCATCAATATTGTTTGTCCTTAAAAGACAAAACCCTCCCCAGGGGGTTGCCCTGTATAGAGAATAAGGGGCCAAAATGAGAACATAGAACATCCAAACAAACGACAGTTTACTGACTACAATCATGTAGTACCCAGCAGCAATCAAAAGTTTATGGCCAGAGAACAATTAAATGAAGAATTATGCTTTCTCAAAATTATACGGTGTGTGTGTGTGTGTGTGTGTGTGTGTGTGTGTGTGTGTTTGTCTATGTGTGTGTGTGTGCTGTTTAATTGAAGCTATTCCTTTGGGATTTACAGTATTCTCCCATTTCAATAAACTACAAACTATTAAAACGAAACCCAGTGCCAGGTATGAGAAACCTCCTTTTGAGTTTTGGTCAGTACACCAAGAGACCCCCCCCCCCAAACAATATAGGTCATTTCCACTGCCTTTGCTTACCTTACGGCACACTTGAGACACAGGACTTAGAGGACTGGTCTGGATCTGTCCTGAGAGCCTTCTTCTCAAGGATTTGCCTTCATACTACTGGGATGAGCTATTTAAGCTCCTGGGGAGAAAAGTAATCAATAGTCCTGTCCATCCATAACACCTATGAACCACAACAATGACCAGTTCAGCAAGATAGTCCAAAAACTGCAATAGTAGAACAGATTTCCCAAGGTAACCAACAGTCACCCAACCAGACAGAATTCATGCTCAATACTGTAAACCTAACCAACTATGCTTGGCTAGTGAGGCTATGGAACCTAAAGGAGAACCTATTACTCTCACTTTCTCTTTCTTGTCTCATTTTTGTTTTGCTTTGTTTTGTTTGAGAGAGTGTTTCCCTGTGTATCTCTGGGTGTCATGGAACTCATGTTGTAGACCAGGTTGGTCTACAAACTCACAGAGATCCACCTGCCTCTGCCACCCAAATGCTGAGATTAAAGGCGTGCGCCTCCACCACCTGGCTTACTGTCACTTTTTTTTTTTAAAGCAGTATAATTTCTAACTTCTAAATTCTTATCCTTATAGCCACAGGTAAGGGTCAGTCTCACCCCTCATCAGAGAAACTTCTCTTTACAGTAGATGGTGAACATTACAAAAAGCCACAACTGGTCAAAGCATGGAGAACAGCTGAGCTTGCAGTACACAGTTAATACATTTGTAACACAGCTCCTACACAGAGGCTCAGAAAATCATGGACGGGGGCACGGGAAGATTGCAAGAGCCAAAGGGCCATGACATCTGCTGCAAGCTTATCTGTTCAAGAAAAAAGAAAAGAGAAGCATGCAATGGAGGGAGATCAAAGCTGTGTGCATGAGGGGTAGAGAACATGATCAAATACATTGTATAAACTTCTCAAAGAATTAATACAAATATAGTATGTTTAAAATGCAACTGAATTAAAGACAGCAATAAATTTAGTATATGGGCTCCTAAATAAATTATTCAAATGATACCTAATATATTAATGGGAAAATAATATAATAAAAGGATGCTTGGCTACTCAGAAAATGTGAGAAATGGGAGACAACAGAATGCTGCATCAATAGAAATTAAATGTGATTGTAGATAAAGAGGAGATGGAAGGAAACTTCTTCACAGGAGTGCGGTAAATATTCAGAGAGAACGTGGTTAGAAAGATAACTTCTTACAGTATGTAGTACAAATAACTAGGAAGTGGTTGTTATTTTTGCAAAACCAAAAAAAAAACATTGCTGAGAAATCACTGTGAAGAAAACAAGTCAAAGACTGAGCAAGAATATGTGGAAATAGCATATCTGATAAAGGACTTGCATATAGAATACATTTTTTAAAAAGTTCAACCCAGTAACAAGACCAAAATTGAACACTGGGCTTTAAAATGAACAAATACATTTACGTTTTTAGCTCTAGACAACTTCCTCCTGCAGCAAACAGGAATGACTAGAGTCTCCTGACTCTCCAAGGCGCTGGGAATGACTGCTGAATGCAGAGGCAGAGATGGATCATTTAGACTGCCTGCCTCCAAAATTCAGAGACAAGCACAGAGGAGGGAAGGCAAAGAATATAAGCCAGGTGATGAGGAGAGCTATTAAGTGCTATCTCCTGAGCCTGACATGGCCCCTGAAACCATGCCCCCACTGGAGCTGCCACTGGTCTGCACAAGATGGGGCCTGTCGCCATTCAGTCAGGGAAGGGGAGAGGGCTTGAGAGTCCTTTCTCTCCCTGGAGAACTTCAGACTGTAGGTGGAGGAAGAAGAGGGAGAAGTCATTGTCTTCAGCGATTCTGCTTGCATGCTCATGTGGATGATTTGGTTCAACTAAGAGAGTCACAAGCAAAAAAATCACTGACATGAAGGTAGGATCGGGGACTTGCAGAGAGGAGTAAGTGTTGGCAGAGGTGAGCCGGGATAACACAGGATAAGAGGTGTGTGTCATCAAAATGGAGTCGGTCTAGTTCAGCTTCCTGTTGCTGTGGCAAACACCATGAAGAAGAGTAACAAAGGGAGAGAGAGGATTGGTTTCACCTTACAGTGCTGCCGGCCACTAGAGGCAGGAACCTAGAGGCAAGAACTGAAGCAGAGACCATGGAGGAACTCTTCTTACTGGCAAGCTCCTTCACCCAAATTCAGCTAGTTTTCTTTTTTTGTTGTTGTTGTTTTTGTTTGTTTGTTTATTCAAGTATCCGAAAACACTCTTTCCACTTCCTTCCCTCCTCCCAATACCCTCCCGCTCCCCCCACTCCCTCTCCTCCTCCCTCACCATTCCCAAGAGCAGTCAGGGTTTCCTGTCCTGTGGGGAATCCAAGTTCCTCCCCCCTCCCTCCGGGTCCAGGAAGGTGAGCATCCAAACAGGCCAGGATCCCAAAAAGCCAGTCCATGCAGACGAAACAAGACCCAGTGCCATTGTCAATGGCTTCTCAGTCTTCATTTGGACCTCGGGGGCTCAGTCAGCCCCCATGTCAGTCACATTCAGAGAATCCGGTTGGATCAAATGCTCATTCAGTCCCAGTCCAGCTGGCCTTGGTGAGTTCTCATTCGATCAGTCCCCTTGTATCAGTGGGTGAACGCACCCTTCGCGGTCCTGACTTCCAGTGCTCCAATATGGGTCTCCGTCTCTATCTCCATCCATCGTCGGATGAAGGCCCTCTCTGATTGTGCTTTCCTTGCTCACGATCTCCCTCCCTCTGCTTCTCATTTGGACCTAGGGAGTTAAGTCCAGTGTTCCAATATGTGTCTCTGTCTCTATCTCCATCCATCGCCATATGAAGGTTCTGTGATGACATGCAAAATATTCGTCAGTATGGTTACGGGCCAAGGCCAGATCAGGCACCCTCTCCTCTGCTGCCCAGAGTACAATCTGGGGACCTCTCCTTGGGCCTGGGAACCCCTCCAGAATCAAGTCTCTTGCAAACCCTAAAATGGCTCCCTTAGTTGAGATATAAACTTCCCTGCTCCCAGAACCATCCTTCCTCCCTCCCCCCTCCCATTCCCCCAAGCCATCCCCAATCCTCCCCCTCTCCCCTCTCCCTAACCATCTTCCCCTACTTCCACCCCCCCACCCCCCATGCACCCGAGTTTGCCTGGCAATCTTGCCTAGTTCTAATATTCAGGAGGATAACTATATGATTTTCTTCAGGTTCACCTTCTTATTTAGCTTCTCTAGGATCACAAATTATAGACTCACAGACCTTTAACTATGACTAGAATCCACTTATGAGTGAGTACATACCTTATTCCTCTTTTTGGGTCTGGGTTACCTCACTCAGTAAAGCGTTTTCTATTTCCATTCATTTGCATGCAAAATTCAAGATGTCATTGTTTTTTATCGCTGAGTAAAACTCTAATGTGTATATGTTCCACACCTTTTTTAACCATTCTTCTATTGAGGGGCACCTAGGTTGTTTCCATGTTCTGGCTATTACAAATAGTGCAGCTATGAACATAGTTGAACAAATACTTTTGTAGTATGATAGGGCATATCTTGGGTATATTCTCAAGAGTGGAATTGCTGGGTCCTGAGGGAGGTTGACTCCCAGTTTCCTGAGAAACCGCCACACTGATTTCCACAGTGGCTGCACAAGTTTGCATTCCCACCAACAATGGATGAGTGTTCCCCTCACTCCACATCCTCTCCAGCATAGGCTATCACTGGTGTTTTTGAGTTTAGCTATTCTGACAGGTGTAAGATGGTATCTCAAAGTGGTTTTGACCATGGATTAAAGTTAGTATTCAACAACAATGCTACCCCCAGGAAGCCATCAAACACATGGAAGTTGAACTGTCAACTATTAAATCACCCCTGGGTCAAGGAAGAAATAAAGAAAGATATTAAAGTCTTCCTTGAATTTAATGAAAATAAAGACACAACATACTCAAACCTATGGGACACTATGAAAGCAGTGCTAAGAGGAAAGTTCATAGCACTAAGTGCCCAATTAAAGAAAACAGAGAAAGCACACATTGAAAACTTAACAGCACACTTGAAAGCTCTAGAAAAAAAAAAGAAGCTGATTCACCCAGGAGGAGTAGAAGACTGGAAATAATCAAATTCAGCTAGTTTTCTTAAACAGTTCAGGTCCACATATCTAGAGGTAGCAGTGCCCACATGGGCTGGGCTCTCCTACATCAGTTAGCAGCTGAGGAAATGTCCCACAGAAATGCCCGCAACTAATCTGAGAGAGGTAATTCTTCGGTCTCTCTTTCCAGGTGTGTCAAGTTAACAGCTAAGTTTAGTCACCACGGCATGGTACACATGTATGAAATTTTCAAGGAATAAATATAATAGTAAAGATGAGAAGAATAGTTAAATACCTATTTCCCTCTAAGAATATATGCTGTGCCTATTATTAGGTAATGTGTACATAGAAAACTGCTTAGTCCTGTTAGCGTTAAGACAGCACTTTACACTCACTAGCATGACCACAACTAGTCAATATTAATGGTGGGAAGCATCTGTAGAAGGCTGGAATGTTTAAATAATTCTCAAAATGTTAAATATGTATTTATCATGTGACCTAAAAGTTTCACTACAAGAAAGATGCAATCGTGTACCCACTCAAAGGCATATATGAGATCTTCAATAAACCAAACTTGATACAAGCCAAACAGCCCAGCATGAGTAATAAGTCAAATATATGCACTGAGCTCAATGGCATGCCTCCCCCCACCAATAATCAAGTGTACCCTAAACTTTTGTGGCCTCGTTTGGAGCCACAGCCTTGCAGCTGGCTACATTAAGATGATACTATACTTGATTAGGCTGGGTGCTAAGTCACCAACTGTCATTACTCTATTTCTTTCTAGAAATCAGTCACACACATACACAAGAGGGAATATAGTCCATAGCCACCAGAAGGTTAAGATGACACAGGTCAGGGTCAAGTTTTCAGGGCAGGGGAAACACACCAACTCACACCTGCATTTCAGACCTCTCCTCTCCAGAACTGCGAGACAATAATGTCCTGTCAAGTTCTTCTTTCTCTGCCACGCCAGGCTTAGGGAAGGAAGGCAGCTTATAATGTCATTATCCAGCCGTGGGAGGAGGTATGAGGTATGAGGTATGAGGTATGAGGTATGAGGTATGAGGTATGAGGTATGAGGAGGTATGAGTCACCGTGTAGATGAACCCCAGAGATGCTGGAAGAGGGACAGTGCACATGACAAAAGGCTACCCATGACATGACTTTGTTCATCCGAAATATCTACCAATGACAAAACTTTGGGAGCAGACCCGCAGTTGCCCTGGACTGGGCTTAGGGTGGAGACTGACTGCATTTCACAAGCAGCAAGAAGGGATTTAGGAGGTGCTGTTGCTGAAACTGACTGTAGCAATAGAAACAAAATTATAAAATCTACTTAACTCCATCACAATTTACATGCTTAATGAAGTAATTTTATGTTTTGCAAATTATTTAATAAATAGTTAAAAAACAAACTAAGAAATTTCTAATCTTTTTTATTTTCTTTTTTCTTCAGGTTTATATTTATTTTCTGTGTTTGCCTACTATGTTTGTATACCTGTGTGTGAGCAGCGCCCACAGAGGTCAGAAGACAGGGGTCAGATTCCCTGGAACTGGAGTTAGCCACAGTTGTAAGACTTCAAGTGGGTGCTGGGAACCGAACTCAGGTCCTCTTCGAGAGCAGTAAGTGCTGTTAACTGCTGAGTCAACTCTAGTCTTTCTCTATTTCTATAACAACTAACACAGTACAGAATTCACTGTTATTTGAAATTTACTCATCATTGGAACCTAGAATTTTTGCTTCTCATTATTGATGCTATGGAGTATACACTTAAGGACCATATCAGGTTTTATCTGTTCGATGTGTTCTCCCATGAGAACTTCGGCGTTTTTACGTTTTCCTAGTAATTTATTTACTCGCCTAGCATTTCAGGTGTCTCTGTTTTAAATTTCTTGTGTCTGCAGGAATCCCGTCTTCTCATGATGCACTTTGTTTATGTTTTCTCTCATCTTGATTCATCTCATCAGAGGTCTGCTTTGCTAATCTTATTAAAGAATCAGGTTTTGACCTCCTTGATCTTCTCTTTCACTGTTCCCGATGTTCCTGGTTACAAGGGTTCTCTTCCCTCCCTCCTGCCGCCTTGGCTGTGCTCACTGCTGCTTGTAGTTTCCAGAGCGAGAGTGGGTTCATCTGTCTGGAGCCTTTCTCTCCTGCCAGTTTTTAAGTCGCTGAAGGTTTCTACTTCACTGCACTCGCAAAATTTAACATATAATGTTTTCACTTATTGAGTTATTTTAAAATATTTAGCTTCTAAACAAACGAGGTATGTGTTTGCTATTTTTTGTAAGTTATGTTTCATTTTTATGGCACTGCTGTCTGAGAACTCAAGTGAAATTGATTTATAGTTTTGTTTTGTAAAATACTACACGTGTCTATAAAAATAATAGGTATCCTTTGTGGAGAATAAATAAATTATGGATAGGTGTAGCGCTATTTCATTTGTATTTTAATAAATAAAGTTTGTTTGAAGATCAGAGAGTAAAATAGCCTCACTGGTCGGCCTTACAAACCAGGCAGTGGTGACACACACCCTTAATTCCAGTAGCCACATTAGTTTGCCATAGAAACCAGGCAATAGTGGTGCACACCTTTAATCCCAGCATAGAGAGGATTATAAGATGGGAGGAGACAGTTCTCAAACACAGCCTTATTCTGAGATCCTGGAGGCAGGATCACAATTTTGGACTGAGTGAGGTAAAGGCAAGAGTTGGTGCCTAACTGCTTTGCTTTTCTGACCTTCAGGATGAACCACAATTTCTGTCTCTGGGTTTTTTATTATTTGCGCTACAAATAGGTATTTGTATATATGTATAGTATATAGTATGATTATACTTTAATTTTCAGATCTTCAAAAATAATAATTTTTACAATTTTGTGTGTGTGTATGAATATGTTCCCCTGATTGATCTATGGCCTTTGAAGGCAATAAAAATCTCCATCCATTCTTGGTGATTACTAACACCTTCCTGACATTTTTCTAGCTCTCTTGGAAACACTTGCTACTCTCTTAGTACGGTGCAATGGGTTCAACAACTCTGTCTTTGTCCCCTTCCTCCACTCACCGTATCTAATATCAATCTCTGTCCACTTTTAGATTCTGGCTTTGGGTTTTCTTTCTCGGTTATTAAAATGTCGGCCCCAGATTCCTCTCACTCCATATTTTCCAGATGTTGCTTCACTTTTTACCTCTCAGTGGCTTTTCTTCGATTGTCCTTTTTAGATCACAATGCTATTGAATCTCAAACTCCCATTATTTTCTTTCAATAAGTGTGTTTTATCAATTACACCTGATATGTTTTAGTTTATGTCTGCTCTTTCATTTTATATTTTCCATTGACCATACTTTTGTTTCTTTCTTCTTCCCACTTTATATTGAATAAATTAATTTTCCTTCTGGTTTAAAAGCTATAGACTCCTTTTTCATTCATACAGCAATATTTTAACTGAAACAACAATTGATCGTTCTCCTTTTTTTCTTTTGTCTCTCCCTCTCTTTCTTCTTTTTTATTTTATTTTTGTGAGTGAGTCTCACTCAGGCTGACCTTAAAATTTATCCCAAGCTGTCTTCAAACTCTTGTCTGTTCCCGTGCTTTAGTCTCTTTATTTATTTGTTAAACTTAGCAATATCTAGAGGTGGTAGGCAGAATATACAACATTGATAATGGCCCTACAATGTCCTATAAGAGCAATCAGAAATCTGTACATTTTTTAAATGAGGGGTGAGAGACTGGCAGCATTATGGACTCAGTTGCACCCTCTGGTTTTTATATCATCACAATCTAAGCCTCAGGACCTCAGAATGTGACTGTGTTTGTATGCAGAGTGCCATTAGATGTGATTAGCTTAAAACGAGCTTGTTGTGATCCAGACTTTCAAGAAGGAGACATGTCTTCCGAGAAGGATCACATGAAGACACAGGGAACAGAGAGCTGTCCATAAGCCATGCGTCCTGCGGAGGAAAGTGCCTTGGGTCCGTACTCACAACCTCTGAGATTATAAGCGACACACCCATTGCTTAATCCAGTAGTCCATGGGCTTTGTTACAGCTGCTTAGCAAACTAACACAGCTGGCCAAGTTCTGCATTTCCCTGTGGGCTTGAATGAGAATGCCCCCCACAGGCTCATAAATTTGCACACTTAGTTTCAGTGGATGAAGGATTAGGAGCGTGGCCTTGTTGGAGTAGGTTTGTCATGGGGTGGGCATTAAGGTTTCAAAATCCAAATCCCATGCCAGGTTCTCTCTCTCTCTCTCTCTCTCTCTCTCTCTCTCTCTCTCTCTCTCTCCCCTTGTTGCCTGTGGATCAGAGTGTAAAGCTCTCAGTTAGCTCCAGCCATGCCTGTGAGCTTCTTGTCATAGTAATAATAGACTAACCTGGAACTGTAAGCAAGAACCTAATTAACTCCCTAAACAAAAGAACGGCTGGGTAGCCTTGCATGGCATCTGTACCTGCATACACCCAAGGAGATTGATCACAGTTTTCTCTCAGTGTATCTCCTGTAGGACTCCTAAGTGTGTTTGCCATGATCTGATTACACATCCCACCTTCTCTATGTGTGCTTCATGACACAAAATCTTTCTATATCACTTGAAGTGGTTATTTTATTAGATATCAGCTGCACGTAAAGTCATACTCCTTTATTATTTCAGAACATTCTCCTTCTGGTCTTCTATCATTTAATTTTGCCATTGAGAGTCTGCTGTCTGTGGAACCCTAAAGTGGTCATCCCTTTGCACAAGTACATGAATTTTCTCTTGGTGCTTGAGGTCACCACAGAATCTCAAAGTCAAAGTTCTTCTTCATATTTTATGATCCAACCCTTCTGGATGAAATTTCCCCCTTTTTAGGAATGAGCGATTTGGGGCTAGAGAGATGGCTCAAATTCAAGAGCCCTGGCTGTTCTTGCAGAGACCCAGGTGTGATTCCCAGCTCCTACATGGTGACTCACTACCTGGAACTTGAGTTCCCTGAGGTCACAGAACCTCTTCTGGCTCCATGAGCATTGCATGTATAAGTTACTCAGATACATCAGCAAACAAAACATCCATACACACAAAATGAGAATAAATATAATTCAAAAAGAATATTTTTAAAAGTGAGCCATTTGTGCATTATATCTGTGGCTTGTCATGTGCGCATACACACACACACACACACACACACACACACACACTCCTTTTATTATCACTTTTCTTCTAGGGACTTTACTCCCAGATGCTGGGAGCTCTGCTTTCATTTGTCACAGCACCATCTTTTCTGTTCATTTTGTTTTCTACTTCTTCTTACTTTCTGATAACACAGTAAGACTTCATTTCCAAAACCATAATGCCAAACACATACACACACACACACACACACACACAGAGAGAGAGAGAGAGAGAGAGAGAGAGAGAGAGAGAGAGAGAGAGAGAGAGAATTAATCTCCAGAGCTGGAGGAGTTCAACTCAGCTGTGGGATCCTGCCTAGTGTATACAAGGCATTGATTTTGATCCCCAACACTCTAAAGCAGTGGTTCTCAGCCTTCCTAATGCTGTGACCCTTTAATATGATTCCTCATGTTGTGGTGACCCCCAGCCATAAGATTACTTTGTTGCTACTTCGTAACTATAAATTTGTTACCAATATGAATCATAATGTAAATATCTGCTATGCAAGATATCTGATATACAGGATGTCTGATATGTGACCCCCAGGCGGTCGTGACCCACAGGTTGGGAACTGCTGCCTGTAAAGAAATCACGCTGCCTTTAAATTTTAAGTCCACACCATCAGGCTGTGTCTTCCACTTTTTGCCTTGTAGGACACCCGACTTACAACATCCCCGACAGGATTTGGTCAGGTTCTAGAATGTCAGACGTGTTTACCCGACATCCTCTTTCTATTGTTGTGGATTTTCAAGTTGAAAGGACTCACAAATCTTTTAGCTATGGCACGCATGCACAGAGCTGACCGTGTTCTTTCTGATCCAGCACTGATTTTCTGGGCATATCTATTTCTTACAGACATTTCCTCAGCCCTCACTCGGGCATCCTAAGCAGCGGCCACCCTCACCGAGCACAACTTGGTTTCCTCAGCTCATACCCCATTAACTGAATTCCTTCACAGACACACTCCCTCTCAATTAGCGTTGGAATGTCCTAGAGAGGAAGCAAGACTGCACTAAGGGGTCAGGGCCCAACCCGTGGTCTCCCAGAAAAGACATCCATGACGGCAGCAAGATCCTTCCTTTCTCCTTGGGATTTCTACCAATAAAATAGGAAATGATTGAGGGGCTGGCAAGATGGCTCGGTGGGGAAGAGCACTGGCTGCCAAGCCTGGTGATCTGCATTCAATCCTCACGGCCTGTGTGGTACAAGGAGAGAATGGAGCTCCCCAAAGGTCCTCTGCCTTCCATGTAAGCATGCATGTGCACACACACAGAAATAAATACAGTTTGAAAGGGTTCAAGTAAATCATTGTGAATACTACAGATTCTAAAATTCTATGAATTCATTCGAAGTTATCAAGATCTATCTAAACTTGACAAATGCATTTCTTTCTAGAAACCTACTTAAAATCAGTGGTGGTTTCTGGACACTCCTCCAAGCTGTCCTTTCTCCCCTCCAGTCCCCAGAACCTAACCTATAGCTAAGCAATGTGGATAGACAAACTTAGCTGTAATTTATTCCCATCAGCATGAAATCATATGCTTACATTTTAATTGAAGACTTACCCAACACTGAAATTCGGTACAAGCTCAAAGTTCAAGGTCTCACTTTGAGAGTTTAGCAGCTGTCTGCCTGGCTCTTAGTTGCAAGCAGAACCCAATGATGAAGCAAAAATAAAACAAAATAAAATAAAATAAAATAAAATCCCTCTGTGTTACCAGATCACTACCCCTCACCAGTTCAAAATTCTTAGGAAATACATTCTTCGTATCATTATTAAGCACTAATCAATGTCAGAGCACTCTGCCTGCTGCAGAATGCTCTTTAAATGACATTGAATGATTTGAAATTTCCTAAAGAAGGTATCGGTTGAATGTCTGTTTATGAGAAAGGACATCAACTTGCTCTGGTTTCGAAAATGGAGCTACACATTTAGACGAGTGAGCCAAACTAGTACACGAGCTCACACGGCCCAAAGCCGTCACTGTTTGGGGCCACGCAGTTTTTCAACAGCCTAATGCTTGCATGCTGTGGGAGCTCCACAGGCGATTTCCTCGGCTCTCTGGAACAGCTGCATGTGCACATACTGCAGTTCACACGTGGAAGGCAGAGGACAGCTCACGGGACCTTGTTCTCTCTTCCTACAGTGTGGGTTTGGGGAATCAAACTCACATCATCACAGTTGGTGATAAACGCCTTCATCTGTCTGTTGAGCCATTCTCTGGACCTGCAATTTGTAGATGTTGCTCCAACATCATATTCTTTATGTTATGCCTTCTATAAGCTTACAAACCTTGATAATCAATGTGTGACTTGCTGAAGTAAAATGTGGACATTCTCTGTAAAGTGACGGCTCCCATTCGGATTACAGCATTATCATTGCTCAACCATGTTCTCTGTGAATAGTTTCACATTGTACATTCATGTTAGTGTAGATCAGAGAGTCAGCAAACTTCTTTTAAAAAAATTGCATGTGCATATATATATATGTATGTATACATACACAGTTACATACGTGAGGGTGAGATGTGTGTGCTACAGTGTGCATGTGAAGGGTCTCTTATTTTTCTACTCCATGATCAAGCTAGATGGTGCGCAAGCTTCTAGGGACTGTTCTATCTCCACCTCCCATCTCCCCGAAGGAATGCTAGAATCGTAGGCATGCTTGCTATGGCATCCAGCTTTTACGTGGGTGCTGGGGTTTCAAATTCGGGTCCTCAGACTCATGTGGCAAGCACTGAGTCAAAGCCCAGCCCAGCAAAACACATTTTATAAAGCACATGATATTCATCTTTTTTCTCTTTGCGAGGCATACGGTCCGTGCTACAATTTCTCCACTCTGCTCTTCCAGCCAGAAGCGACCAGGAACAATCTGCCACTGGGTAGACTTGGCTGCGCTCCAATAAAACTGCATTTATAAAGCGGGCACTAGAACGAAATCTGCCCACTAGCCAAGACTCCCAACCCGGGATCCAGGTAACATTTCCAGTTCCAGTAACGTTGCACCTGATCTGGAAACAGTTGTAGGATATTTTAATTACTATGGAGCAAAGCAATGAACTCCTTTTAAAGACAAAAGAACTATGCTGCATTTTTATTAAGACGAACTTTCTGGGGATTGAAACCTCAATTTTTTGCTAAAATCCAATATTTAGAATTTCTTTAATGCATTATAATTTGCAAACCTTTTCTACAAGTTTTACTTCACTACCCATGAAGACAATAGTACTAAACAATTTTTTCTGCCTATTTAGTAGAGAAAAATCACATAAAACTTAGTTTAGTGATTCATTTATTATCTAGAAGTCAGGATTTGAACCCAGCTCAGGCACAAAAATCACACTGTTTGCTTTTCCCAAACTAAAGAACTAGCACCCACACTTCAAGCAGCATACCCAACAGCACTGTTCAACAAGTAACAAAAGCCAAGTGAAAATCCCATCAACCACTTTATTTGGTACCCAAGTCTGTCATGAGAAACTGTAAGTCGGTGTAGGGGTGTTTCATCTGCATTTTAATAAATAAAGCTTGCATGAGGATCAGAAAAGTAAAACAGCCGCACCGGCCAGCCTTACAGACCAGGCAGCAATGACACACACCTTTAATCCCAATAGCCACAGTAGCTTGCCATAGAAACCAGGCTGTAGTGGTGCACGCCCTTAATTCCAGAACTGGAGAAGAATATAAAACGGGAAGAGATGGCTCTCAGTCACAGTCTGAGTTTCTTGGAGGCAGGATCGCCGTTTTGGACTGAGGTAGAGGTAAGAACCAGTGACTGGCTGTTTTTCTTTTCTAGTCTTCAGGTTGAACCCAAATTTCTGTCTCTGAGGATTTTTTAATCATGCTTCAAGTTGGCATGCGCTGTCAAAGCATCCTGACATACATCTGCTGAGACCATCAAAACTTCACAACAAAGTAAGCCGTGATAATTTGTTACAATAAACTCTTCTTGGAATATATCTCAACTAAGGGAGTCATTTTAGGGTTTACAAGAGACTTGATTATAAAGGGGATCCCCGGTCCAAGGAGAGATCCCCAGATTGTTCTCTGGACAGAGGAGAGGGTGCCTGAACGGCCTTGGCCCATAACCATACTGATGAATATTTTGCTTATCACCATAGAACCTTCATCTGGCGATGGATGGAGATGGAGACGGAGACCCACATTGGAACACTGGACTTAACTCCCTAGGTCCAAATGAGAAGCAGAAGGAAAGAGAACGTGAGCAAAGAAGGCAAGACCAGAGGGAACCTTCATCCGATGATGGATGGCGATACAAACGGAGACCCACATTGGAGCACCGGACTGAGCCCCCCAAGGTCCAAATGAGGAGCAGAAGGAGGAAGAACATGAAAAAGGAAATCAGGACCGCGAGGGGTGCGATCACCCACTGATACAAGGGGACTGATCTAATGAGAGTTCACTAAGGCCAGTTGGACTGGGACTGAACGAGCATGTGATTCAACCAGATTCTCTGAATGTGGCCGGATTCTCTGAATGTGGCTGGCCCGGAGTCTTTCTAAAAAGCCATTGACAATGACACTGGGGCTTGTTTCCTCTGCATATACTGGATTTTTGAGATCCAGTCTGTCTGGATACTCACCTTCCTGGACCTGGAGGGAGGGGGGAGGAACTTGAACTTCCCACAGGGCAGGAAACCCTGACAGCTCTTAGGGATGGAGAGGGAGGAGGAGAAGGAGTGGGGGGAGTGGGAGGGTGTTGGGAGGTGGGGCGGAAATGGAAACTTTTATAATTTAATAAACTTTGGGGAAAAAATTTAAAAAAATAAACTCTTCTTGGTCCCCAGTGGTGACTTTCTGATTCCTTTCTCTAAGTGTTAAATGACTGGTGGGGCTGGAGAGATGACTCAGTGGTTAGAAGCACTTGTTGCTCTTGCAGAGGACCTGAGGTCAGTTCTAAGCACTCACTTTGGATGACCTGTAACTCTAGAGCCCAGAGATTTGACACCTTCTTCTGGACTCCAGTGGTATTGCATCCACAGACACCCACCCCACCCACCCTCAGCACACATATAAACAATGAATCATGTCTTAATGACTCTATAGTAATGATCTATTTGGGGAATTTTTCTCATCTACGGGAAATGTCAGATCTGTCTCGCACTGTTTCTAGATTGTAGATTCATTTGTCAGAACTTTTGGCATGTCTCCAAGGCCTCAGAGTAAACTGGTGTCTTTTGGAATGTTCCTGCCTTCTAGTTTGCCCACTGTGCAAATGGTGCCGAGGTCTGAGATGGGAGGACACTGGGAGATGCTGAGGGATCTCAAAGCAGCTCTTCATTCAGTCCTAAGTAACTGCCAACTTCTATCCACTGAAAACTTCTTGAAGAAGTAGTAGCAGTAAAAACCCAGAGGCTCTGCCCTAAGTCCCTGTCCTGAAACTGGCTTGCCATACTTGATTGTTCTTGTTTGTAGCAATCATTTTTATGCGGTGATATCTGTCTGAATTGATATCATTTGGCATTTTTCTAAACCCTCATTTCACTTGTCACCTGTGATCCTCAAATCTCATTTTTACAAGCTTTTTATTTTTCACTTAGGCAAATGTGCAGGAGGTTGTGTGTGTATGTGTGTGTGAGAGAGAGGGTGTGTGTGTGTGTGTGTGTGTGTGTGTGTGTGTGTGTGTGTGAGAGAGAGAGAGAGAGAGAGAGAGAGAGAGAGAGAGAGAGAGAGAGAAGATACTTAAGAAGACCAGAAGAGGGTGTTGGAGTCCCTGGTGCTAGGGTTACAGGTGGTTATAAAAGGCTGGGTGTGGGAACTAGGAACCAAACTCTGGTCCTCTGGAACAACAGAGGTACTCCTTGCCCCCAAGCCTCTCTCCAGCACCCCACATTTCGTTTTAATGGGCAGTCCAACATGTATCTGTTCACTTTTGAAATTTGTACTTCTGCCTGTATCTTTTCAGAATATGCTATACAAATCTAAACTTAAAAGACAGAATGTGTTTTTTTCCTTAGTACCAAAAAGGTTTTCATTTAAAAAAAAATCAAATAAAACTGGTTTTAAGATCCCTCATTGCACAATCATACGACACAATGAGTTCCGTTAGAACCTCATCAGAGAATGTTTATGGTGCCCTCTGCCCGTCAAGTGCTGTGTGACCCTGCATGAGTCTTTGAAGTCTCTGAATCTCACTGTCTTGTTAGAGTCCTCCGCGACTCAGACTCCAAGTCAAGGATCTTTATACAAGTGACTCGGTGAGAACAAGCAGCTGAGGAGGTGTGAGGAAGCACTGGGAGCCAATCGGGGAGGGGAACGGAGAAGATGGCATCATTAACAGTTTACTGCTCAGGGAAGCTGGGGCTCAACCCCCTGCAACCCGTCATCTCTGAGACACCATACAAATCACAGCATAGAATTGTCTCACCAACGGGGATGAAGCCAAGAACTCACACACTTACTCCCGTTTCTCATCGACGGGGATGTTCTGAAGTGTAAATGCACCAACATTTCTGCCCTTCTCTGAGGTGGAAGGGCACCCTCCTCTAAGGCACCTGGGAAGGGTTGTGGTCACCAACTTTGGGTGCCACTAATACCCTAAATAGAGAGCAGGCAGAAGCCAGGCCCACTAGGTTCTCCTCAGGAAAAATGTCAGTGAGCAAAGAACAGGAGCTCACAGGGAGACTGAGGAGCCTCAGAGTGGCGCAGGCTCCTTGCACAATATTTCTATCAACAGAGCTAGAAACAGGAAATTCAATTACTTGCAAGTCTCAATATAGCCTTGTTCACCTGAATGTGGACCAAGGGTTACTGACCTACCTCAGCTTTTGGTTCATGTCCATAATTTACCAGAAGCCAATCAGAGATTCTTCTCACGAAGCAGAGACTTCACGGTAATGTAGACAGCACGGGCCTGGTGTGTTTACTTTGCTTACATTACTGATCTGTTCTAAAATTATTCTCGTTCTTGTAAATAAGCAGTCACTTTGGGGTTTTTCTCCAAATAGGATTAGCCCCATTTACTTTTTCACCCCGTACATTTATTTTTCTTCATTTATTAGTCTTCTTTAAACAGGCTTGCTGCCCACAGGCCTCTAGGCAGAGTTTCAAAACTAAATGCTGCAATTATTTTGAAACTCAATGGCCAAAGAACTTGATTTTGCTTAAGAGACGGGTGGAGGGGCAGGCAGTGGCAGGAGTTTATCAGAGAACAGAATGCCAAACCAGAAAGGGACATCTCATACCGCGCCCTGTAGGTATCAGCTGTGAGCAATCGTTTGCTGGACTCGGTAATTCTGAGGTTAGATTTCAATTAAGGTGCCAGAAGCTTAGGATGGGATTTAAAGCTCGCCAGAAAACCATCCCTCTCCCTTAGTCATTGGCTGCATAGCTGTGTGCCAGGAGAGCCAGCAATCATTGTAGAGAGAGTCACCAGAGCTAGGACCTACAGGCAAGAGGGACAAGTTCAAGGTGGGGAGGGCGGAAAGACTCCTTACACGAGAGCTATTGAAGGTTGCCCATGCCCATGCTAGCCCATCACATAGACACATAAGTAGATTCATTCCTCCAGTTGACGCAGAACAGTCTGGTGTCTGTTTTATTAATGGGGAAACTAAGGCAACTGGCCCAAAGCCATACTGAGGTTGGTGGGTGACGAGGGACTAACCTAAGGCAGTCTAGTTAACACCGGAGAGAGCTGTGCCCTCCTGAGTGTAGGGACGGAAGGTGGAGCCTACATGAAGGACTTGCCTACTGGGGTGTTTCTAAACAAGGGTTTCCAAATGTATCATCAAAAATGGATTCAGTGGTAAACTGGACTTTCAAAGACTAAAACTTCTACTTTGCCAAAAGGCACATGCTGCGGGAATGGAAAGGCAAGCCTTCTGCTTGGAGAAAACAACCACAGCGCATCTGATGATGGACTCATAACAAATATACCAAAATGCTTTTAGTCAATGTCCTTTATACTTGTAGTTTGGTCGTGTGTGTGTGTGTGTGTGTGTGTGTGTGTGTGTGTGTGTGTGTGTGCGCGCGCGCGCATGTTCAAGTATGTGAATCCATGCACACTTATGTCATGGCACACATGTAGAAGTCAGAAACAATCCTGGCTATTGATCCTTCCCTCCACCTCATTTGAGACAGGGTCTCAAAGTCAATGTGTGTTCTAGGCTAGCTGGTCCATGAACTTCAGCTTCTCTTGTCTCCACCACCCACCCCTCTATTTGAGTGCTGGAATAGCTGCAGATACATTTCCTACTGTATCCAGACTTCTCATTGCTTCTGAAGCTCTGGACTCAGATTATCAGGTTTGTATGGCGAGAGGATCACACACTTAGCCATCTCCCCAGCCCACCACCTTACTCTTTGAGACAGGCAGGGTCTTTCACTGAACCTGAAGCTCACTAGTAGCTATTGTCTAAGTTAGGGTTTCTATGGCTGTGAAGAGACACCATGACTCTTACAAAGGAAAACATTTAATTGTGGTGGTAGCTTACAGTTCAGAGGTTCAGTCCATTATTATCATAGCAGGGAAAATGATGGCATGCAAGACAGACATGGTGCTGGCTACATCATAATCAGAAGGCAACAGGAAGTGAACTGTGTCTCACTGGGCAGTATCTTGAGCATATATGAGACTTTAAAGTCTGTCCCCACAATGACACACTTCCTCCATCAAGGCCATACCTACTTCAACAAGCCAAACCTCCTAACAATGCCACTCCCTATGAGCTTATGGGGGCCAATTACATTCAAACTAGCTCAGCTATGCTGACTAGCTGTTCTCTCTCCCTCCTCTGCATGCTGCTGTTCCTGGATTTTTTTATATGGGTATTGGAGATTGAATTTAGACTTTCATGTTTCACCCCATGAGCTATCTCCCAAGGGCTTAAAATGCTCTTAAAGAAAAATAGGGAGACCAGCAAAACAGTTCAGCATGTAAGGGTGCTTGCCACTAAGTTTGATAGCCTGGAATCCGGGACCCACCTGGTAGAAAGAGAGAAATGACTTCAGAAAGTTATCCTCTGACCTTTGTATGTTCTCTATACCAGGTACACCTACAAACAGGTTTTTTATTTTAATCTTCTGAGATGAAAGAAAACTAAAAACTAGGAAAATGTATTTCATTTAACACCAAACAAGTTATATAGGTAACAGGACAAAGACAGACAAAGAGACAGAAAGGAAACAGAGATGGGGGGAGAGGAGACAGACAGACAAAAAGGAAAGACAGACAGATAGACATAAGTCAAACATGTTCATGAAGGGGTTTGGAAGTAAAACACCTCTAAGATATCGCCACCTATATAGTTCTATAGTGGAACATCTGAGGGTCTCATGCCTGACACATCCAATGGCTGCAAGGCTGTGAAGAAATGGGTACACCAAGTCACTGTTTGGTGTCTCTTTGGAAGACAGTTTTGTATTTCTTCAAAACTAAATCCAGTTTTCCACATCTTAGCCTGTTCTATGTTCCTCTAGCAGAGCATCACAGGCCAGAGGAGGGGCACAAAGCAAAAGGGTATCAAGTTTATTTCTCAGTGCTCTGAGGTCCTAGAAGCCCAAGACGGGGCACCAGCATCCACTGGGAGAGTTCATGCTGCAGCCTCACACAGTAGAAAAAGAAGCCCAGTTTTAGAAGCCCTTGTAGGGTGCATTGTGTTTCCAAACCCTACTGAGCCTCATAGCACAGAGAGTAGTGTTACCACAGGTGACCTCTTAAACATGGTTCAGAATGCTGGGAGATCCCAGAAAGATCTGGGAGAAACAATACCTCATCATAGAGGGAGAATGGAGCTGGCCCATGTAACTTCAGAAACAATGTCATTTCCGAAGACTAACACAAGAGAACATCCATACAGTCGCTGTGTTCTACTACAGTTAGCTGTTTCCCAGTAGAGTGTAGGCTGGCATCCCTTAGGCTGGCACACTGGAAATGAACAATTGGGAGGATGGATGGTGATGGTAAGGGTCAGGTGTCTCACTGTAGGAACTGGACTTTACAAAGAAATGAAGAAAATAACTGGAATGCCTCTAATTAGTACAGCTGTGGACTTGTGTTTACTTTAATATGGATATAGACAGTTATATATAGAAACCAGGGACCAGGAAATCCATATTCCTTGCTCTGCTAGTGGGGAGGGGTCTAGAAACAGACATCCCATGGGTGACCAGTGCACTGTGCATTACAATCTTAATTTCTAATAACATTCTGT
This sequence comes from Myodes glareolus, assembly GCF_982192425.1. NCBI lineage: Eukaryota > Metazoa > Chordata > Mammalia > Rodentia > Cricetidae > Myodes > Myodes glareolus. Next base: position 10,826,281 of record NC_142030.1, on the reverse strand, counting down.
CATTATAGGAAACAGGAACCACAAAAAAAGACAAAACTACAAAAACCAACCACACAAACAAACAAAAATAACTCAGCTGACTCAAGGGCTAATATAAGAAATGTACAAGACTATTCTGAAGCATTTTGTGACATCAGAAAGTAAAGATGTACTAAGACAAACTTAAAGTGTATGTGTGTGTCTACATACATATATACATTTATAATTGCACACTTGTACACATGTGTATATACACACACATACTGATGGGGACATCATAGTAGCAAAGGATCCAACTGAATGAACTCTAATAATAGTCAAAGCATGAGGATAAAGTAGGTTATTCATCGCAGAAAATAGCTATTTATGACTCCACGTTGGCAGAATAAATGATTAAATTAATGGATAAATAAATCAATACAAAAGACAGATCATGCTCCTTCACAGAATTCCAAATAATTGCAGACACTCTGCCCTTGAGGGGACAGAGTGTAAGGCCCCATTCCTGAACAGTGAGTCCCCCCCCACTTCAGAGAGATGAGTATGGCAACCCTGTGCCCCCCATCCTGGAGACAACAACCTCATTGCGACGGCTCATGGGGATGAATGTGTGCTTTGTATGGTGTGAGGAAGTACACGTCACCTCTGAGATCTTCGTCTCAAGAACCCACAGTCCCAGTCTAATCACAAGAAAAACATCAGAAAAAAAAATAGGAACATAGCCCAAAACAACCAGTTATCTTCAAAGTTGTCAGGATTGCTAAAAATGAAGGGAGAAAAATCTAAGAAACCCTTATAAACAAGAGGGGATGAAGGAAACATGGCAACTAGATACAAGGTGGTATTTCAGAAGACTTCTGGGACAGCAAGAAAATGAAGTAAAACCAGAAAACGTGGATAAACTCTGGGTTCTAACAGGAGCAGATAAGTCTGATACTGGTGCGTTATTCTAGCGGAAGGAGTATGGGCATGCCAGGTGTCAATCCTGGGAGCACCAGAGACCATGAGGACAGCGGCTTCAGTCCCATCCTCACAATTCCTTCTGCATATTACAACCTCTAAATATCATCCCTGTGTGTGATGGGTTCTGTGTGCTGTGTACAGTGTGGTATATGTACTTGTGTGTACATACACATGTGTTTGGATGCATTTGGAGATCAAAGGTTGTCGTCTTAGGTGGACTATGCCCCACCCTTCCCTTTTTCATTTTGTTTTTGAAACAGGGTCTCTCACTGAACCTGCTGTCCATCAGTTTAGCTAGCTTGCTAGCAGATGAGCCCCAGGGGTTCTCCTGCCGCCACCCTTACAGTGCTGTGGTTACAGGCGTGTGCCACCATAGTCAATTTTCACATGGATACTGTGGATCCAAACATAGGTCCTCTTACTTCCATGGAAGGCACTTTGGTAACCGAGTCATCACCCCAGCCCCAAACTGTCTGTTTTTCCAAGATTAATGTGACATGAGTAAACAATGAGTAGGTTTTGATTTGGAATGTAATAACCATGTATCAGTACAAAGCAAAAAACAATCAGTTTAGTCCTTAGTTCATTTGAGATCTTTCTACCTATCTTGAAGAGTGTACATAGAAAAAAAACCAGGGGGCTGTTTCTTAAGTTATTAATGAGAACTATTAGCTGGTGAGGAAAGGAATCTGAACTTAAATTCATCAAGAAATGACTCCATCTTCTTTATGTTCTTCAAAATATTTGGTTAGCATGACTCACCATGCCTGTGACATTCATTCAGCTAATCTGCTGGTAATACCAAGACTGTGGACCAAATCATACTCTCATGTAGGGTCATAGACACACATGCAACAAGTTGGTTGCTGAAACCTCTTGAAGAGATTGCATCCCTGCATGAAATAAAATGAACTCTGGACACTATCAGTGACTCTATTAGACTTATTCTCTGTTGATCTGGAATTGTCTCCCATTTGCTCAGCTTTCAAATGCTTGGTGCCTAGACTGTGGCACTAGTTTGAAAGTCATGGAATCTTTAGAAAGTGGATGTAGGCCAACAGAATCCAGTCATAAGTGAAGGATTTTGAAGGTAATACTCATCTTTAGTTCTAGAGTGCATTTTCTGCTTCTTTCTCTACTGACATGTGAGAAGTCTACTCCATGTTTCCTCCACCACAAACCAAGCCCAGCACCATGTTGGCTCCTCCATGGTAGATAGAAATGCCCCAGAAACTGAAAGCCAAGATAAATCTTTCCCATATAAGTGGTTTCTGACAGGTATGTTACCACCTTTACAAGATAAATGAGTCCTCATGAGCTCACACACCTAGATCCACTGGCTTCCACTGCAGGAGGGTGTAGATGATAACTCGGGTTTCATACCAGAGAGGGACAAGGTGACATTCTTATTCTCCCAGTCACCTTTCCACTCTCTGTAACATGGAGAAAGCAACAGACTGGCTTACTAGCACCCTCAGACTCTAGTGCATGCTGTTTTGTGCTCTGGGAGAGAACTTCAAGGTAAATGAGGTAAGATGTCCTTCCATAACTAAGGTGCACTCATTTCTTTCCAGTCAGTATCTCCTAAGGCCAACAATGCTAGCAGGGTTCTCTTGGGGGTCTCTTCCTTCCCCTGGTTGCTTTGGTAATTGCTCTGAACTTTTTTTTTTTCAAAAAAGTAAGCAATGATGTGCCCTTTAGAGTTCCAAATGCTGCTCAAATAAATATGCACTGGGGGAGAAACACACTTACAATTCACATGCTAATGAGTTCTTGCACAGAGAGCGTCAAGCACATTCATTGTTTGTCTTCATCATCTAATGTCTTCTGTGATGTGTCTTCACGCCGAGAGCAGAGAAGCCACTGTGTTTAGATCCACAGGGGAATGTACAGTACTTCACTGAGATATTCGGAGCAAATCATGAGTAAAAGCAGTTTATAACCTTATAACCCATCCACCCTTGCCTTTAAACCTCAGTACCAGATACCCCTTGTCAACTAATTGCCACCTACTCAGAAATGACATGATTCACTGTAGACATCCTGAGTATGTTCGTCACCAGGACAGATGCCCTTCTAAATGGCTTCCATGTTTGACAGGAAACTCCTGTGTATAACTTGACTATCATTTCCTGCTGGGTTCATTGACAAAGGTCAGACTGACTTCCAGTTTGGGGGGAAATGGAGAACATTTTAATCATTTCTCTGTCCAAAGAGATATTGTACAACTGAATTCTTTGCCAGCTAGACCAGGCACCAAGAACAGGGGCAAAAACCATGTGACTAACATAAACAACAATAATGGGCTAATTTAAGATGTAGGAATTAGTTAGTAAGAAGCCTGAGCTAATAGGCCAACCAGTTTATAATTAATGTAGGCCTCTGTGTGTTTATTTGAGACTAAACAGCTGTGGGACCTGTTGGGACAGAAACCTCAGTCATTGGGAGCGCTGACTACAATGGAAGCAATGTCTTCCAAATACAGTAAGAAAGCTGCACGTCTGAAGTCCCAGCAGTTGCAGCAGAATGTGCTTGCTCATACCAGACAAGCCCAGTGTGGATAGGAGGGGTGGACATGAAGTCCCATGTCTAGCCCTGGAGCTACTGGAAATTGATAGCTGCTTGGAGAGGAAGAGTCAGTTTTATTTGAGTATAGCCCATGGTAAGTCAACCATGCAACAGTGGGAGACCACATAGCCAAGACTACATGAATAGTACAAACTGGATTGATGAATTTAGCAAAACAAAAAGGGTACACAAAGTTGGGTGGATAGGGAAGGGGGTGATCTTGGAAGTGTTGAGGAGGAGTGAATGTGATCAAAACACACTACTTACTAAGATTCCCACAGACCCAATTTAAAAAGACAGAAAAGGAAAATAAAATGCTGGACACTGAGTTTGAAACTAAAAAATAATCAAAGAAATAAAACAGAATTATGAGAAGACATGCTATACTATAAGCAATGGAGAAACTTTACCCTTCATTAAATAAAAAAATTGATATTCAAGCATAAAAATATACTATCTGGATGTAAAGACAGTTATTTTTTTATGAGTCCAGAATTTTGCATCTCCTCTAGGATAAGAAGCAATGACGTTCACAGGAATGTGTACATGGGGAAAAGATTTCAAGAATATGTATTTTGCATCAAAGAAAATTAGGTGCCCCCCCCGTGCTTTCCGCCATTCTTCTTTTTCAATTCATGGTTTTAGAAATGGGTTTGGTCACTTTTTCTCTTGTCCAGACTGGCTAGCCTATTCCTTGAACTTATATACAGTAACACAATCCAAATCCAACTGGCAAAAGAAAGAATGTGCAGTTAGGTCTGGTTTCTCTAAAATCCTCAATCCCTTGGAGTCCCATTCATTTTTCATATGGACACTTTCCCTTGTGACCCAAACTAATTTGATCGTCTACCACATCTCCTCAATCAAGAGCATCCAAAGCGATTTAGCAGAGATCCTATAAATAATGCTTCTGCAATGTTTAAAAGATAATATTTAAGGGAGGAAAACCTGAACTCTGAAAGGATCGTGGATGAAAAGGACAGTCTAAGATTATACCCCCGGTTACTTAATCCCATTTGTGCTGAGTTTTATAGAATTTACTGATTGTTCTGGCTTTAGCTAGACACAGACTATCAGGTAAAACGGGAAAGAAAAACTCAACTGTGATGTTCTAGCTAATTTTAACTGTCAACTTGACACAGGCTAGAGTCACTTGAGAGGAAATTCTTCACTGAGGCATTCTCTCAGTCAGATTGGCCTGTGAGCATGTCTGTCTTGATTATTAATTCATGTGAGAGTGTTCAACCCACTGTGGGCAGTGCCATCTGTAGCACGCTGGTCCTGATCTGTAAGAAAGCTATAAAAATGTGATCCTGGAGGAGCCAGTAAGGTTTCTGCTTCAAGTTCCTGCTGGAGCTCCTCTTCTGCCTCTCCTTGATGATGGGCTGTGTCTTTACTAGAGCTGCTATTGCTGTTAAGAGACACCATGACCATGGAAACTCTTACAAAGGAGTCACATCTCATTAGGATGGCTTACATTTGTCAAGGTTTAGTCTCTTATCACTATGGTGCAACATGGTGGCATGCAGGCAGACATGGTGCTGGAGCTGAGAGTTCTACATGTTGATAGACTGGCAACAGGAAGTGGACTGAAACGCGATGTGGCTTGAACATATATGAGACCTCAAAGCCCGCCTCCACAGTGGCACACTTCCTCCAACAAGGCCACATCTTCTCCAACAAGGCCTGCTAATAGTATCACTCCCTTTTGGGGGCCATTTTGTTTCAAACCACCACAGGCTGTAACCTGTAAACTGATATGAACCCTTTTCTCCCCTCAGTTGTTTCTGGTCAGAGTCATTGATCATAGCAACAAAATGGAAACTAGATCATGCATGTATTATATTATGGTGATAGAGAGGACTCCTAAGAGGGTCTATATTTAGTGGCAGAGGAAAGGACAAAGCCAAGGACAGTTGCACAGCTACCATGTCCCATGGTCATCCCATATACTACAGTATGTCAAGTAGTAGTCTTGACTACATTTGTCAAGACACATGGCGTTTGGGAAAGGTAGCCTTGTAAGAGTTGGCCACTTCAACTTCTCTCACTGTTTCGGTGTTATATCCCTTCCGCAATGCATTAATTACCAATGTGATAATATTAATAGGTGAATCCTTACAAAATGATACAGCTGTGAAGTAGAACCCTGGTAGACAAACCAAACTCTTGATACAAAGTCCCACATACCTTAATCATAGACTTTGTAGCCTTCAGGATTGTGAGAAAGTTCATTTGCATTCTTTATAAACTACCCAGTCTTGGGCATTTTGTTATAATACCACAAATGGAATAAGATAGCCCCTGTGCTTCCTCTTAGACTCATAGGCTTCTTCCCACTGGTGTCACTGCCCGCAAGTCACCCTCACTCTGGGACCCATGACAAGCTGCAGTAGTTCTTTTGAATTACCTGACAAGGGAGCTTAACACAAGAGAAACATATTTGATCGCCCTTCTGAAGACCACAGTGTGACGTTGTTTGACTGTTTTCCTCCATGCTGAAGTCATGTATGGAAGTTCTAATTCACCATGGAAAGAAGGCCTTTGGGAAATTCGGTTTAAATAGGGTACAAAGAGAGAGTGAGCCTGCAGGGTTAGGTTCGCCTTTGTAAGAGGCTGAGGCCATCTCTGTTGGGTAGGGACATGGGAAGAATGCTGTCTGAAAGAGGGCCTTCCCTGGAGTCTCTCTGCTAGTCCCTTGATCTTAGGCTCTCTGCCTTCAGAATACCAAGAAGCGAATTCCTATTGTATAAATCACCCGGTCCATGGTGTTTAATTATGATGGTCTGAGCTAATGCCAGCCCTGCTAGTTTCTTCTGGAAGTTTCTCCTCTTACCTTGTCAGTGGACAGTTTCTCTCTGTGTGTTCACATAATTTTCCCTCAGAGTATATTTGCGTCTTTCCATGTTTCTTTTTAGGAGGAGTCAGTTACTTTTAGGAAGGAGTCATGTTAATAAGCTCATTCTACCTCTTTGAAAACCTTTATCCAAAACTCTTTATGTTCCAGGTCCTGGAGTTTAGAGTTTCAGCATATGAGGAGAGGAGAGTAAAATTCAGGCTGTGGCCATTTTATCTCAGAAGCCATTTGCCTTTCCACTCATTCTCTCAGTGTCAAACCAAGTCATTAATTTCACAGCTATACAGGGGATGGTGGAAATACTTCTGAGTGAAATACACATGCTAATCAATCTTGAAAACCAAAAAAATTTTGCAAGCTTTAGAGAACTGAAATTCTTTTTTTGTTTGTTTGTTTTGTTCTTGCTTTTTTGTTTTTGTTTGTTTGCTTGTTTGAGACAGGGTTTCTCTGTAGTTTTGGAGCCTGTCCTGGATGTCACTTGGTAGACCAGGATAGCCTCAAACTCATGGACATCCACCTGTCTCTGCCTCCCAAGTGCTGGGATTAAAGCCGTGCACCACCACCTGGCTGTGAAAATTATATTGCTATGGTCCACGAATGAAATGGGGATGGATTATGACACATTCTAAACAGCTACAGCATCACCGGGAAGTTTTGAATGTGAGCTGGAACAGAAGTCAAGAGAACGCACATTTCTCATTGCCTTACCGATGAGATGGCTCAGTGTGTAAAAGTCCACATCATACCGAGACAGACCACCTCAGTGCCCTCTTCAGGATGCACACGGTGGAAAGAGAAAACCAACTCCTCAGAGTTGTATCTCAGTCTCCATTCACGCTGCTGTAGGCACAAGCCTGTAGTTGCACACACATCACACAATAGTATTTTTTAAAGGAATAGTAGATAAAGGTTGGGCATATCTAACCTGAGATGTTCCAAATCTAAAGCATCAGTAGATCCAACATGCTATCACAAACTGAAAATTCCACATTTTATAGCATGAGATGGGTCTCAATCACAATGCGGGTGAACTAAAAATATTGTATTCACTGCACTAAGGTATAGATGAGACATAAATGCATTTCAAGTTCAATTTGGATGATAAATACTTACCTTCAGCTTGCTTATTTACCATTCAGTTAACTGTGATTTTTTTTTGCAAGTCCTTTGTTTATAATCCATACGGTGTTCTAGTCCACCTCATAGGAACTGCATATGGAAGCCTCTTGAAGTCAGGCAGGCCACACTGACTGTGTTAGTAACATCTCAGGGATTTCAGCAAGGGAGCGACAGTCATGTCTAGTGTCATTCACCCTTATTCCTGCGGCTGAGGCTGGATAGGATGGCTCCCTCTGAATCTTACCACCTCACGACTAGATATAAAACCAAGCTTGAGTCATCTGATAATTCTCCCCTTTTTACATCCGTATTTTATTACTCACTCCAAGTAAATCTATGCCCATACTGAACGCTGAACGCATCAAAAATGAACCCAAAGTATTTATCTTTACTGATTTTCCCCAAGAGTGTGTTGCGGAATGCTGTTGCTTTGCTTTTCCCTTAACACACAGTCCCATATACCCAAACCCCAGGTTTCCTTGGCAGAGACTGAGGGAAAAGACATAGCAAAAGTTATTTACTCTTTGTTATTCAGAGCTTTATATTGATAACTGCCCCTTCTGTTTAGAACAACCCTATTTGGTTTTTAGCCATTGCAAGCACAATGCAATCCTTGGGAGGCTGAGGCAGGAGGCTGGTGAGTCCATGGCCACCCTGGGCTATATAGCAAGTTCCAGGCTAGCCTGAGCTACGTAGCAAGATGTGTCTCAAATAATAATAATAATACGTTCAGCCAAATCACTCCTTTTGGAAAACAGCATAGACGGCTCATACTTCCTGGGGTACCTCTAGCCCTGTAACCTTTCTGGAGGTGCCTATAACTGATTTACCCTGGAGAATTTGAGCAAACATCCTCTGGATAATTTTATCATCTTGGAAGTGAATATTGCAGGATTGCACCGCAGGACCCCTCCAGCCGCTCCATCAGCAAAGAGTCTAATTCTTCAGCTGCTGGTCCAAAAAGAAACGAGGAGACGGAGCCGAAGCAAGACAAACAGGCTGCTATTCCTGGGTACATAAAAATATACCTTTGGAAGTGGTTTAGCCGAGGGAAAAAATATGTTTTAGCTCCCGCCACATTTGTCAGTCCAATTTCTTCCTGAACAAACAGCGCTCTGTTGGAACCCAGCAATGCAAGTTTTCCAGCTCAAAGCCTTTTTGTTTGCCATCGAGGTCCATCTATCCATGTGGCTTGTCATCTCTGGTCACTTGTTCCTCCGAGCTTAAAGCAAAGACATAAATCGTGCCCACATAATCCCTTCATTTTAAGAGAGGGGACACGGGGACATGTCATAAGACGCTTAATTGCTGGGAAATGTCTTCGCCCCAGTTTTCTTTCTCGGGAGTCAGCTTACCCCACCAGTGCCTTTATTCATGTGGGATATAATGTTATTTCATTTTCCTCTGGTCATCTTACATCCCTGGGGAGTGCTTGACTCATGATATAATTACATGCTCAGCCAGTTCCCACTAAGAGTCACTGCAGACCGCCACTGCTCCCCACCCCCGCCTGCCAGCCCTCCGCTCCCGTGCCAAAGAGAGCAGAACGCTGCCAGAAAAATGGTGACACTTTTTGCACAACCGATAATTATTAGGTTCTCGGAGAGGAGTTTGCAATGGACTCTGGGCCCTGGAGGTTAGTGACGTATTGCAGAACCAGCCCAGTTTGCGGTCTGTGGGGCTGGGCCATTCCAGCCTGTCTCCATTCTCTCTGGTGTTTCATAAACTGGTTCCTGGAGGACAGATTTCTAAATGTTTGAGGATCGAGTCTTGTTTTGCAGAAAACAGAAATGCTGGACTACGGCCATTAGAGCTGTGTGCAGTGCACAGTGCAGTCTCGAGGAAGGTCAACTTGGGGCGATGACAGAGGCTACCTCATAATCCTCTATTTGTCCTAAACAGACACAGGTCAGAGAAGTGACATCCCAGCTTGCCCAGGGATATAGGAAGACGATCTATTGTTGCTTGAGTTTCACATAAGAAGCAAATGAGATTATGGTGACCTCACTTCTCATAATTTACTTTTGAAGACAGAAGCCTCTTGAGAGTTTGTAACTGTCACCTGACATAGTCTAGAGTCATCTGAGAAGGAAAGCCTCCATTGGGGCATTCCCTTGATCAGGTTTATCTATGGGGATTTCTCTTAATTGTTAATTAATGTAGGAGGGTACACACAGCCCAAGGTGGGTGGTGTCATTCCCTAAGAAGGTAGTTTGAGTGCTATGTAAGAATCTGGGAGGAAACCAGCAAGCATGTCTCTCCATGGTTTCTGCTTCAAGGCCCTGCTTGACTTCCTGCCATGATTTCCCTCAATGAGGGACTGTGACCTGTGTCTGAACCTAACCTTTTCCTCCCCTTAGATGTTTTTGGTCAGAATATTTTATCAGAACAATAGAAAGAAAACAAGAAGAGTCATATTAGAACTTTATCTCCCTGTACTCAAGATCTCTTCCTCTTCTTACATTTCCCACCGACCCCGGTGGTTTCTCCTGGATCTACTTTCTTTGATCTCCAAGGCTTAATGAATGGTTCAGGTCCAACATATTACTTCCTTAGCAAAGTCTATTTTGGTTTCCCTAACCTGATGTACATGAATTGTGCTGATTTTTTTAAACCCCTACCCCCTATTTCTTTCTTTATTCTTCTTCTCAAATTTTGCAATATTTTCTTACTGGTTTTAAGTGTGACTTTTTCCGCTGAGCTGCATATTCTCTGAGCAAAATGACACACATGTATGAATGTGTACACATAAACACTTATTTTACTACTAAACTTGAGATTTCATAAGCCCTTGGCATGAAGTTCTGCATGAAGATGTGTTAATAATCACCAACATTATTACCATTATCATTGTCATTAGTTGAATGATGACATTAGTTGAATTTTTTTGAGCAGCCCTTCCTCAGAATTTCTCAGACTTCTGGACTGAGTGGCCATGCCTTCTCCCCCTGTGGTTTTCTATTGTTTTCACAGATTTATTTCCACATGTGCCATAAAAGACCTTGAGTCCTTTTTAAAAAGAAAACCCTAAAGGGACAAGTCTATATATTTTCCTGTCATTTTAATATTATGTCCTTCTAACGACCATGGGGCTGATCCAAATTGCTCTTTTCCCAGAAGGTTCTAGAAACTTCGCGCTCATAATACGATTGCAACAAGAGCACCCAAGACGCTGTGTCAAAAATAGTTCGCTTTTTTCATCCATTTTTCTTCTTCACCCAAAATGATCTCCCTGGAGAGAATTCTACTGGGTGACCTTGTACTGCGCTGAGATGAGCCACGGAGCACAGTAAGAAAAGGGGTCAAACAGTCAGAAGCAGAGAACGATGGGCCAACTCTAGTCCTCTTGGAGAAGGCCGACTGTGAACGGCATTGTGTCTTCTCACACTCCTCAGGCCCAGCCACCCTGTGCTAACTCATGGTCTCTGTCTCGTATTTCCCTCCAAGGCTAAAAGAAAGGAATCCTGCGACATCTTTACTCCAGCTGTCTGCTCCTGAGAATGCCTGGCAGTCATCTCACCTGTCTGCTCCTCCACAGCCCCGAAAATGCTGTTTGGAAGAGTCAGGTATGTGTGCTTTCGTGCCAGTTCCCATTCGTGAACTCCTGTGTTTGTACCAGGGGTTCATTTTTGCATATCAGCTGCCCTAACTGTACAGAGAGGATAATGCTGAACTCCCCACATGGTTACTACCGTCATTGAAATAGCACTGGTGGAGGTTTTACTAAGAATAATGCATCCTAATACTTCTCAGAGCCCTATATTCTCAGGCTCTTTGAGTCAAGGGGACCCAGGGTGGTTCATAAGCTGATAAAAATGTGAACTTTAAAATGGAAGTCAACATCCAAGGCTTCCCACTGACTTCTACACACACAACATAATGTGTACAAGCCTATATCCATATTGTGTTCATATAAAGGAACACACACACACACACAGAAAAAAATTTAAATAAATAAAATAAAATGGATGTCACTATCAAATACATTTTTAACTACCACTTCTGCCACTAGGAACAGAGCTAGGAAACAGATCTCAGCCCTGAGGAGGTTTTGGTTTAGTCAATGAGAGATCAGATAGATTACTGAGCAATCAATACGGCATGATAAGGATTGGCTGGCTCATGACTGATGTGAACCATGAAGGTCTTGACCATCACAGACGGCAGCCATCCCTGTGGGCGGAGCTAGTACAGACATTCAGAAGGGACAGTGAGCAGCATTTGCTACTCTCCAACTTTTCTGTCCAACACACGGCTTGAAACCTCAAGGTCTTAAGGAAAATGATCCACTGCCATTTACAGTGGTGTGGGTTGACCATGGATTGCTCCCTGCAAGACCTCTCCAGGTCTATTCCTATGCCGTGGTCAGCTGGAGAGTCTGTTAGCTAGTCACTTGGTTAGGAAGTCACTGCTAAATACTATAGGTAGGGAACTTGGTTCTCTTTTCTGTGACCTTGAGTACTGTGTTGAGTTACCCCACTGTCCTTACACGGAAGTCTCAGATCAACATTCCAAGAAGGTGAAAGGGGGAAGGCAGAGAGTCTCCTGAGACTCGGACTGCACAATGCACACAATATCATTTCCACCTCGGATTATTAGTTCTGATGAAGGGAAGGGGGGGAAGGGGCTCAGTTACATTGCAAAGAAGCAGTCACACGAGAAGAAAAACTGGTCACCATTAAGAAGCTTGACCGACTTGGTTTTGTAGTTGGCTCCATGTAGATTTTCCACATCACTATACCATTCAGCTCTATGAGCATGTGAGAAAATTTGAGAATGTCAGTAACTAATAGAGAGCCTTGGACAGAGCATGGCATCCAGAAAGATATGTAATCAATACATGAAAAAAATCAGACTATGAGTGTATGTAGGGACTGGTGTACTAGTTAGGGCTGACTGACACTTCTTGGGTAAAAAAGTAACAGAGAGGATAGACCGACTTCAGCAGTGAGAAAGGGAAAGCAGGTGAAATGGTGGATGGTAGGCAACACACAGCAGAACAGAAGCAACCAAGGGGGAAGGAAACTGAACAAGTGGACCCTCTATGTGTTCTATATTCCTCCCCCTGCAGGTTCTAGCAAAGTTGTCAAAGTAAGGTGGAGATAAAGTTCCAGGGATCTGAGCACCTAGAATTCAAAGAGATGAGGCCCAAAGGAGAGTACAAAGGAGAGCATTGGTGTGAACATGTACATTCCAACCTTGGTCCTTAGCAGAGGACGAATTAGCAAGAACTCACGAAGAAGCTGTCAAGGCCAAGGAAAGAAGAAGTTGCAGGAAGAATAACCCCAAGGCCAGAAACAGGGACAGGAGTAATCCTTCCCCTCAGAGCAGAGAGACCTTATAGCCTACAAGGTAGTTAACAGAGTCCTCTAAAGAGCATTAACTTAGAATGCTCTTTACATTTTGAACCACAGAACAAAATCTGCTCAAATCCATTCTACAAAACATCTAAACAGACTGCTAAAAAATCAGGTTAATTTCAACTACAAACAAGTACATCCCAGTACAAAGTTCAGAACTCACTAAAGTATAAAGTTCTATCACCAGATAAGGTAAATTATCAAGTCCAGAATCGCATATAAAATTACCAAGACTGCAGTTAGGTTAAAGAGTGAATCAACCAGTGAGAACAGAGCTAAGAAGGATACATAGAATGAAATCATTACATAAAAATCACCAAGACATCTATAACTAAGCTCCAAGCATGCAGCAGAGAGTGGACCATGATAAGAACTTGCCTAAACTACTTATGAAGATCATAGACAACAGTTACAGAAGAACGGTGACAAAATAATACTTTAAAAGAGATTGGGTCCATAGGGTCCAAAACCACAATAATGAATACTAGGATCTGACAGACCAAAAATCTTTAGTATCTAAAGCTTTTAAACTCTAAAATTCCAAAGATGAAAATTCAAAGGAGAACTTTAAGCAAAAATAACTTTTAAAAGTCTTATAGAAGCATCCACTTATGCTTGTTCTAATATTTAGGTCACCATGTAAAAATATGAGTGCCACTGTAATAGCATCATATATATGTATATGTCATATGTGTCATATATATCATATACATGTATCATTAGACTTTGCTTTTATTTGCCCTCCTATTACCCTTCCCTCCCCTCTTTCCATCTTGCTGGTCCACACATAAATTAGCTTGCCTACTGCTTTCATGAGATATGAGCACCATTGACTTCCCTTGTTCCCTCATCCCCTTCCCATTAGAGAGCTTTCTCCCTTCTCATAGATCCCCATTTTACTTTTGCAACATATCATATATATATATATATATATATGTAAATAAGTATGCACCTTACATTCACAAACACAATCTAGATTCTGTATAGAAGAGAAACATAGATGAGTCTGAGCCAGCTCCTTTCACTGAGTACAGTGACCTCCAGTCCCATCCATTTTTTCCTAGAATGTCATAATTTCATTTTTTATAGCTGAATCAACTTCTATTACATTTTTATACATCATATTTTATTATTTTATTTTGTTGAGCTTTTTATTTTTCTCTGCTCCCCTCGCTACCTCTTCCCTCCCCTTCAACTCTCTCCCATGGTCCTCATGCTACCAATTTACTAGGGAGATCTTATCTTTTTCTACTTCCCATGTAGATTAGATCCATGTATGTCTCTCTTAGAGTCCTCATTGTTGTCTAGGTTCGCTGGGATTGTGATTTTTAGGCTGGTTTTCTTGTTTTATGTTTTAAAATCACTTATAAGTGAGTACATATGATGTTTGTCTTTCTGGGTCTGGGTTACGTCACTCAATATGCTGTTTCCTAGTTCCATCCATTTGGCTGCAAATTTCAAGATGTCTTAATTTTTTCTGCTATGTAGTACTTCATTGTGTAAATGTACCACATTTTTCTTATCCATTCTTTGGTTGAGGGGCATTTAGGTTGTTTCCAGATTCTGGCTAAGACAAACAAAGCTGCTATGAACATAGTTGAGCACATGTCCTTATGGCATGATTGAGCATTCCTTTGGATATATACCCAAAAGTGGTATTACTGGGTGCTGAGGAAGGTTGTTTCCTCATTTTCTGAGAAATCGCCACACTGATATCCAAAGGGGCTGTACCAGCTTGCACTCCCACCAGCAATGCTGAAGTGTTCCCTTTACTCCACAACCTCAAGTTGTCATCAGTGTTTTTGATCCTGGCCAATCTTACAGGATACACGATATTTTTTATCTTTTCTTCTTTCAAAGGACATTGAGGTTGGTTCTAAATCTTGTTCTATCAGTTACCCCCCTCATTTCTATGACAGAGTCCGTGACAAAAAGCACCTTAAGAAGACAGGTTTATTTATGATCCACAGTGTGAAGGTCCAGTCCATGGTGGAGATGGCATGAACAGAGGGGTGTGAGATGGCTGGTCACATTGCACCTGCCATCAGGAGACAGGGAGATGATGCTCAGCTCACTTTCGCCTTTCCATTCAGTATTAGACTCCACCCCACAGCATCTGACCACCTAAATTCAGGATATATCTTCCAACTTCTACCCAGTCAAGAAAATCACTCACAGACATGCCAGAGTACCATCTCCTAGGTGAATCTAGATCCTGTCAAGATGACAGTCAGGAGCAGGACTGAGCCAGGGACCTAGAGCAGAGCAGGCCCAAGATGGCAAGCTCCACAGGAGCAAGAGTGGATCCAGACCAGGGACATTTGCAGAGCAGAGGCAGGACTGAGCCAGTGACCAAGGCTGGAGCAGACCTGAGACAACAAGCTCCACAGGAGCAGGACTAAGCTAGCGACCAAGGCCCAAGCAGGCCTCAGAGAGCAAACTCAACAGAAGCAGGTACAGGGGAGCAACTATTGAGGGAGTAGGTTGGAGCCAGAGACCTCTGAGGGTCCAGGAATGAGACTGGAACCTCTGAGTAAGTAGCACTGAGCCAGGACCTCTATGGGTCTGGGTGCACCTGAGTCTGGAACCTCCAAGGAACTAGGCCTGAGCTAGGACCTCTGTATGTCCGGGCATGAGTCTGAGACCTCCAAGTAGGCAAGAACCAGAGACCTCTGTGGGTCCGGGCGTGAGTCTGGGACCTCTGAGCAAGTAGGCCTGGGCCAGAACCTCTATGGGTCTGGGCACATCTGAGTCTGGGACCTCTGAGGGAGTAGACCAGAGCCAGACACCTTTACAGGACCAACCCCAAGCCAGGGACCTCTGCCAGAGCAGATCTAGACCATGGATGTTTACAGAAACAGTACTGAGCCAGTGACTTAGGCCTGAACAAGCCTGAGACAGCAAACTCCATGGAAGCAGAGAAAACCCCAGGAGCATAGATCAACCTCTAGGATCACAGAGTGACCAACAGGGTGACTTGAACCGTGGCCCTGAGTGCAACACTAGGAGCAACCATCTGAGACTTGGATCCACTGGCACCTGGAAGATTGATCATCAGAGTCACAGACAGCCCCAACTACACCAATCAGAGGAAAAGATGGGTAGACAAGGTAAGAACACTCGCAACACCACAAAAACATCACAACACCAGTAAAAACTAGTGACTCTACAACAGCAAGATTTGAACAACCAAATATAGATAAAGCAGAAGAAAATGACCTAAAAAATAACTTCAGGAGAATGTTTGAGAACCTTAAGAGGAAATGAAAAATTCCCTTAAAGAAATGGAGGAAAAGACAAACAAAAAATTGAAAGACATCAGCAAATCCCTTTAAAAAAAAAAACAAGAAAAAGCAATCAAACATATGAAAGAAACTATTCAAGATGAAAACTGAAATAGAGACAATAAAGAAAACAAAAATCAAGGGAATTATAGGAACAGAAATCATGAGAAAACAATCAAGGACCACAAATGCAAGCAATACAAGAAATGGAAGAAAGAATCTCAAGTGCTGAAGATACAATGGAGGAAATAAATTCATCAGTCAAAGAAAACATTAAATCTAACAAAAGCTTAACACAAAATATTTGGGAAGTGTGGGACACCATGAAAAGACCAAACCTAAGAATAATAGGTATAGAAAAAGGAGAAGAAGTTTAACTCAAAAGCACAGAAAATATGTTTAACAAAATCATAAAATAAAACTTTCCCAACCTAAGGAAAAATATGCCTATAAAGATACAAGAAGTTTAGAGAACATCAAATAGACTGGGTCAAAAAAAAGTCTTCTCTCCACATAATAATCAAAAACCTAAACATACAGAATAAAGAAAGAATACTAAGAGTTGCAAGGGGGAAAAGGCCAAATAACATATACAGGTAGACCTATCAGAATTACACCTGACTTTTCAATAGAGACAATGAAAGCCAGAAGGTCCTGGTCAAGCATTATGCAGACATTAAGAGACCATGGATGTCAATGGACACTACTATACCCAACAAAATTTTCAATCACCATAGAAGGACAAAACAAGATATTCCATGACAGAACCATATTTAACCAATACCTAGCCTCAAACCCAGCCCTACACAAAGTACTAGAAGAAAAACTCCAAGGAAGTTGACTTCAACAACAACACAGACAATTGGTGATCTCAGAGAAGCAAATCCCAAACAATGAAAAACACACGAAAAAACATCACCAACAACACGAATTAAATTAACAGGAGAGAGCAATCACTGGTCATTAATATCCCTTAATATAAATGCACTCAACTCATCTATAAAAAGACACAGGCTAACAGATTGGATACGAAAACAGAATCCAGCCTTCTGCTGCACACAAGAAACACACCTCAACCTCAAAGACATATATTGCCTCAGAGTAAAGGTTGGGAAAAAATTTCTCAATCAAATGGGTCTAAGAAACAAGTTGGTGTAGCTATCCTAATATCTAACAAAATAGATTTCAAACTAAAATTAGTCAAAAGAGACAAAAAGGGATATTTCATATTAGTCACAGGAAAAATCCATCAAGAGGAAATCTTAATACTGAGTATCTATGCTCCAAATACAAGGGCATCCTCATATGTAAAAGAAACCCTTCTAAAGGTTAAATCACACATTAAACTCCACATATTAACAGTGGGAGACTTCAACACTCCACTCTCACCACTGGACAGGTCAGTCAGACAAAAAATTAACAGAGAAATAAAGGAACTAACAGATGTTATGACTCAAATGGACTTAACAGACATCTATAGAATATTCCATCTAAACATAAAAGAATATACCTTCTTCTCAGCACTTCATGGAACCTTCTCAAAAATTAACCACATACTCAGTAACAAACAAATATCAACAGATACAAAAAATTGGAATAGCCCCATGTATCTTATTGGATCACCATGGCTTAAAATTAGAATTCAAGAACAACACTAACTCGAGAAAGCCCACAACCACATGGAAATTAAACAATGCTCTCTTAAATCATCAATGGGTCAAGGAAGAAATAAAGACTTCCTAAAATTAAATGAAAATGACCACAAAGCATACCCAAATTTATGGGACACAATGAAAGCAGTGTTAAGAGGAAAGTTTACAGCACTAAGTGTCTACATAAAGAAGCTGGAACAATCCCACACTATTGTATTAACAGAACATTTGATAACTTTAGAACAAACAGAAGCAAATTCACCCAAGAAAACCAGATGACAGGAAATAATCAAATTGAGAGATGAAGTCAACAAAATAGAAGCAAAGAAAATAGTACAAAGAATCAATAGACAAGGAACTAGTTCTTTGAGAAAATCAACAAGATAGACAAGCCCTTATCCAAACAAACCAAAAGGTGGAGAGAGAATATCCAAATTAACAAAATCAGACATAAAAAGGGGGACATAACAACATACATGGAGGAAATCCAGAGACCCATCAAGTCATATTTCCAAAACCTGTACTCCACAAAATTGGAAAACTTAAGGAAATGGACAACTTTCTGGATAAATATCACTTACCAAAATTAAATCAAGACCAGATAAGCAAATTAAATAGACCTATAACTGCTAAAGAAATAGAAACAGTAATCAAAAGTCTTCCAACTAGGAACAAATGGTTTCAGATCAGAATCCTACAAGATTTTCAAAGAAGAACTAATACCAATACTCCTCAAATTATTCCACACAATAGAAACAGAAGGAACATTGCCAAACTCTTTTTATGAGGCTACAATTACCCTGATACCCAAACCACAGAAAGACATTACTAGGAAAGAGAATTACAGATCAATCTCACTCATGAACCTTGATGCAAAAATACTCAGTAAAATATTGACATATCGAAACCAAGAATACATCAGAACCATTATCCACTATGATCAAATCAGCTTCATTCAAGAGATGTAGGGATGGTTCAACCTATAAAAATCTGTCAACGTAATCCACCATATAAACAAACTGAAAAATAAAAACAACATGATCATCTCATCAGATGCTGAAAAAGTTTTTGTCAAACTACAACATCCCTTCATGTTAAAGGCCTTGGAGAGAACAGGGATACAAGGAACATACCTAAACATAATAACAGCAATATACAGCAAGCCAACAGCCAACATCAAACTAAATGGAGAAAAACTCACAGTGATCCCACTGAAATCAGGAACAAGACAAGGTTGTCCAGTCTCTCCATATCTATTCAATATAGTACTTGAGGTCCTAGCTAAAACAATAAGACAACAAAAGGAGATCAAGAGGATACAAATCGGAAAAGTAGTCAAACTCTCACTATTTGCTGATGATATAATAGTTTACATAAGTGACCCCAAAAATTCTATCAAGGAACTTCTACAACTCATAAACACTTTCAGTAATGTAGCAGAATACAAGATTAACTCAAAAAGATCAGTAGCCCTCCTTTACACAGATGATAAATGAGCTGAGAAAGAAGCATCATCCTTCACAATAGCCACAAGTAGCATAAAATATCTCGTAGTAACTCTAACCAAACTAGTGGAAGACTTGTATGACTTGTATCTTTGAAGAAAGAAATTGAAGAAGATACCAGAAAGTGGAAAGATTTCCCATGCTCTTGTGTAGGTAGAATTAACAGAGTAAAATCGGCAATCTTACCAAAAGCAAAATCCAGATTCAATGCAATGCACATCAAAATCCCACAAAATTCTTCACAGGCCTCGAACATTTGGCTTCCAGTTGATAGCACCCTCAGGGGAGGTTTAGGAGGTGTGGCCTTGAGAGAGGAAATACATCACTGGAGGTAAGCTGTCAGAGTTCACAGGCTCTCCCCACTTCCAGTTGGCTCCCTCTGCCTCATGCTCGCCTTGTGAGTTCTCAGCTTCTGATCCGCCTCTGTGCCTGGTTGCTGCCATGCCTCCCACCATGATCCTCTTATTGTTCTGGAACCGTAGGTCCAAATAAACTCTGCCTTCTCGAAGTTGTTTCTGGTCATGGTATTTTATTAGTATACCAGAAAAATAACTATCACAGATGGCAGCAAGGATATGAAAGACCTGAAATCTTCATACACTGAGAACGTAGGAGATGTAAAATTATATGGTCTTTTGGGGGACAATTATTTTTGCATTCACTTATAATAGCAAACAAATCACTTCTTTGTATTTATCAAAGAGCAATAAAAACATAATCATACATTACATAGAAGTGTTTGCATTGCCTGCAAATCACATATACAATAATAATTTCACAAGACTATTGGCTAGTGACAACACAGCCACTTTAATATATGCTATGTGCCCAGTGACAGTCACTCAATGACTAAGCTATCTAGTGACTCTTTTCTTAAAGAATGTCATTGCTATTAAATGTTGCATGACTGTATGCTCAAACAAACCTTTGTACATGAATGTTTATAGAGGCCTTGTTTATAATGTCAAAAGTGTAGAGCTAAATTAAGATATGAATAGATAAACATGTTGTAAAATAAGCTCATATACAGTTCTTATAATGGAATATGAATCAACAACACAAGGAAACTAACTCTCAATATATACAACAAATATAGACAAGAAAGATAAATGTCAAAACAATCATATGAACTAAACAAAGACAATTTTAAAAGATAGCATACCATATACCTACATTAATATGTAGCATCTACTATCCAGGAAGCAGCATCTACTCTATATCAGAGGAATGAAGACCAGATATATTAGTAGTGTTTTATTCTCATATGATGAAAGAAAATATCTGACAAGAGAAACTCAATGAAAGGAGGGTTTGTTTGAGCTTGTGGTTTCAGAGACTAAAATTCACCCTGGTGGACGGCATATGGCAATAATGCCCACATTGCGTCCACCATCGGGCAGCAGATGCTAATGTCCATGCTCAGCTGCCTTTCTCCTTTTCCTCTTTCCTTCAGTCCAAGATCCTGGTCCATGGGATGGTACTATCATTCAGGGTAGGTTGCCGCTTCTCAGCTAAACCTTTGTGGAAACTCCCTAAAATGCATGCCGTAAAGTATCTCATAGGTGATCCCAAATTCAGTCAAGCTGATAACAAAAATCAGCCTTTAAAGACCTTTCCTTGTCAAAGTGATACTCAAACATGTTACTTTTAAATTCCCATTTCACATCTGGTCCCCAAAGGCTCATAAATATTTCATAATACACAATGCATGCAGTCCAACTTGAAAAGTCCCCATAGTCTTTAACCATCTTAACACTGGGAAAATCCCCAAATTCCTCAAGGCAAACTTTTCTGTGAGTCCCTATAAATTTAAAACAACAAAAAGGTCATACACATCCATAGATATCACATAACAAGCATTCCCATTCCCAAAATGAGTAATGGAGGTATGTCAAGAAAATAGTGGAACAAGGCAAGACCCAAACCCAGCAAGACAGACACCAAATCCTGAAGCTCCATGTCAACAATTAGGGGTTTCGACAACACTGTCCAGGTCCCCCAGACTTAGATAACCCTGTCCCACCGGCCCTCTTGCATTGGATGCGCTGGCCTCCCCCTGGCTTCCTTCAGTAACTACAGCTTCCCTCAATGTATGCCTCATGGTTTAGGTACCTACTCTATTCTGGGGACTCTACTGACCTCCCCTTCACAGACACACATAGACCCCATTCAGGAGCTCTCTGCAGGCAGGAATGCTTCTGCACATTGCCTAGACTTGGTGGTATTTTGTAACTTTGGTGCAGGTCCCTGTGACCCACTAACTCATGCATTTTGCATGCCTGAAAAAGCAGCACCATCTGGATGATGTCAAATCCTGCTGCCAGCTTGAGATGTACCTTGGGCTTCCTAGACCACAGCTGCGATACTGTTTTGAAAGCAGGAACAAACCCCACTCACTAAAACCAGTTGAGTAAGAGGCTACTTGAGGGTGACAGCACAGTGGCATAGGTAGCTTTCCACCCCACTAAGGAACAAACGTGTGGGCTGGGTTTCTTTCTTCAAAACCATCTCTAGGGCTATCAGAGACAGAAATGTTACTTGATGTTCTACGAGATGGGTTTTGGAATGGGAAACTGAGGATTTCAAAGGAATGTTGCAAGAAGAGGCAACTTGTTTGTCTCGGCCGCCCGGCTAGCTTACACCCAAATTAACCACACAGAAACTGGATTCATTAAAACACTGCTTGGCCCATTAGCTCTAGTTTCTTATTGGCTAATTCTTACATCTTAATTTAACCCATTTCTATTAATCTGTGTATTGCCACCTGCAAGATTCTAACCCACATCCATCTCAGGCATCTCTCACTCTGCCCTTCTTCCAAGCATTCAATCCTGTCTTTTCCGCCTACCTAAGTTCTGCCCTATCAGGCCCAAAGCAGTTTCTTTATTCATTTAACCGATAAAAGTAACACATGAACAGAAGAACCTCCTACACCAGAGGAACTCAAGCTATTGGTGAAGTAGACAGTAAGTCAAATCTAAATATTGTGGAATTAGAACAAAAAAAGTGGAAGTTACATGGGACATCAAACATTCTGGTTCCGTTTCCTTTACATATATACCAAGGAATAGGACTTTCAATCTGTGTGAGTGTTCGTGAGGGGTGGGACTTCCATACTGTTTTCCACAATGACTATACTAACGTTTCTATCAGTAGCATACGAGAATTCTACTTTCTCCACACTACTCCCACCTTTGTTCTGTTGTTTGTTGTTATTTGTTGTTTTTGTTGTTGTTTGGGGTATGTATGTGTCTATGTCTCTGTGTGTGTATGTGTATGTGTGTGTGATAATACCCATCCTAACCGGATACTATGTCATTGTAACTTTGATTTGAGTTTCTCTTGTTGATAGTAAAGCTGAAAAAATATGAATATGAAAATATACAATCTGCAAATACATGCAATTGTATGACTTGATCATTATGCAATGTGTACGTGAAACAAAACTCTACAATTCATTTTGCTGAGGATATACAAACATATGCTGCCTAAGCATTAATATTTTTAAATGACTTTGAACCTGGTGGGCTCTATAATGGGTGGAGATACTGCTTTTTAAGGGGACCTCTTTATGTTATGTTAGAGAAGATGGACTCCAAGGCTAACTTAACTGAATGTTCCATATTGCCATAGCTTGAAATGATGCGAGATCTGGTGGAATTCTACGGAACACTGAAGCATGAAGGCAGAGGTACCGCTTCTGGCTTCTTGCATGATCCTGCCCTAGAACTCTGTATTAGCTATTTTTGCATCTCTGTGGCCACCGTATCTGGCAGAAACAACTTAAAGCAGCAACATTTTGTTCTGGCTCACAGTGTCAGGGTGTTGCAGTCAATCGTGGCAGCGAAGGCAAGGCAACAAGGACAGCTCAGCTCATAGAAGGCAGGCAGGAGCATGTGGCAGGTTCTGTTTACATCACAGAGGACCAAGAGCATCAAGAACAACTCAGGGACCAGGAACTGGTGTGGCTTTCAAAGACTGGCCACTATACAGTACTTCTACTAGCCAGATCCCTCCTTCTAAAGGCCTCAGAACCTCCCAAAATGGAGACTGGGTGTGGAGAGCCCTTCAGAGTTAAACCATATCACCCCTTTCCACTGGGTAGAATAAGTAAGGAAGTATATTGACAGACTTTATTCTATCGGCAAACTGTCATCTTCACCTAAGAGGTCATTAAATGGATGCCAGTGCCCTGAAGATGAAGGGATGATGCTCCGAAGGATGAAGGACAAACAGCCCTGCTCCTGCATACCTACCTACACGCATCCCAGTGTGACCCTGTCTGCCACATCCTCTGGACCAACAATTCTCTGACCAGAACCCCTCCATTCTCCTCTTCACCTGGCTGCTTCCAACTCCACACAGCTTCTCCATCCTACTTCAGACCTTCCTGGCTAGGCGTGGCATGGCCTGACAAACATTTTGCTTTTAAAGAAATGGCTTTGCAAATTACATTTCTTTGGTGGTGAATCGAAAAGACCGGTCTCCTTTGTAGATTACAACTTCCATTGCATTCCTGGTGCCACGTACAGAGCTAAGACCAAGGAAAACCTGCAGGTAGATGAAAATTAATGCCTGAGAGATGACAGGGAGAATCAAGATGCTTGACCTAATGTGTGGAAAGAAAATGCATGTGGAAGGACCAAGGGAGGTGATGGTGGCAGACCACTGGTGTAGCAGGTCCTTCTTTCTATGTGTTGCTTGTATTGGTTAATGAATAAAGAAACTGTCTTGGCCTGATAGGCCAGAACTTAGGTAGGCAGAGAAGACAGAACTGAATTCTGGGAAGAAGAAAGTAGAGTCAGAGAGCTACCATGGAGCAGCCAGAGTCAGACATGCTGAATCTTTTCCAGTAAGCCACTGCTACGTGGCGATATATAGATTAATAGAAATGGGTTAAATCAAGATGCTAGCCAATAAGATGCTAGAACTAATGGGCCAAGAAGTGATTTAATTCATACAATTTATGTGTGGTTATTTCGGGGCTAAGCTAGCAGGGCGGCTGGGATGAACAAGAGGGCATTTCCTCCAACAGACCACTGTTCTTAAGTGGCCACCAGTTAGCACCTGATAAGGCCCACTCAGGAAAAATGGAGGATTGAACATACAGGCCTGCCAGACTCCACAGAAAAAATGACCATGCCTCATAAAGGGGATCCATGTAGAATTCATGGAAGCAAAATGCCCCTCATGGGAGAGGTGTGGTGGTTTGAATGAGCTTGACCCTCACAGGGTCATAGATCTGAACATTCGGTTCCCAATTAGTGGATGGATTATGTATGAAGAATTAGGAGGAAGTGTGAACTTCCTGGAAGAGGTGTGACTTGTTAGAGGAGGTGTGACCTTGTGGGAGTAAGTGTGTCACTAGGGGTGGACTTTGAAGTTTCTTTCTACCAGGTGAATAGGATATAAGCCCTCAGCTACTGCTGCAGCCCCATGCCTGCCTGCCTACTGCCGTAGTCTGATCCCCAACTGAAGGCAGAAACGAGATTTCTCAGGGTGCTCAGAAATGGGTGGGAGAGGCTACAAGGATGGGTTCCCACTCTCTCATCAGGGAGTGAGCCCAAGAGAAGCTGACACTCAGCCCTGCCTCTGCACGCCTCACTGTGTACAAGACCCTCATAAGGGGCAACTGATGCGGAATTCTATAGGTTAAGGCCTGTTTCTGAGACCTCACCTGATGCCTTTAAAATGAATCTCCCACAACTGGTTCATGAAAAAAAATGAAAAGACAGGAGGCAGAAAGAAGTCCTGGGTCAGCTGGATTGTTTTGTCTCTGATTAACCTCACCGTTTGTGGCTGAAGGCAGAAGAGAAGGAGGATGGGGGCAAGAGTGAGGTGGATCCCTTCTCGTTCTCTTGCCAGGATACTGCATGGAAACCCTAAATTCTCCACTGGATGTTTGGAGTTACCCTGGCAAGTCTAGAATGGCATCTCCTCGGAGCCTCGGCTTATGAACCCAGCTCTTGGGAACTCTTCTCAGCTGTTCTTCCTGAGCTGAACTCAGCTTTTCCTGACCCCGGAGAGGCTCATATTGCCAGATGCTCTATAGGAAAACTGCTGTCTTGCCTGTCTAAAGATGGCTTCTACGTCATTCCTGTAACCAGCACTGACATTTTAGAGAACTCTCTGAGAAGATTCAGTTCATTCAGACAAGTGTATGAGTTTCTACTACCCAAAATAGATTAAAACTAAAGCCAAGTATGCTGGTAACTGCCCTCTCCCTCCCTCCCTCTCCTTTCCATTCCTTCTTCCTCCCTCTGTTTATGTGTGTGCTGAGGGCTGCATGTGTACATGCTTGGGTACTCAGAAGCCATAGAAGGATGCTGAGTGTTCTCTGTCACTTTCCACCTTAGCCCCTGGGGATAGATATTACTGAATACTAGGATGGCAGCTAACAAGTCCCAGTAATCCCCCTGCCTTCCATCCCTTCCATCTGTTTGTGCTAGAGTTACAGGCACAAACAGAACCACACTCCGATTTTTTATTTGGTTCTGGGGACCTTTGAACTCGGGCCCCAGTGTTTGTTCAGCAAACACTCCTGCCGACTGAGCTGCCTTCACGGTTAGCTGCTGGCTTGCCTGGGTGATGGCAGAGATCCACACTTCATCATCCCTGGCCTCCCCATGGCTTCCAGTTAATCCACTAAAAGCCTCAACCCCTCTAAGGCAAACAGCAACCAGCTCAGCTCCTCTTCTCCTCTTGCATAATCCCTGTCATCTAAAGACCTCCACATGGAAAAGGATCAGCCCAGAACAAAATGTGAAAGAAACTTATGGAGGCCACAAAATCCATGCCATAACTCATGACAAACTGGCCCACAAACTCCCTCACTTGGAAGCAATCAGCTTTTCAGAACACAGAAAACTGGCTCTTTGCTCTTCAAATTTATTTTGTTTTTATTGACTTGAACATGGAAGTCCGAAGAGGAGGAAGAGGAGGAGGGAGGGAGGAAGGAGGGCGGCGGGGAGAGGAATTTTAGCTGCTGAGGATGTAAGTTGAACAGATTTTAGAGTCCCCTGTCTGGTGTGCCAGGATCAATGGGGAAATATGGCAGAAAGAGGAAAAGTGAAAGCACATTTAAAAACTAAAATATGTCTCGCAAGCAATCTCTTTACTTAGTCGAAGCCACAACTTTATGACTTTCTGGGTAAAGACAGAAGTGTATTTTTTAATTCTCTCATTCCTTTGGGGTATTAAAACCAAACCATAAAGCAGTGGGCTGTCAATCAGTCATAAAAGGCCTAACAGATGACGACACGGATGACAGGAATATGATCTATAACCACGTTTTTAAACCCTAGGCTAATTCTTAATTCTCCAACCTCCTTCTAACAAAAGGAGCCTTCTGGAAATCAGGGAGGAGCTAACGTCCCAGAAAGGCAAGGGGCTACTTTGTGTGGGTTTCCAGCTCCCAAATTCATCCAGGCTGCGTATAACACAAAAACCTGTGTTTGTGAGACTGTTGTCTACCAGTTAATCAAAGCCTTGCAAACTCAAGGAAACCTGTGTTTATGGAAATCTGGCGTTTCTGTAAAGTTTTCAATGAGAGCTAAATAGAGCAGTTCATCTCATTTTGAAACTAATGGTTCCTGCCAAGTGGTTTTCCAATGCTCGGTTCTGGCTCGGTCAGCATTTAGGAATTCATTTATGAGTTGGGCTCTGGAATTCATATTTATGTCTGCAACTCACTCGTTTGCTCCTGATAGGTCTCTGAGAAGAGATTGTAATCAATTTACCAAACCCAGACTTCAGGAAATTTTCATATCCACAAAAGAAGCTCTGGTTTGGAGCTCTGTCCAGTGTCTGCTCTCAGCCTGTCCTCTGTACACATGCGCATGTGCAGCTCTGCATCCAGCCTGAGCTTATTTGTGCCTCTTCCCCACCCCCCAGCCCATAGTTCCTTTGCATACAGCTTCACTGGCACACCTGCACTCACCTCCTTTGATTGACTGGCCAATGGTTTGTAAGATGGAAGAGTATATGTGTGGTTTGTCACCTCTGAGTTTCATGTTGTCCCTGGGCGGAAGTAGCAACGACTCTGACAATCATACAATTTGTTTTTAAAGATTTACCTGCCCTGATGTTCCAGGAAATTAGAATTTAGTGTTATGCCTGGTGTGTGTGTGTGAGTGTTTGTGTGTGAGTGTGTGTGTGTGTGTGTGTGTGTGTGTGGTGTACTCACACCTATTTTCCTTTAAGTGTTACAATCCCACACTTGAGTATTTTGAAAAGCAAACAGCAAGCTTTGAATAGCCTTTCAATGGAGTCATAAATTTACTACTTAAAAAAAATATATATCCCTTTGAAGAAGTCATCAAATAAATTAGCCGAGTTGGAAAAACGCCTGTAGTTTGTGTTGGCTTTGGGTCTTACAGAGCTCCTTAATAAACAACAGCCAGTGGACTCGAGCAGTAACAACGTAATTTCAATGATTAATCAAGTGTTAAAACTAGTTTAACCTCCACTGTTTTACAAACTCTCCATCACCCTGACTAAACTAATAGAGGAATAAGACACCCATCTGGAAATCTCATCTGAAATATTAGATTGGGAATCTAAAATTCAGCCAAATAGTGTGGTTTGTAGGGATATCCTGTCGGATAATAAATTGCATTAATCTTACTTAAATTTTCCATCTAAATCAGGTCCTGAAGCTGTATTACTATGAGGAAAATATGCCTTACTTTAACGCACTGTGCTACTGAAAATTATATTAAAAAGAGGGCGGGAGGAGCTTTCCTTTCTTGTTTTGTCCCTGCTTGGTTCTTCCACCATTAAAAAAAAAAATTCACATGAAACTTCAGGATTAATCTAGAATAATGGAGGTTACCTTGAGCGGCTGGCAGCTCTATCAGGACACTAACAGGAAACAATGCTAATCACTTTCAGGAACCTTAAGGAACTTTCCTCTAATTTATACGCTTCTTCCCGTTGGTGAATGCTGAGTCACTGTGGCTCATTAGGTCTTTGTTGTTGCTTTCCTTGGGGCAGGGAGAAGGGTGTATATGTTTGGGGGGGTTCATCTTCTCTTGACATTCACACTTACAGGACTACAGCCCGCATTTTCCTAAAGATGTTCACTGTGAATTTATTAGTCCTTCTATTTTTAATAGAAGCTGGTAACTATGCCAACACATTTCAAGTATTTTCTTATAGCTACCAGGAGGAAGGGATCTCACTGTGGCTTTCTTAAAGCTCTGAGAAAGAACTCTGTTGGCCCTGAAGCCCCTTGTGGTTCTGCCCCACTGTCTGCCACTTACTTTCTGCTATAAATATGAAAGGCATTAAAAGGTGTTAGAACAATGTTGACTCAACGTTAAACCCGCAAGTCCTAGGAAATACTGAGTCACCCCTGTTGGTGTGGAGATGTCTGCTCTGTTAGAATTTACAGAGAGAGGAGAGTCCTGGAGCAGAGTCCCACGACCACCAACCCCATGCCCTTGGAAACAGCCAAGAGAGAGATGTCACCCATCAGGAGATATGATCCCATGGTCTTTTATGTTCCTCTCTAGACTGATCCTCACAGCACTGTCTCTGTGGAGCCGTGTCAGTGAGTACCAGTGAGGGATGTCGTGGGGACCAGAGCTGAGGTCTCCAGTCTACTGAGAGTCCAAATCACAGGTGAGGGCATTAAGAAGATCTACATCCAGGTCTCTGTAGGCATCTCAGGGGCCCCTTGAGCCCAGCTTGTCACACCCACGGTGAGCCGTGGGCTGTGTGAACTCGGTCATCAAAGCCAGCAGACTTGTGGTTACTCTTATCCTTCATCTCACGGTTCCTCCATGTCTTCACGGCTCTGAAGCCCTCAGAAGTCTACATGGAAAGCACATTTGGTACCCACCCCTCCTCTAAATTCTACAACAGTAGCCTATCGAGTCCTCGGAGCCTCTCATGTGAAGAGAATTTTTTTTGGGGGGGGGGGGTCGGGGGTGGGTATGTGTTCGAGACAGAATCTTAACAATTGGCTGCCATTGTCCTAACCTGACCCTTTCTCACACTGGAAAGATTATTCTAAAATCACATTGTGTTGGTCCTCTCCTTCCAATCCCTCATAAGCCCCAATCACCCACAGAAGCAATCCCCATGGAAACATCTCACAAGCTTCATACTCCCTTACTATATATGCAGGCTTCCCTAAGGGGTGGGCCTTGTGGCTCCTCCAAGATTAATCTATGCTCCTAAAGGGTCCATACTGTCTGCCACCCTGCACAAGACCAGGCTGAACCCTGAGCTCCAGACTTTACCTGAAGGCCAGCATGTCTTCAGGCAGTTGAAATGATCCATCAGTTTGTCTATGGATGCCTGGGGATCTTCAGAGCAGGACCAGTTTCTACCTTCCTCTGTCTACCAATCTCAAGGTCATGGGTTCATACCCCATGTTGAGTGCCAATTGTAGCATAAATTGTAAAAACCCAGAGACAGATATAGAGGTTCAATCTGAAGAACAGAAAAGAAAAGCAGACACATCTCCGATGTGAGATGTCCTGTACATGTGTTGCTCTTATTGATTGGTGAATTTATTTAGATAGAAATAGGAGAAATGATGAGGGATGTCCTTCTATATATGTATTGCTTTTATTGGTTGATGAATAAAGCTGCTTTGGCCTATGGCAGGGCAACTTTACAGAAGGACATCCCACATCAAGTCTCTAGAAAGCTCTTACTCTGTGAAATCTTCAGAATGAAAGAGAGTGAGTTCATGTTTCTTCCCACCTTATATTCCTCTTTAGTGCTGGGATTAAAGGCTTGCACCACCACTGCCTGGCCTCTATGGTTAACTAGTGTGGCTTCTGGGATTAAAGCTGTGTACTACCATAGCCTGGCCTATATGGCTCCATATGGCTCACTAGTGTAACTGTTTCGCACTCTGATCTTCAGGGAAGCTTTACTTATTAAAATACAAATGAAATATCACTATACCATCTAACCAGTATCCATTGAACTGGTCACTTTTGGGGGTTTCAGCTAAAACTCTCGAGTGATGTGGAGACATTGTCATTTCCGCCCAGGGGAATTTTAGCTGGACTGCTTATCTCATGGTTTCATTTCCCTTCCCTTCCCACAACACGTTGCTCCTTCCTCCTTAACTTCATATACGAGGCATACCAACTAAAAGGTACTCCTTTCTAGTAGCTTCTAGTCTTTGATTTGCTAGCCTAGTGCCCATCTCCCACAATGCTTTCCATATTATCCCACCCCACACCTAATTCAGTCATTCCAGTCATTGCTCAGCTCAACTCTATTGTGTTTGCCATAACTTTCAGGGCTCCTGACATTTGTGGGCGAGTTAGACACCTGTGTAGTCTATTATCAGGCTGTGTACTCTCCCAAGCATGGACCACCCCCTCACCCCTTCACCCCAGACACTCCTTGAAGTACAAGATGACCCGGTGATGACTAAGGGAGACTTCAGAGAGCATGCTGCTGTGTTCAGTCATTGGAAACTCCTGGATCTGGAGGTCAAAGCAGTGTCAGACGTAAATGGTTTAAAATAGAAACATCACAGACCACCAACATGGGAGAAGCCCTGTGCTCAGATGTCACACAGCCCTGCCAGCAGAAGCTTACTCAGAGCCCACCGGCCATTACCCCATTTCAACAAGCCACTCTCGTAACATTCTTTGAGGTTACATGCCCCCACCGAAATGAATAATGACATAGTTTATGGTAAAGGGTGAACTGAAAAACAGCGGTGTCATTATTGCTGTAAGTACCCACAAAAGATGTCTATTATCACACACGGATGTAGCCACAAATACACACTCATCACTAATAAACTCATTGGTTTCCACATAAAGTTGCATAATGTTGTGTAATCTAGTAGAAGACTAGGACGTGACGGTAGTTTAGACCAAGACAATTTGTCAACAAAACCAATACATTTCACCAGTTTCAGCAAACCACAGTTTCAAAAATCATACCTTTTCCTCATAGACGAAAACTGTCACATGTCGCCTTAAATAGAAAGCACAGATGCTCACAATCCCACACAGTAAGCAAACACCAACTTGAGGAGACAAAGGAAACTTAGAAGTTATAAGATAGTGAACGGGAATGCTGCTGTGCTGAGTTCCTAGAATATTGTTTTATCTAATACTAAAGAAAAAAATCAATAATAAATTAAGGGGCAGAGGGTGCTTTGGGAGATGGGTCGGTGGAAAGAGTACTTTGTTGCACAAGCCTGGGACCAGTTGGGCATCTCTAACCCCATTGCTGGGGAGGCAGAGATAGGCAAATCCTGAAGACTCACTGGCCACTGTCTATCCTAAACAGTAAGCTCCAGGTTCAGTAAGAGACATGGTCTCCTCTTTGGCACAGACGCCTGAGCCTTGAGAGAGGGATAGTGTTTGAGATACAAAAAGATTATGAGTCAGAAATGCTGGACAGTCTCAAGGAAACTGTGTTTTCCACGCATAGCAAGGCAAATAAATGCACACATGAACTGCAGAGACTGGGACAGTATGCACAGGACCTGAACAGGTTCAAGCCAGACGAAATCTCCACATGAAGGAGGGGAAGTGAGCACAAAATTCCACCCCTTTGCAACTGGCAGCTGCTGGAAGAGAGAGAACGAGGTCTCATCAGTGGAGTGGCATTGGTTGTATCAGGCACACCCCAGAACAGGTGCCCTGCTCAGTAGTTGGCCAACACAAATTGAGCTCCATGATTTTTAGTGGCACTTTTTTGTTGGGGGTGGTGGTAATGGTGGGGTTTTTTAGAAAGGAAAAAAAATAGCAAGAAGGTCAGGGAGGGGTGAGAATCTGGGAGAATTTAGGAAATAGGAAAGAACACGATAAAAATAAATTATATGAAATTCTCAAAGAATAAATAAACAAAATAAAGAAACACTGTTTCACAAGATAGGGAGCAATCAAAAATGGCATCCATACGTAACATACATGTGCAAAGACATCCACAGAGACATGTTCACATACCTATGCAATAGAGAGAGGGAGAGAGAAGAGAGAAAGAAAGAGAGAGAGAGAAAGAGAGAGAGAGAGAGAGAGAGAGAGAGAGAGAAATTTAAAAGGGTAAAACAAACTGCGTAGGAAAATCTCAAATTTCTTTAATATCCTACTCCCAGTTATTGTGGCTTTACTGTATATGAGACACTGTGTTACTAATGCCTTGCGAGCAAATATGCAAAGCTGACCTCGCAGACTAATGGCAGAAGAGAACACAGGCTCAGTGCTTGACAATGTGAGATGACAAGTTATGGTGGAGAGAAGTCATTAGGAATTACAGGTTTGGAGAAGAGATGTTTCTACTTTGCCTCTGGCAGACTTTTTACTCAACTTTGCCTGTCTGTCTAATTTATTGTTTTCATAATCATCATTATAGATCTTGGAAGTAAATACCTGAAACAATTTGAAGGGGGTAACATATATACTGAGAGATAGTTGTGTAGATACAGATAAACATATATATCAAACAAAAGTCTCTATGATGGAAAGAGAATTGAGGTCATTCAGGAGAAAGAAACTATGAAATACAGCCAGAGAAGCCAGGACAACTTAAGGCAGTCCTTATGTGTAGGGTAAGAATGAGCAGCGAGGGAGCCATGATGGACCAGTTTGTGGCAAGAGCTGGATCCAGCATCTCAGCTTGACTCTCCCTCCCTAGATATCCAACTGATATTTTCTTTTTCAGTTCATTCAAGTCCCTTCTGTAGCCTATTAGTCTTGGGGATTCTTAGGAGGAAAGTCCCATCCTTACCACCTTCCCTGAGCTCACAATTCAGCTGGAGAACCAAGTTCAAACGATACAAGAATACACATGTGGTGGTCATGGCTATGAAGGCCCTAAACACCGAAGGCCAAGAGAAAAGACAGACATCCTCTCTGAGAATAAGGTATTTGACTGGAGTTATCAAGAAAAGGACAACCTTGGCAAAAAAAAAAAAAAAACCCACAAAACTACAAAATCCAGAACTAGCCATGTTTAAGAGAGTCTAAAAAGTTAGAATTGAGTTAATCAGATCTAGGGTTCCTGTTAAAGATGAATGGGAACTGAACTTGTTGAAGTTAAGGTTACAACAGAAGCTAGAGCAGAATGAGAAGGTTCTAGAAGAGACAGGCAGAGATTTTGGGCTTGTTTTGTTTGTCTCCAGTTTTAATAACAGCAGATCTGTGGAACTGATCAGTGAGATGAAGGAAATGAATGAAGCCTGACATTTATATATTGAAGCCAAGAATATCTCCAAGAGCTGGTGTTTCCATTGGGAGCCTAAATCAAAGCATGTATTCCTAGTCAGTACTTTCCAACAAATGCAAAAGATGATTTCCAAAACCTAAGGGGAAATGCAGAGAGGTTTCCCATGTACCTTGGCATCTGCTTATCTCAGACATTCAGGGGCTGAGCTTCATTACTGATAGATACTCACGCCTTTAGTGTCTTCAGCTGCCCCTATGGCTTTTTTTATTCCTAGAGTGACTGGCACACTCTTTCTCCCCCACCAGGACTGATGATTCAACTTGGGACTCATATACAGGAGCCAAGTCCTTTACCACTAATCTATACTTCCTCATATCCCCAACCCTTATTGCTGATTGATGACTGATTGATTGATCTATTCATTTTGCTTTGAAATAGATGCCCCTGCACTAACTGCCCAGCCTGTCCTCATCTTGGTGGCCCCCTGCTTCAGCATCCAGAGCAGCTGGGATTACATACATGAGACAGGCTTCTCTAACACTCTCTAACCACTGTATCACCTTGATTCCTCACTAGCAAAGTCTGTGTCCACACAGCAAGGGAGACATCATAAAGTGGGTTCCCCTCCTGTGCCCAGCTCTGCCACCAACTGGTACGTGGCATGGAAAAGCAAGGCTCCTGGAAAAGCAAGGTTCCTCTGACCCGAGCTCTTCACTTGCAAAAGGCCAGGATTACACCAGAAACATTTTCGTCTCTTACTAACCTCATACTCCATCACACAAGGTACCACTAGAAACCGAGCTAAATCGCCTGGGTTCCAGATTATATGGCAATAGCTACATTTTAATAAATCCCGCTATCAACGTGTTTACATGCTGTGTGCCTCGTGCACATTAAATCAGAGCACAGACTGTGCCCTCAACAAATTGGGTCTTTAAACCTTCCCAGATGTTTAGATTCCAAATAAACAGTAGTAGGCAGTTTGAAAATCCCAGCAGAAAGTCATCCCTGGTGGGGAGGAGCCGCACTTCCTAAACCACAGACTGCACAGAGGCTCCTCAACAGTTTAGAGCCAGGCGGCCCCAGCCTAGACAGCACAGGGCGGTCTGCAGAGGCCGGCGTGCACCCCAGGGCAATCCAGGCTGTGTGCAGTCTGAAGAGGTAGATAAGCCCAAGATATATGATCTGCTTTCCTGCCAAGGGCAATTTGCTTGACAGACCTCCTGCTTATAAAATCTAAGGCATTCTTCGCAGTATTAAAAAGTTTGGGGCTTTGTAAGTGAACTGTATCTGCAATGGGAAGGGAAAAATAAAATTGAACAATTTGCTTCTCCAAAGGACGAGGCAGAGAATAAGTACAGTTTATAAATTTCCATGGTAAAGGAAATGAAAATCGCTGGGCGTTTGCAGAGTCTGGTCCCCTGTGTGCGTGTGTGTAAGTGTGGATTTTGTGCCTTAGGCATCTTGATGCTCTCACTTTTAAAAAGCACATCTTATAATTGTTCTAAAAGGTATCAACAGTCACAGTCCTCCTGATCATCCAACATCCCTAGGAAACTGGCAAGCATGAATCAGTGATTTCCAGCTGAGTTCAGTTTGGCGAAGCTGTTCTAAAATGCTCTGGGCTCCTTCCGTCTCCCAACTTTAGATTCCTTTAATATCAGGTTTGAAGCGACTTTACTAGCATTTATGCTAAAGAGGTGTCAGGATGATAATTTTCTCAAAGCTAATCAATAATCCCAACAAGTATCAAAATCAAAACAGTATAGGTTGCCATTTATTTTTAGATGATTTTAAAGTCGTTTGGAAAAACTGACAAATAGATCAACTAACTTTCAAATAAGGGTGATGATGGGGTGAATTATAATTATTAGAATGATATACCTGTGATCATCAAATGACAGCAAATATAGACTGAAAGATGGAACAAAATCAGAACTTCAGAACAAGCTTTACTATGTTACTAATGCAAAAGCTGGCGTCTCACAAATGAAGGGAAAATACAAACATTATTCTATAACTGGTCTTAGGGTAATTTGCTAGAGATTACTTGAAATGATCTGCATCCTTAAACTGTACCTCTGCACCTCAGTTTAAATCAAACAGCATGAAGAATTAAACATTCTTTGGAAATGAAAATAGAAAAGACAAAAGGAGGCATGTCAGTATGTGGCCTGAGAGGAAGAGGAACTTGCTACACTCAAATCCAAGGCTAGAAATTGCAAAGGGGAACCATAAATAAAGCTGACCTTAATAAACATCGTTACTCTCATATGTCATAAGAATATGCCAGCTGCGATTTTAAAACACAATAAATTGAGGGAAATTAGTGCTTTGCATCTGGGAGATGAGCGTGTACTCTCGCCATGTGCAGAACCCATCACTCAGGGGTGAGAGGGAGATAGGAAATGGAGGTTAAAGAACCCAGAATGTACTACATATGCATGTGAAATTTTCAGAGAACAGATCAACTAAGGCTGTGTGTAAAACACTACTCAATAGACAAAAGGATGGACAGATAACTCATAGCCAAAGAATAAAAATGGCTAACAGAAAAAAAAAAAAAGCATGCAGCCTCACTAGTACTCTGAAGGTAAGGTAAGAGGATACATCTTAGCCTGCGAAATGAGCAAAGTCCAAACTTGGCCATGTTGCCGAGAGGTGGAGCCTCCTCTGCTGAGGGGGAGGTAGAACTGCCGCCTAAGGAGTCAACAGCATGACCTCTTAGCACTGTTTATGACGAAAGAAAAAAAAAAGACACTCAGATGCCTAAATTAGAGGTGGTTTAGGGAAATGAGGGTCCATAGTGAAGATGCGTCTAATGGATAGGGTGAGAATGAATTTTTATTACTCAGGGAAATAGTTTGGGGATGATGTGCACTGCAAATAAAATTCAAAAATAAAAATCCACATCTGAGTTCAACAACTTGTTCAAATGTCTTTAAAAATATCCAAGGGAACAATGCCAAAAGAAAGGGAACAACTTCTTCATGGTGAGATTATGATTGATTCTTTTTTTCCTGTGTCTTTAAATTTTTATATTCTAAACATATTTCCTAAAATGAATTTTCAGTACCGGGTTTTGGAAGAAACGGCAAAATTAAAATATATGCATGCATCCACGTGACAATGAAAATCCTGTTGAACTCTCATCCATAGGGTCTATCCTTGACTTTTTTTTTTCCAGGAGTGGGGCTGGATTATGCTAATCCATCAACTCCCCGTTAGCTATTTCCCCTGGGACATTCCATGACTTTTGGCTGTAGATGCAGACTCTAGCTGCACCGCAGGATGTAGGAGTCTAAAGCTTAGCCCTTAAGCTTCAGTAGACTGCTCTTTCCAGTTGTGAGGATGTGCTTAGGTGAGCGGAGTGGCTCTGGTGCCCACACGACAGCTCTAAAGCTATTAGGTATCAAGACCCTAAGTGCTCACTGGCCAGCAGTTTACATATAAGGATGAAAATATATGGGGTCATTTCTATATGCTCCCAAACGCTCCATCACACGCTTAAAATGGATGAGCTAACACAACATAAAAATTATGCTTCCATTGTTCAAATCTCAACCAGCTACAACATCAAGGCTTTTCTCACTACATTAGTCAATTAGAACTCCAATTTCTAATGTGAACTAAAATAAATAGATAAATAAAATCACTTTCGCTTTTTAGGCAGCTTAGCTGAATGTTTCCCATCTTCATTTGGTGCTAAGATATACACATGTGTTTTTCTACGGAGTGTGACATCCAGGGTTGTGGCAGGTTAGAGCTGGCACAAAGGAATCCGCAGAGACAGTCCCACTTACCGTTCCTCAGTCTGCCCAGTGACACCCCACTGGGTAGTAATGTACGTACCCAGAAATCACCCTTCACAACCTTGCCAGTGTCCCACAGCCTGGTGGCTATTTGTAAATACCATCACATGAACAAATGACTTAATTAAATGTGTTTCACGAGAGAATAGCCTCTTAAGAGAAAACAGAAAAATACCAGAGGATAAAAACAACATTCACTACAACAGTAAAAGTTGGGATGTAGGTTAATATTGATTGGCAGCTTGACGGTAACCAGACTCACCAAAGAGGAGCCTGTGGGTGCGGCGTGAGGTATCTTGATTGTCTTGAACTGGGGTACAGCATTCCATCAGCTGGGATCCTAGACTGAGCAAAAAGGGGAAAAGTGAACTGAGCATCAGCGTTCATTTCTCTCAGACTGTGGGCGCAGTGTAACCTTACACCCCTGCCACGGTGACATCCCCACCGTGACAGACTGAGCCTTCAAGTTGTGAGCCAAAATAAACCCTCCTTTCCCCTAAAGGGAACTTGTCAGAGCATTTTATTACAACCACACAAGTAACTAAGTCAATTAGCTATGATGGAATACACCTGAGTCCGAGCTACTCAGCAAGCTGAGGCAGGAGGATGGCTTGAGTTCAGGAGTTCAGCGTCAGTCTGAGCAACCCAGTAAAACCATCTCAAATACAAAAAAAAAAAAAAAATCCAAAAAGTCTTAAAAACAAGCTGCTTTATACCAAAAATATAAATCCTATGAAACAAGTCTCTGGAAAGAATAGAATCTAATTTCTTAATGTTTTCACCTAAATGGATAGATAAAGTCATGCTCAGTTTGAGTCTGGCTGTCCAGGGAAGCAAGTCTAAACGTTTACGGATCCAAACCAATAGCTTTCCTAATGGAAAAAGATCCACCCCTCTCCCCATGTGTGTCTACAACTATGTAATGTCTTCTCCCCTCCGGGAACAAGACAATAACCACAGGGATTTATCACCTTTTCTAGGTTCTTAAGAGTTCTAAAATTTGATCTCAGAGAATGTTAGGGTAACATAAACTTTTTGTGTAAAAAACTAAAACAAAATAAATTACTGCCACATGATGTTACTCAGTTTCCAGATGATATGACAGCTAATCCCAGGGAAATGCCCAGCTAGTTGGAGCTCGGCAGTGTGAGAAGGCTTTGGCAGCCATAACTGCAGCAGGCTATTGTTTAACACAGGCAATTATGCACTAGGCACAATCAGTCACTATCTAACAATCTGACACTCACACATTCAATGTTGCTGTTACACCACTGAGTCCAAGTCAGCTTCTACAATATTTTGTAGCAAAGTGAAAATTAAATAAAAACCCAAAGCTCTGTTAAGTTCTAGCACAACAGTGAAGTGCTTTCTCTATAATAAATTGGCAGTGCACATGACCAATGACGTTGGCTGAGGCGAGGCTTTCTCACTACAGCTGGTACCTCCAAGCGCGCATGGTAGAGTCATGTGTACCTCGGGCAGAGCAGTCAGTGAGAATCTCAGAGCTCTGGTCCTGACTCTGAAGCCCAGAGCAGACCATAGGTAAATCACTTAAATTATTCCTTGTTTAATATGTTTTGGGGGGTGGGAAGTCAAACCCAGGGCTTCAAGCATGCTAGCCTTGGACTCTAATACTGAGTTACATCCCCGGCCCCTCAATCTGTGTTCTACACTCAGAGTCCCCTCCAACTTATATCAAGAACAATAACAGCAGCAATAATGCTCGTTCTCAGTGGATGGAAAGGCATCGTGTTTTGCCAGATGTTTACTGCCAACTAATTTCTACAGCAGTCATACATGACAGATGTCTTTTGTTTGCCTTCTAATTTTGTGTGTGTGCATGAGCGCATGCATGTGGGTGGGTGGGTGTGTGTCTGCAAGTGTATGTAATCACACACATGTCACAGCATGCATGTGTATATCAGTTCTGCCCCAGATACCAGCTCTCCCCTTCCACTTTGTTTGAGGTAGGGATGCTCACGTCATGATGTGTGCATCAGGCTAGTTGGCCATGGATCTTTCTGTCTCTGCCTCCTATCTTGCATTGGAACACTGGGATGCTGGGCATGTTCTGTCACATCCCTCTTTACATGGTCCCCAGGGATCTAGACTCGGATCCTCATGCTTGCAAGAGAAGCATTTAACCCACTGAATCAGGCCCCGACCCCTGCTAACTTATACAGAGAAAAAAACTGAAGTTCATTGAACTTAAGTATCTGTGCTAGATGATGTAACCAGCAAAGACTGCAGCTACCATCCTTCCCTAGGACTGCGTGGCTCTGGAGGTCATGTGACAATAAAACCACACTTTATGGCTCCCTGTGAATAATCTCGGAGGGTAGAATGGCAAAGAGCTTCTGCATCGCTGTAAATTCTGAATTACTCCTCAGCTATTTCAACCATAAAACAAAGCTTGTGGATTCTGTAAGAAAACAAAATAAAATAAATTGCTCACTATGTAATTAACATCAATCAACAACCAGCCAATTTCTCAGCTCTACTCAATCACTTCTGGGCACGTTATTATTTGAGTTATTATTTATTGTTTTATACTCCATTATTTGAATTTTCAAGTTGCGGGACCTTAGCTTTTCCTGATTTGAACCACAATCAAATGCTAAAATGGACCACCAGTCCCGGTGCCGTGGGGTGCTCTGTGAGAGAGAAGCAATCAGGGTGTATCCTGAGACTGACTGCCGAACTGAACTGACTTTCCATGAGCGAACTCAGCCCCAACGAAACGAACTCACAAGCTGGACTGGTATCTATCTGGCTTGTGCAGTGAGCAAGGAACTTCGAATTTAAAAAAAATAAAATAAAAATTTTTGAGTTCTTTATTTTTCTTTTTTCATGTATGAATGTGTGGCCTACTCATACGGAAGTGTGTGTCAAGCATGCCAGGTGTCCGTGGATGCCAGACAAGAATGCCAGGTCTCCTGGATCTGAGTTAACAGCTGGCTCTGAGCCTCTATGCAGGAGTTGGGAACCGAACCCGGCTCCTCTAGAAGGGCAGAAAGTCTTCCTAACCACTGAGCCTTCTCTCCAGCCCCAACTTTTAACTTTTAAATCATGGCCTATCAATACCATAGCTACTAAAAGGCTTTATATTTGACATTCTGTTCTGCGAAATGTTGAAGACAGCCCTGCCTTGACTGCGGAATCTTTCAGGTTTTTGATGGCAATAGAAACAGAGAGACTTCAGCAGGGTTGGAGGTCCCATGTGGAGTTTAATGTAGTACAGAGAGAAAAAAACTCACAAGCTGAGGATGTATGATATAGATACCACGAAGGGAAGCTCTGCTGGGGTGACGCTTAGCATAGAGGATGTACAGAGACCTGCTATGCAGTAGAAAGCCTACGGTAGCGTCTCAGTACTTCCCTCCCTCTAACCACCATATTTTTACAACCGCCTTTGCTTTTGATGGCGTTGTAGGCCTAATGGATACAATGTTGCAAAGTTTGGAAGCTGAAAAGCTACACTGGGCCTCTGTCATTAAAACAACAACAAACATCCACAACTCAATTGTCTCAAGTTCAAGTGATCTTATAAACCAACTCAGCTCTACTCCCTGGAGCCAATGATATCACTTGCTAGACCCGTCTCATAAATCATTTGGTCAGGCTTAATCTCCACTTGCACAATATTATTTAGCACCTCATACGTTCTGGTCCCTCTTTAGAGCAATCCATTCATTAGACATTGCCACATCTGCTAAGTCAGGCTTACACTACGATCCTCATTTTTCACGTGAAGAAAGAAAACGGCAAAGGCGTCTTGGCAGAAATGTGTTCGGATCTGTGTGGCTTGGGCTCGGTGCTCAGCTCTGTTTCTGTGCTAAAGAATATTGTCTACATGTTTTTCATGCTATAGAAATAATAATATAGGGACAACAATGACCATGATGGGCAGAGGACTTTGTGCAGAGAACATGAATATGTTAGCGGCCACTACGGAGAAGCAGACAGTCCAGAACTGAGACACTGGCTAGACGCAGCAGGTTAGGAGGCACCAATGACTTTGATAAGAGATCGTGCTGTTGGACAGGACACTGAGCAGTCACTGAAGCCAGTGAAGAGACACAGATCGCTCTTTCGAGTGCAGTTGTGAGAGGAGACAGAGAGGACTCACTCAGGACGCCTTAAGAGGCGTTCCACAGACTCAAACTCTCAGCGTCTTTTAAATATTTATTTAAAATTTTGCATTTTTACACAACACTATATCTTTATTTTTATTTTCTGTGTGTGTGTGTGTGTGTGCGTGTACGCATGCACATGTCCTTGCTCACTTGAGTGTGAACACATCTGTGAAGGTCAAGGGACCACGTCAAGCATTAGGCTTCACCTTTCACTTTGAATGACATTTTAGTGTCTGCTGCTGCATTCTCCTGGCCACCCTTCCTGGGAGCTTCAGGGCCTTTCCCTGTCTCCACCTCCCATCTTGCTGTGGCAGTGATGGAATTCCAGATGTGCACTACCATGTCAGCTGTACCTGGATGTTGGCGATCTGAATCTGGGCTGTCCTTACCCTTGTGTAGTGAGCGCTTCGCCCTCGGGGGACGTCTTGTTCATCACTTCTAAGGTGGTAATTTTTACACTGCAGGACACGATCTCCTCCACAAAACGATCCTGCTACTGTGCTACTGACTGGTTCCCTGAAGAACAGTTTTATATGGCAGCATCCTCTTGAACACACAGAAATGGTGTGGGCTAGCCTGTGGCATAACCTGCATCTTCCTGAACACACAAAGATGATGTGGGCTAGCCTGTGGCATGACCTGCTAGCCTCAGATTCAGCCCAGTGGGATGTTGAGTGCTCGATGCAGGATTTGCCTAAACAAACAGAGGAATACCAAACAACAAAGTAAGATAAAATAAGATTACATAGTTCCCAAGCACAGGGCTGGTTCACAGTCACACTCTGATAATTTTTTTTATTTAAAATCTTCATATACACAAAATGCTGCATTGCTATGTACTAGACATACAAATAACAAGATCCCCTTACTGCCGTCCTTTATGAATAGAGTAAAATAGCTACTGGTGGTGAAAACAGAAAGATAAATAAAAAGATGGGGCTGAGAGATGGTTCTGGCTAAGAGCACTTTTTACAGAGGACCTGATTTTGGATCTCAGCATCCACATCATGTGACTCACAACTGCCTGGTATCCAACACCCTCTTCTGGCCTCTGGGTGCACACGTATGCACACTTGCACGCGCGCACACGCGCACACACACACACACACACACAGAGAGAATTTCTCCACACAGACAGACACACATAAAACAAATTAAAGATGAAAATGAGGCCTCTAATTATTGTTGTCCAAACAATTGTTTTGAAAATAGCTGGTGTTCTGTGTTATTCTGTTCATGATAAAACCTCATCTCTCGAGGCTCCTCTGTTGCAATCATTAACTCATTGAATTTTTTTTCAAATCAATATCTCTTCAATAAATAGGCTTCTTCCTATTGTCCCTGATGCATCTTAATTTAATGATTGTTTCCTGTCTAGGACTTCAAGAGCTTCCTAACATTCTAGGCTGGCCCATGGCAATCCACACTATTGGTAACCTGCAATCCAGCTACCAGGCCAGATGGACCCACCTTGAAGACCCC
Source organism: Myodes glareolus (assembly GCF_982192425.1). NCBI lineage: Eukaryota > Metazoa > Chordata > Mammalia > Rodentia > Cricetidae > Myodes > Myodes glareolus. The sequence goes on along the minus strand of NC_142030.1, from coordinate 10,783,407 downwards.
ATTTCCGAGCTTTGTGTCAGGCAGCATCCTCTGCACTTGCTCTGCATTTCCCCTACACGCACGCCTTTCCTTTCTGCCCTCATACCCTCTCAGATGCACCATCTTCCTTCACAATCCACGTCAAGAATCATCTTCTTCCCGGAAGCTGCCCTTTCCAGCCAGGATGATGTTTCTAGTCTCTGGCTTTCTTGGACCAAAATGTCATACGTCATTCTCTGCACATTCTCTTTCTGAACCTTCTTAGGTTCTCCTGCAACATGGACCTACCATGGTATGGCCCTGGAGCTTAGCTGGGCAAATACCTGTCCTGAGTGCACATGTGGAAAGACACGAGTCGTGGGTTTGGGTAAAAAAGTACTTCTTATTTGTGTCTGCAAGCCAGAGATGGATAAAACTGTGGCTTTTGTTTGCTTCACACCTGTCCATTACACACCCGAGTCCTGTTTTCAAGATGAGAAGAACTCAGAGAACCTGTGCTTTCTCAAGACTACAGCGAGAGCTCTCACCTCTAATGATACCAGTTCCTCGCTCAAAAGCACAGTCATAGAAAACTTGCTAGAACAGTTACTTTATTTGATGATTAAAGTTATTGACTATCACCTAAGGCAGGGTTTTGGACCGACCTTTTATGTAATAAAATACTATTGAAGAAATCATATTCAGGGTCATAAGAAATAGAGATCATGTAACAGTACCATTCAAGTGTGTCTTCCAAAACTCATTTCTCCATCTGGTGTGTATTGGTCACGTGCTATGAGCTGAGCCCTGTGTTCAGAGTCATTTTCTTCTTTCACTTCTTTAGTATTGATGTGGCCTCAGAAAGTGGGAAGTAAACCCTGGTGACCAAAGTTCCCTGAAGTAGGCTCTGATGACTTCTAACTCCCAGCTATGTCAGCATCTTTCCAATTACTTTCCTTGTCTGAAAAGAAAAGGTTTGAGGGATGGGGAGTTGGGCCTATTTATACATAACTGTAAGCCCAGTACTCAGGGCCTTGAAGCAGAAGAATTATGAATTTGATACCATCATAAGCTACACAGTGAGACCCTGTCACAAATAATATATAACAAGTGAAAGAATTCAACTTGCTAAATATTTATCAAGGGCCCAGTATCCTTAAATACAGTTATAGAAATGCTTTATTGGGGTTCAATAACCATGGTCACCATAGGCGTGGCTGATGTATGTCAATAAAATATCTTGAAGTCGTATGTACCATGAAAAATGGCATAATGAATGAAAAATTGAAAAATAAAAGAGGGTAACCCTACATATTATGTGGAATATTTGCCATTAATATTTCAAGATATGCAGCATTCAGATCAAGAAATAGAAAAAAATAGCATCAAAAAATAAATAAAAACAGACAGACAGACAGAAAAGAAAGAAGAAGGGAAGGAAGGAAGGATAGGAGGAAGGAAAGAAAGGTGGGCATTCCTGACTTCTAGTAAGAATCTGTAAATGTTTTAAAGTTGTCCAACTTATTAGGTAAGTTTGAAGACAATTTCATCTTCAAGAAACATCAATAGGAATTAATTTACAGCCTTAAAGTTATTTTTAGAATATGATAACAATAAACATTATATACAAATATATGGTATAGCCTCCTCAGCCGAAGAGTGTGAGGAGTCTGCTTGTCTTGCTATCTCTCCAAATGATTCTGATAAATAGACTTAGCTTGCCTTTCCCCTTCAAAGGACAGCAATGGTATGTAGCTAATGTCTTCTGAGTCAATAATGCAGTTGAGTTCTTTAACAGGTGGAGAAGGGGTGACATAGAGTGATGACTTCATCTTCTGCTGTCAGCCAGGATGGATGCTGAAACTGGGGATGATTGGAGTCAGAGGGACAAGGGAATGACTGTGCCTATAACACAGGTGTGAGACGATAGGGGCTAATATTAAGCTAGAGACTGTGGAAACAGGGGAGAAGGGCTGGTCAGAAAGACATTGAGGGCGCATAATAAATTCCAGAGGCTATATTGGTAGATGCCAGAAGACAAGGTTTCCTAGAATTAAATCCCAGCACTCATAAACTCTGGTATGTTCCCTTAGCCCACAAAGCAGGAATCTCTCTCTCTCTCTCTCTCTCTCTCTCTCCTTTCTTCCCTGTGTGTGTACACATATACATCTCTCTGTGCATGGTACATGTGTGTGTTGTGTGCATGCATGGTGTGTGTGTGTAGTACTTTTTCCTCCCCAAGAGATCAAAGCCATAGCATGGTACCAACAGTTTTATACCACATACACACAGAACCATTTCTACATTTCTACTAACAGAAAAGTTTTGAAGATGTATTTTTTAAGTTTTTCATTTTTTTAGGTAGATTCCAAAGTATAAGCCTTGTAACTCTAGAATCTTTATTCCAAAATGAGACACAGGGTACCTTGTTTCCATCGAGAGTTCATAAAATTAAAATCAGTGGGACTGCCCACGTAGGTTTTTGGAGAGTGCAATAGCTTCCTACCACACATGCCATTCCTAACCTACAAAACCCAGCCATGCTGTCCCATAGGCCTCTGCCTGGAAGCTAGTACATGGGGCCAAAACACGCAGTGTATAGGTAACTGAGGAGCGGATGCGACCACCAGACATGTTTCCACATGTGATCTGGGCCAAGCTTTCCAATGAGACCTCTAGAGGCAAACAGCTGGCTTGGTATCTCCCCGCCATGCCATCTACAATAGCCCCATAGGGCTTCTTTCCACAAATGTGTACACTGGCTTCTGCTCATGTTTATCAAAGGAAACAGCAAACCCAGCAATGAAAGTCACTCTGCAGTAAGTTCAGTGAACAGAGTTATAGAACAACAGGTCAGGAGCCTCGTGAACAGAAGCTGAATTCCAAAGGGGAAGGGAATCATAGCATGTTTGATCAGTAATAAGAAGGGATGCCCAGCTGCTCCATTGCCTGAACTCTGATGAAGAATAAGATCTGGTGGCTGCAGGAATGGCTTAACACTTAAGAGCATGCGCTGCTCCTGCAGAGGACCTGAGTTCATTGCTCAGCACCAATATCATGCAACTCACAACTACCTATAATTCCAGTTCCAGGGACCCAATACCCTCTCCATGCCTCCATGGGCACCTGCACTCATATGCGCATACATACACATAAACAAACATACACACAAAAATAAATCTCTTATAAAATAAGAATAAAACTCACCACTATATATACCATGTATTTAAAATGCAAACATTATTTATTCTCTTTGGTCCTTTCACAAACAATGTAAGCAAGTCATTACTTATGGCCTAACTCTACCAGATATATACTTATTTAATCACTAAAATTAAAGACTTACAGGTATGTACGCGTATATGTTGTAGAAGGCTGCTTGTTCATTTCCCAGCCTCCCAGACTCCCAAATAACAACACAGAAACTATATTATTTGCAATACTATTTGACTAAGAGCTTAAGCATATTTCTGGCTAACTCTTATATCCTAAACTAACCCATCTCCATTAATCTGTGTATCGCCACGAGGCTGTGTCTTACCAGGTAAAGTTCCGTCCCCAGCATGTCTCCAGCAGGGCGGGGCTACATGATTTCTCCTGACTTCACCTTATTTCTCCCAGAATTCAGTTTAGTTTTCCCCGCTTACATAAGCTCTATCCTATCAACAGGCCAAGGCAGTTTCTTTATTCATTAACCAATAAAAGCAACACATATACAGAAGGACTTCCTACATCATGTATAGATATGTATGTTTTGTAAACCACATTTATGTGCAATAGCATGTGTATGCAATGGCATGTGTGTGACATCAGTGTGTGTGTGTGATCGTGTGTATGACAACATGTATGTTTATCTATGTTTGACAGAGTATGCATCTGACAGTGTGTGTGTGTGTGTGTGTGTGTAGTGCATGTTTGAATGAGCATGCGCATTTGGCTATGTTGTTACTGACCAGCACACTAGCCACCTTGGTGTGTGTCCTAATTAGCTTCAGTGACCAATTTGATGCATCCTAGAATCATCTAAGGGAGTCTCAATTTGGGGATTGCCCAGGTTAGATTGGCCTGTGGCCATATCTGAGAGGAACCATCCTACTTGTTGAATAAGGCAGAAGGGCTCATCCCACTGTGGGCAGTACCATTCCCTGGCCAAGGCGATCTGTGCTGAGCATTAGCCAAGCTAAGAAAGATTGCTGAGGATAAATTTGTAGGCAAGCCACTGCGCAGCATTCTCCATGAGTCTGCATCAGCCCCGGCTTGAATTCTTGCCCTGACTTTCCTCAGTACTGGACTGTGACCTGGAAGTAGAAACCGAATAAACCCTTTCCTCCCCTAAATTGCTTTTGGTCTGGTGTTTAACACAGCAACAGAGAAGCAAACAGGACAGGGAGAATCCTACGCCCGGCTTGAGCTTAGCCACATCATTCTCTGGTGACGAAACCTGAGCAGATGCAGCATGTGCCAGTGTCTTCAATGTGCTCACGAGCCTTGGTCTTCAGATCACTTGGGCTAGTGGTCCTCGGTGAGAAGAGAATGGTTTTGATGTCCATCACACTTTTAACCCAGACCCAGGCCAAAGGCTCATGGAAAACATTCAAATGTTTTTGTAGCTTGAAATCAAAAAGTACAGAAGAGGGAAACAAAAGCCCCAACACTATTACTACTATCTCAGTGAGATAAGGGAACAAAGTTGTGCTTATTAGAAAATAAGAGATTGTATAAAAGAAGCATTCTAAAAGCAAGAAACAGCCCTTGGATGTGTGAAAAAAAATGTTTATCACAGTGGGAAGAGAATATTCAAAGAAAGAATGAAATAGTAAGTAAAGACATCCTTCCAGAAGTAAGATTATATCAGAAGATAGAGCAAAACCAGGCCTAAGATAAGACAAGCAGAACATGAATTTGGGAGGGCTAGCGTGGAACCAATAGGCTTTCAAGGGGAACAGGGAGAGTGGAATGGCTGAATGCCCAGAAACAGTGTGGAGAAGACATTGTCAGCTGCAGTACTAAGGGCCAGATTGGAGAATTCAACAAGAGCACAAGAAATGAATGGGAAGGAAAAATGATGCACGATTACCATTATGGAATTATAAAACATCAGGCAAAAACAATCCTAGGAGTTTCCAGACAATGCATGTCAAGAATAGCTACATTGGAAATTAGACTAGTATTTGACTTCTAAATGACAATAGAAAGATAAAAACACTTTCACAATTTGAAAAATTTTTGGCATAAAATGCAATTTCCAGGCAAACAATAAAAATGTAAAGGTAGGATTAATTTTATTTTATTGATTATATTAAATTACATCGCAGACGCACCCTGCTGGGGGGTAGTTTTTCCAATAAAGCAAAAGAAAGGAGGTTATGTCGTGTATTCGAGGAGAGGTGGGGATACAGCCAAACTATGGCACCAACAAACAATACACACACACACACACACACACACACACACACACACACACACACACACACGCTATCTGAGAAGAGCTGGGTAGCAGCATCAAGGTAGCAAGCTGGAAAGAAGCCCATTTGGGTGAAGAAGGAGGACTTGTAAGAGAGAAGTTATAGGGGTTATTAAAGTCTGATACATTAATTCTTTGATAAGCCGAAATATTTGTAGAAATTGTTGATAGTTTTATTAGATTTGTTGGAACATGTAAGAGGAGAGTTATTTATCATAAATATAGAGAGATGGATATACATATATGACAATTGATGAAAATATGCATTAAATAGATGGTAAGTAAGTAGATAGATATTAGGTAGAGAGCTGAAACATAGATTAGATAGATAGATAAATAGATAGATAGATAGATAGACAGATAGATAGATATAGACAGATAGGCATGTAGATAACATATAGATATTACATATAGACAATGAAACATAGATATAAATAGACAATATAAAATTTTAAAACATATTTTTAAACCCTAACATGGTAGCTTAGGACAATGATTTAAAGAAAATAGTATGGAAAAATTATAGTAAACCTCTTGATCCTGCAATGAACAGTTACATAAATGGAACAATTGTATGAACCGTAAACTGAAAGTAATGGGGTATGACAGGAAAAGTTAGCTGTAATCCAGGAGTGTTAGCCTCTCAACGGCGCTGCTCCCAAATAAACAGTCAACTCCTGAGTGAGCCAGTGTGCCTTTCCCCCTACACATAGAAATCCAGAACCATCCCTGAGATCACAGCAAGGGAGGATAAAGAAATGTACAAGATGGAGAAAGGGGACAAAATCTGTCATGGCCTTTTCTTCAGTAGAGACGGGAAGGAAGAAAACTACGCTCTGATGGAGTAAGCCAGCTCCAAGACTGAACTGGGAAGCAGGCAGCTTAATGACAAGGATGTGTGTTTCCTGTTTGCATCCTTTGGTGCTGTGAACCATTTATTTTAATCAGTCTCACAGAAGAGCTAAGGGACAGAAGAGGAGGGTGCAAGCTGCTTGCTTTGCCAAAGCTACACTGCACCCTGCTTATAGCGGTAGCCATAGAGGAGAACAAAGCTAAAGAAGCCATAGAGGATGGAACCTAGGGACACCAGGTCATTAGCCTATGCACACTCTTCCAAGAAAGTGGAGACAACTAACTTCTCTCCTGGAGGAAAGAGGAAGAGAGAGAAAGGAGAGCAGAGCAGAACTCTTCTCTCACTACCACAGCGGAGGCTGTGGATGAGAAATTAGCAAAGCTTCATCCCTCTCCTACTCTCATTTGAAGCCTGGAGATTGTAATTGGGGTCCTGAACTCTCAAGTTCTTATGTAAAAGGAGGCACTGATCTACCCTTGTTCAGGGTGATGGTTAATGTTATATGTCACATGGCTAGGGTGTAGTATCCAGTGACTTGGTCAAACACCAGTCTAGACAGCAGGGAAAAAAAATAATGTTTAAATATTATTAACCTCTAAGTAAGTAGTATTGGAGTCAATTGCTCTCTATAGTGTGGTTGGAGTCCCTCAATCAGCAGCAAGCATAAGAGGATGCCCTGAAGTCCCTGGAGAAGGAAGAAAGTCTGTGCCCAGCTTGTCCTTAGACTCAAGTCTTCAGGCTCGTATCAGGCCTGCCAAACCCAACAACTGGGCTGGCATGAGCTGCTTCCCTAAAAATGCTTAAATAACAGACTAAAGAGATGGCTCATCTGTTGAGAGAGCTTGCTATACAACCGGACTGGAGTTCAGACTTCAGTTCCCTAAGATGCCTGGCATCCCAGCAAAAGCTATAACCCCAGCTCCAAGGGGAGGTGGACACAGAAAGGCTGAAGCTTGCTCTACTCCAGCCTAGCCTGGGAAGAAGTCCTAGGCTCCAGAAGAAACCTTCGCTCAAAGCATTAGGCAGCGAGTGATTACAAGAGACCCCACTACTCTCTTCTGAGATCCAGCTGCACACACAGGCACTCACACAACATATAAACACACGTGAACACACGTGCTCAGACACATACACACACGTAAAACAACAAATAAATAAGAATTCTCAAGAATGTTCAAACAAATCTCTCTTTATGTGTAAATTATGTGATACATCCACATATATTAATATAGTGTGGTGTTTGAATGTTACATATATTTACATATATTTATATGGCCACATACAGGCCCTAATGTGTGCATATGTGATTTGATTTACAAGCACTTAATATATGTAAATGCTAATATGTAAATGTATATGAAATCTCTGTTTAAAATAGAAATTTTATCCCTCAGGAGAACACTGATACAGTCACCTATATTATATTTTAATATTGTATTAACATCAAATTTTGATTTGTGTCTATTAGGGGTATTACTCAGCCAGTTCTGAATGGAAAAACATGTGTAAATCAGAACAAGCCCTGCTGTTTATCAGCAAACTATAAATGCTGCATTTAGAAGGGGTGGAGGGGAAGAGCCCAGGACCAACTTAATAGTAGCTCTCAGTGTTTTCAGAGGTCAGCTATGGCCACACAGGCAGGCCTACTTTCACAAGACTGACCTCAGTGAGTCCAAGAGTTAATTTTTAATGTCCCTTCAAGGAAAACGAATTTTTTTAAAAAAAATTCCATTCATTCCTAAAAATGTGGGTTTCTTTGCCCTTTAATCTCAAGATTTTCTTTCTTTTTTCTTTCTTTCTTTCTTTCTTTCTTTCTTTCTTCCTTCTCTCTCTCTGTCTCTCTCTCTGTCTCTGTCTCTGTCTCTCTCTCTCTCTCTCCCTGAGAACAACTATAAATATGTGGAAAAGAAGACCACAACGACAACCGCTCTGAGCAGTTTACCTCTCTTCCCTCACCCACTAACGTCTCCTGACACCCTGCTTTCCCCACAGGGATGCTAGCTGACCCCTCCCTAAAGAACCATCCCAAACCACTGGGGAAGTTTCCTGACCCCACAGGTCCATGGTTCCTAACCTGCTAACCTGTCATTGGATAACAGATTCCTGGCATCTCTACCTACCTACGGCAAAACTGAACCAATGTGCTAGGCACTTACTTTCTGTACTATTTCACTAGAATATACATAAATACCCGAAGAAATTTTGGTCAAATCTTTACACTTTAAAAAGATGCAAAAAAAAAAAAAAAAAGATAGACTAAAATGGGCTTCTTCCGAAAACCTGAATGAACTCACTGTCTTATACACTACTCATTTTCACTTCTATTCCAGCATCATTTGAGCTGGGCTTAACGTGGAAAGACTCCGTCAAACAATGGCAAAACAATGTGTACATTGTCAGCACATTTGTCCTTCGTTTCAGGTCTAGACGGCCATGTCTGGACTGAAGTTCAAGGACAGGTTATGACAGACAGAGTCACTTGGTTGCAGGAGGATCTCTTCTGGTGCATCATTCATCGACTTCCCCAGGAAAATTAAAGGCAAATACATGTAAAAGTAATGACCTGGGGCAGCTGCAGAGCTGGTTTAGTCAATGTTTGCCCCGTGAGCTAAGACTAGACCCCCTGCAGCCATGTAAAGAGCCAGATGTGGTGACATACACCTGTAATCCCAGCATTCAGGGGGCAAAGATCTTACCAGTCAGCCAATCTTGCCAATGAGCGAGCACTCTAAATATGAGCTGAAGAGCAATTGAGGAAGACACCCATGTGTACACATGTGCATATCACCACTACATACATGTACATACACCATTGTATACATGCTCATACAACAAACACTTAAATAAATGAATAAAGCCCCAGTTCTTTTCCCTATCTTGACAGTTTGCTTCTGGCTCTTCGGAGATGCTGGCTGTCTTTCTGGTGGTGACGGAAACCCTGCTGAACCCCTCCCCGAGCTCTGAGGATATGGGATGGCTCCAGAAGCGTTACGAGAAGCCAGAGAGCTGAGAACAAATGTCAAGGCAAATATAGATGTCAACTGGAAAGATGTCAACTGAGGCTGATGGACAGTGTCCCAAAACCTTTCTCATGACCAGATCATAAAACAACTTGCAGGTATTTGAAATGACTTTCTGGCCCTTTTCTCCCCGAGTCCCTCATTCCAGGAAAGAAACTAGACAGTTACCCATAAGCAAAGGTGGCTGTAGGCTTGTGTAGGAAAAGATGAGTCCGGGATTGCCTGTTGCCTGGGCCCAAAAATGACAAGTCTGCCTGAGGATGGCCAAGAGTATTGAGACCCTGAACTGGAAGGGAGACATGTGATTTTCTTCCAGACCCACACCAAAGCCCAAATAATTTGGGCAAAGTAGATAGCCATTTCCTTAAGTATGTTCTGGGAAATATTCAAGAGGATTTTGCCAGCAAACATGCCCTTCCAAGTGGTATAGCTCCAGCCATTCGCCCATTAGAAAACACCCCTGTTCTCCCAGAGCCCGTGGTCCGAACTCTGTCCTTGCTCCAATCCCACCATGTGCTTCTGTTATACAGAATATCTCTTGAAAGACCACTCTGTAGCTGGATGCGGGCAGTGCAAGACGTGGGAAGGGAGGAGGTCAGGCAAGAGGGCTACAGAGAAAAGGCAAGGTGAATCGAGACAATCAGAGATGGCCTTTCTGACTCAGCAGCAAGTGGATTGGAAATCTGGCTAGCCTGGCTCCAACCCCGTAACACACCCTTATTCTGCGGAGGAGAGAAAGGAAGCAAAGGATGAACAAGCAACTTTTCCCAGGTCTTAAAGCCAGCAAGAGTGAATCCTGATGGCAGAATGACGAATTTCATTCTCTTCACCTCTCAGAGCAACTAAAAGGAAACGCTATCTGCCTTTCAAAGTGATGAGACTGTAAAGCAGCTTTGGTAAAGCATCCAACCTGGGGCTGTCCGACCAAAGCACCCAATAAGTAGCACCTAGGGTTACCAAATTAATAACACAGCCCTATTGCTGAGTCCCCAGACTGCAGAGGCCAAGTAGCCCTATCCCAGGCCAGACCTGCACAGGGACCTCCAAGACCCAGCTGTCCCTAGAGAGCTCTCCTTTTCTCTGTGCTTGCCCGAGCTGCCTCCTTTTCTTTTTCTGATGATGCAAATAAACAGAATGCTCCACTGGGAAGGAGGTTTATACCTCAGATATGGGAGAAAAAGAACCATCGTCTTTAGCGTTCAAGAATTCATGGATTAGCTTTGCTTCCCAAGGATGCATTTTTCTCTTCAGTACAAGCCTTGAGCTGAGAGTGGGGCTACTCACAGAGTGTGCTGGCAAATGCAGCCTTCCTGCAGGAAACGTGGCAGTTGTGACAAAGGCCTTGTGAAATCCACACTAGCTTTCTCACCCATGACTGCAGCCGGCTTGTGGCCAAGGGGAGCCCCAGCAGCTCAGGAGTCTCCAGAGCTGCAGTGGAAGCAGATGACAACCTTGGTGACCCCCTCTTCACCACTCTAAGTCAGATTCTAAGGAAACAAAGACAACAAAAATCTTGGTACTTGAGGAGGCGAGGCAGCAGACGCCTAATTGCCCATGAGCCCGAATACAATAAATTAAGATTAGAAGCTTCCAAATGTCCTCTGGACATATAGAAATTAAGATAGATCATGGGACCAGTGAGATGGCTCAGTGGAGAAAGGAACTTGCTTCCAAGTTTGAGGACCTGAGTTCAATTCCTGGAACCCACACGGTGGAAGAAGAGAACCAACTGTCCTCTGACCTCCACTAATGCACTGTGGCATATATGCATGTATACACACACACACACACACACACACACACACACACTTATACACTAGACATAAAAAAAATGTTTTTCAAATAAAATCAGTTGTGACATTTTAGGGTGGGGCTATCTATCTGTAGGGACTGCATTTGTCTTCAGAGTTCTGACACTTATACCCCAATTCCCTGTGTAACTGTATAAAAAGCTTTCTTGGAAGAAGGCTACTTAATTAACATTATTTTGTTAAAGTGATACCAGCCATCCTCCAAAAGAGAACTAATTATACATAAGTATATGAATAAGCAATATCACACTAGGATAATTTATGTATTCAATTATTAAATGATTATTAAAAACAAGCTGTAGAGTATCGTGTGCTGCATGCTGCTTTTATTCAAACAGTACATTTATATGTAGGATAGTTATGGAAATACGCACCAAAAATATTAACAGTGGTTCTCTCTTGGTATCAGATTCGTATGTGGCTTGTATGCTTCCTATTTTAGATGTGTTATATTTTTATCTACAGTGAATATGTGTTAGTTTTAGAATGTGGGAGATTTTGTATAAAGACTATTTTCAAGTTAATTTCAAGATGCATTTATAAACCTTCATTAATCTGCATCCTCCTCTCTGTCATTGTTTTGCAAGTTACTCAGAAGGTCTTGTCAGCACTGATGAGCTGGGCCTGGAGCAGACACAGAGGAGCTGGAGAGAGCTCTCAGGAAAAGCACTCCCATGAAGACCAGTCTTCCCCAGTAGCCAAGCAAAAAAGGGAAGACAGGAATCCCAGGGGCTTGCCAACCAGCCCTTCTAGCCCAGTCAGTAGCCCCAGGTTCCGTAACTGATCTTGTCTCAAAAATAAGAATGAAGTGGAGAATGTTGAGAAAGACACCCAGCATTGACCTCTGCCCTTCACACATACACATATGCAAACACACAAACATCTACACACACACACACACACACACACACACACACACACACACACACACACAATGTCCCCTAGGAATGTCTTCCATGAACAAGTCAGGTCAGATAACCATTTCTGAGACCCAGATTCTGGGGGCACGAATGTTAGTCACAGGTAAACTTCTGAGATCAGGGTCATTTCTTTTATGAGAAAAGAGGGAGGAAATGGCGGATGACGAGGTAACTCGAGAGCCACTCGAGCCTTCTGTAAAGCATGACAGCAAGCTCTCTGCTTCAGCATGGGGATGCTGCCATCTGGCCGCTTCTAACCCTCACGCTCTGCAGCCAAAGCAATGGTGGAGCAAGGTCCCCATCTCACACCTCACCCAAGCTGGGTCTTGAAGTCAGTGCAGAGGAGCTTACAAAAGTCCTCCCACGACTCCTCGCTAGAAGGTAAACGTGAGCAAGGCTAAAATGGTAAGCTGCCCTGAGGTTAGTTTGCTGCTAAAAAGTCCTGTTGATATGCAGGAGTTGGAAAGGGGAAGATTTGGGGGATTTGGAGTACAAGATGTATCTGCCCTAAGGTTGTTAACCTTCAAAAATAAAATACACATTGCCCAAGTAAATTTGAATATCAGGTAAACAACAGTTTTAGTAGTGTTGGTATGGTCCAAATAACACATGTGATATGGTTTAACACACATACAAGTGCGTGCAAAGAGAGAGAGAGAGAAAGAGAGAGAGAGAGAGAGAGAGAGAGAGAGAGAGAGAGATTCTTTGTTCTATGCACACAACCCTAATCCTCAGAAAACAAGGCAGGATCAACCTGAATTAACAAACATATCATCGTATTATCACATGCAAGTCAGACAATGCACAGACTGATGAGGGGAGGTGGGGGAGGATAGGTAGAGGTTTGGGAAGCCTGGGGCTAAGGACAGAGTCTTCACAAAGCTAGGGGATGCCCTTAGATAGAAAGATAGATAGCGCACACCTTTAATCCCAGCACTCGGGAGGCAGAGGCAGGCGGATCTATGTGAGTTCGAGGCCAGCCTGGTCTACAAGAGCTATTTCCAAAGACAAACTCCAAAGCTACAGAGAAACCCTATCTCAAAAGAGAAAAACAAAAAATAAAAAACAAAACAAAGTAAAGCAATGAGCTACAGAAAGTCCGCTGCTCTGTTATTAGAAAACTAGGTCTAATACTGTTCTTTAGAGTTTGATATTGGCCAAACTAATATCGCCCTAAAAGCATGAAGTGGGGAGACTCAGGAAGTTTCCAGGACACAGCGTGCACGCACACACAGCCAAGGGACGTGCTGAAGGGCAAAGGGTAAACCTCCAAGTGTTACTGCTGGAGTTGAAGGAAGTGTTGGTCCGTTACGCAGGGCTTTTCCTACAGCAGGGATTTCAGCACTTCATCTGAACGGCTTGCACCTTGCAAAATTGTTTTCCAGAAAAGGGGCACTGAAAAAATAAACTAATACGCAAAAGTTAAAAAAAAACTTATTGAAAAAGAGACAAGTGTTGATAGCTGGTTCCATGTGACATCAGATGAAGGAAAAGCAGAAAAGGGCCTGCGGGCCTGCCCATCCTCCCCCAGATGTCCCTTCAAGGAAGCAGAGAGCTTGCTTTGACTGGCCTACAGACGTTCAGTCATCCAAGGCAGGCTCTGACAGCCACTGAGAGACATGACCAGAAGGAGGACATTTTTAAGTTGTCCACCAATGACTACCAAAATCTTTTTTTTAATAACATAGTTTGGCCCATCTTAAACACATCTATAAAATAAATAAATGAGTTTGCAATCTCTCTCTTTCTCTCTCTCTCTCTCTCTCTCTCTCTCTCTCTCTCTCTCTCTCTCTTTGTGTGTGTGTGTGTGTTTGTGTGTGTGTGTGTGTGTGTGTGTGTGTGTACAAGTATGCACCTATGTACCCTTGTGCAGGTGTATGTATGTGTATGGACGTGTAAAATCCACAGGACAATCTCAGATATCATTCCTCAAGATGCTGCCTAATGAACTTGGCAAACAAATGCCATCCTTCTTTACTACATCTTCCAGGCAGCCAGGGTCCTGTGGACCCTCAGACGCAACGCACTCAGGATCCCACTGGTTTGCATGTCGGCTCCATTTTCTTTAAAATGCTGTAAATAAGGAAGAAGGACTCCATATGTGTCACCTCCTCCATACACAGGCTCATAGCCAGTTTGCCTTCAAGCCAAGTCCGCTTCCAGTCAAGCCCGTGAGATGAACTTCCCTTGACGTTCCCTTTGCATGACCCTGACAGGTACCGTCAGGGACAACAACTCATGAGCAGTCCTAAAATTCATTTTGGAGTCACTTCTAGCTTTGGGAAGGGGTGTCCCACACCATGCCCCTCACCTCAGACACCCTACCTGGCCTCACCCCCACATTTGGAGAAGGGTCAGCTAGAAGAAATAGGGTGAAATCTTTCAGGCCCAGAAGATGGGGTAAAGAAGCTGCCGACAAGGCTCCACATGTCTGCTTCAGCACTGCTATTTATTCTGCCTTCCTTCCCATGAAGGGAGTGTTAGCAGAACATGAAAGCAGTCTCCCATCAGGTCCGTCCAGGACAGCCAGAAGGGAACCTCAGGAAGATCATAGCCCGCACACCACGTGCTGACCACTTACTTCACTTTAAGTCTTGTTAGTACCATAGTTTCTGGCTGGGTAGCAGCCACGGCTGCCTCCCTTCTGCTTTCTCAGCCCTTGCTGGTGGAAGCCTGGTGGTCGGAGGTTGGAGGTGGCACAGTGTAGTGGTTTTCAACCCTGTGCAGCCCAGACTCGGCCTCCCACTCTGTGAAAGAACAACAATCTGCAGTTGGCAAGTGAGATTGTTCCACAGTTAGGGACTGGTGGGAACACTGAGTGAGGGTCTGCCTTCTGCATTCCTGTGTGAGTGTGTTCCCGTGTGGGCATCTACACCTAAGGCTGGATGAGGGAGGTATTAAGGGCCATGTTTAATGATATCTTCATGCCACATACCTGCTGGATTATACCTCCCTAACATCGGTTAATTAATTGGTCACAGTTTCTGTTCTAGTCATGTGAATAGGCACTAATATAAATATTTATCCTCTCTCTCTCAATTGTGGTGGTTTCATACCAATCCCTTACACAACTGATTGTGATCTATAGTCATATTTGTAAACCCAAGTCATTATGAGAGATTATTACACTCTGAAAGTGTTGCGATGTTTGGATGTAGAAACAAAGTCATCATTCTTCGAAATAGGTGCCTGACTGCTTTCTGAAGAATTCGGTTTACGAACTCAAGTCAAAACAAATGAATATATGTTCCCCTTTTTACTTCTTCTTTTGAGCAACTTTATGACTGAAAAAAAAAGAGACTCTTACCACAGTGGAAAATACCTCATTTTTCCATTAAAATGCACCCTTGTGCTTCAAGTAGCTATGCCATCCCCTGCCTGGTCAGTTACAAGAAGTCTTTCCAAAGAGACAAAGCCAAGGGCTGGGCAAAGGGGTAAAGAGTGAGGAGCTGGAAGGCTGCACCTCGCCAGCGCGGCAGCCAGCTTGGGGCGGGGCAGAGGGGGGGCAGGAGGCGCGGTGCAGCACAGGGGGGCTCAGTGGAAGGTGAGAACCACTGCTGACCAGACAGCCTCCTCTACCACAGATGGGGGGAGGGGGCACTTCCCCCTCAGTCATTGCATCAGGCCAGATAGGCTGTGTGGAAGCCAGGGGGCCCAGATTCACATGCCACTTCATGTCACCCAAAAGAAAGATCGCGTAGCTTCAACCCTCAGCCAAAACTTGGCTTCACAAGAAGAAACCAAAATTACTGGTGAAATGAAGGTGAATGTTCAACTGGTCAGACGCTGGGATTTTTACAACAAAGCCCATGGTTTCCATCTCTTCTAATTAAAGTCAGCCTTCTCTGCTAGCAGATGGGCTACAGATGTAGAGAGAATCTGTGCAGGTAGGCTGATAAACAAAACATGCAAACCAAGAGTTGACTGAAAACTTTGCACTTTGATTTATTTTGTTGTTGCTTACATTTTAACGGGAATCACAGCATCATCAAAGGGAAAGTCAGGAAGGTATGAATACCTCCAGACCTGCCTCATTCTCAAAAGCTGATATTTCCTTGATTCAAAATAGGACTCCCCTTTTGTTCACCTTACCAGTAGGTCTGTGTCTTTCTAAGGACTGGGATAACCCCGTTGACAGCCTACGGCCATCTCAGAGTTTGCACATGTCCTCCACAAGGGGCAAACGGTGCCATACAAGCATAGGGGTAGGGGATTTCACCCTCAGTACTTGAACTTTGATCATCGAAAAGTGCCTTATGGGTAAAGTGTGTGGTCACCCAAGGATGGTCTCCACGGCAGTAAAAAAGAGGAGTGTGTGAGAAGCTTGAGTAATTTAATTAACAGGCGTTGGAGGGTTGTACTGGGAAGTTGGGGTGCGGCTTTGTCCACACAGCTCCTTCCGTAGCACTGCACACTGCACACTCCTGGCACAGGAGGAAACATTTCCAAACATACACTCAAGCACACACACAAACAGAGAGAGAGAGACATGCACAAACACACCCACACACGTCTAGGCAGCACTTCCTGCAGGAAATTAATTAAATCCCATCCCATTGATCCTCAGTAGAGGACATGACACCATGCAGGAAAACCCGCCTGAGATGAAAACATCTAAGAAGAAAAGGAGAAGTACAAGCCTTCATGGCTGATGATGGCTTAATCCCCTCATAACTTGGACTTAATAGAACTTTATTCTCTTTTTTCCCCCACATTCCCAATTCCTGAGACTGTAGGCCTATGATAGAAATACAATGGAATGGTGTTATTGAAAATGCTTGGCAAAGCTACTCATGAAATCACGTCCCTTGAAATGAAACAAGTACAAACAGGAAGCGCCCAAGTCCTCTTGGCACAGCCAAAGAGCCGCTGCTAGCGCTGCTCCTTGCCGTTGACACTATAAACAGGTATCGGGCCCTTTAATTAGGTAGCGCTCAACTCAGTATTTCCCATCTGCCTATGGCGTGTGTGCTGTGTTAAAACCCACATCCCATAAAGTGCCGTGCAGCCTATAAAATGTGTTCCAAGTACAGGAAGTGAAGTCATTGCGAGGGCCTACAAACTCCTTTGATATCTAACCAAAACATCACCAAGCACTGTCCTCCCACTCCCGTCATCGTCCACTCTCCTCCAGGGTTTGACCTTGTCGGAAATAAGAATACAAAAGGGATGGCAGATAGGGTTATTTTGGGATCTATGTAACAGGCGATGGTGGCGTGTGTGTGTTGGGGGGTGGTGGTTAGAGTTGAGGAGTTTGGCTTTCTGGACCGTACTTATTGAAGCCAATCCTTGCCAATGTCAGTGGCTGCTGGGACTACGCCTTGTGGACCATCATATTCACAGTGCAATCGCCAGGCTCCAGACACAGTTGCATGGGTGTTAACACGGAACGTTGAGTGAGAGAGAGATGGTGCTGTGCCCACCCTCTCTAAGGGGCAAGGTGGCTGAAGTTTTCACGCCAAGGGGACATTTACCACTTGCTGCCAGTTATAAAGTTCCAGAGCTCCAAATAGCCCATGGTACAGATTCCTTCCACTGCTCGCGGTATCATTTCACCTCAGGCAGGCACAGAGGGGTGGATCTGAGAACGTGTGAGGATCCCAAAGACTTTCCAAGCTGAAGGCATTTAGTGAGGGGAAGAGAATATTAGTGGCCGAGAGTTTCCATCGGAGGCATTGGCTAAGCTGGTGGCAGGCGGCTCCATGACGGAAAGGGAGTGGAGAAGAGACACCCGGCCGGGTTCTTTGCTGTCAATGTCACTGGCCCTGATACTTCTGAAAGGAAGCTTGGCTCTTCTGTGTAAGGCCCTTGAGAAGCTGACATCATAGAGTTCTCACAGTGAGAAGGATGATGGTGCCGTTTGGAAGGAGAGAGAGAGAGAGAAAGAGAGAGAGAGAGAGAGAGAGAGAGAGAGAGAGTCGTTTCTTAATATAATAGCAGTTTGAGAGAAATCTAAATTGGATGCTTCCAAGACCAGATACTGAATAGAAATGGGCTAACAGAATTCAAACAAAGAAAGTTATCTCTGGAGCAAAGTGTATCTCCATGCCCTGTGTAAGATAACAAACTATTCACAAAGTGTGGGTGTCTGTGCTGTGAGGAGACAGACAAAATACGTGGCTATGTGAGCAGCCCATATTTCTATCACTTGGGATGGAGTCATTGGCACAGTCTGTAACTCAGAGTGTCTGCAGTAAAATGAGATGCTCCCACAAGGTGAGTAGAAGCCTAAGAATTACAAGCTCCAGAGGTCCCCAAGAGCAAGGATCTGTGACACTCTGAAGGTACTTGCTGACACTTCGCTAGGGTTCTATGGGAAAGCCTCTCCAAGATGTATTCTTCAAAATAAATTCCTATCCAAGTTTGCATCTCTCCTTGCTCAGAAAAACTTGTCTTAGCACGAAGATTTTTAAAGCAATTTATCCAGGAGAATGGGTTCTTTCTAATTCAGCAGGGGCAATCTCATGCCAGTGATTCATTCATTGAGTAGGTATTCCTATGCCAAACATTCTGAGCATTGTGTGAATTCAAAAAGCAGGGTGTCTTCTCTCAGTTCATTGCCTTTCGACACCTTTACTATATTTACTATGTTTTTATGTTTAATCACAGAAATAGTATCAATTCTGTGTAAATGAAAGGAATGTGAAAGTATTAATACATTTAAAAGACAATCTTGGCAGTTAGGAGTGGAGTTGTTCACTCTGGTCTAGTTGAAGAAATCATGCACACCATTAAATTGAGAAAATATATAATAGGGTATGGGAGAGAGAGAAAGAGGCAAAATGGTTCATGTCCTTTAGAGAAAGGAAGATCTGAAGAGGCAAAGACAGTGAGAAATGAACTGATGTGGATGACCTTCTTGCCACCTGAGGCCATGATGGCATCCAGGTCTGGGCTGTAGTCAAGGGCCATGTCTGGATCCATGACCCTGCAACATGCATGGTCTGTGTTGATGTCCATGGCTTCTGATATCACCAAAGGTTGTGAAAATGTCCTAGGTTTAGGTCACCACATGTGGCCACATTGATACCTGTGGTGGTTTGAAAGAAAATAGCCCCTAAAGGGAGTGGCACTATTAGGAAATGTGGCCTTGGTAGAGTAAGTGTGTTCTTGTTGGAGAAAGTGTGTCACTATGGAGGCGGTCTTTGAGGTCTCATATATGCTCAAGATACCAATCAGTGTCTCAGTCTACTTCCTCTTGCCTTCTGATCAAGATATAGTCAGCATCATATCTGCCTGTGAAGAACCAAAGTTTCTCCATTTTGTCTTCTGCCTCCATCTTGTGTCTTGTGTAAGCCACTTCCAGTAAAACATCCCAGTCCTCAGAAATGGCTATGGGCAAGAGTAACAGGGTAGTCACAGGGAAAGTACAGATAACCATAGAATGTTCCCACCCAAAGGTCAACTGACAAGAAAACTTGATAAGCAACAGGCAAGGTTTGAAAATAAAAATTTGTGAAAAGTCCCTAGGCACAAGCCAATCAGGATTGAACCCATCACCCCAACACTGCTAATGGCCAAGCAGTGATTTAATTAATTCAATTTCTGTGTGGTTATTTCAGATGTAAGCTAGCCAGGCAGCTGGGACAAACAAAGGGCCACCCCACCCTCTATCAACACTAAACAGAAAATTCTCAACAGAAGATTCTCAAATGCTGAAAGATACTTAAAGAACTGTTCAACATCCTTAGCCATCAGAGAAATACAAATGAAAACAACTCTGAGATTGCATCTTACACCTGTAAGAATGGCTAAAATCAAAAACACTAATGACAACTTATGCTGGAGAGCATATAGAGCAAGAGGAACACTCCCCCACTGCTTGTGGGAGCACAAACTTATACAGCCGTTTTGGGAATCAATATGGTGGTTTCTCAGAAAATTTGGATCAATCTGCTTCAAGACCTAGCTATACCAATCTTGAGCATATACCTAAAGTATACACAGTCATACCACGAGGACACTTGTTCAGCTAGTTCATAGCATCATTATTAGTGATAGCCAGAACCCGGAAACAACCTAGATAGATGTTCCTCAAACTAAGAATGGATAAAGGAAATGTGGTACATTTACACTGTGGAGTATTACTCAGCTGTTTAAAAAATGACATCAGGAGATTTGAAAGCAAATGGATATAAGTATAGAAAAATCATCCTTAGAGATGTAACCCAAACCAAGAAAGACAAACATGATATGTACTCATTCATAAGTGGATATTAACTGTAAAGAATAACCATGCTGAACCCATTGGAGCCCATTCCCTATGGAGGGATACCTTGCTCATTCTAGATATGGGGGGGGAGCCTTGGTTCTGTCTCAAGTGATGTGTCAGACTGGTGTGGGATTCCCCTCCACATGCTGTGAAAATGTTTTATTACCATTGACTAGTAAAGAAAATGCTTTGACCTATGGCAGGGCAGAGTATAGCTAGGCTGGAAAACTAAACTGAAAGCAGGGAGAATGAAGGCAGAGTCAGACAGATACCATGTAGATGCCAGGGAAGCAAAATGTGAGGTAATAAGCTACAAGCCTGCCTCAAGGTAAAATATAAAATAATGGAAATGGGTTAATTTAAGATGTGAGAGCTAAGGGTAGGAGAAGAAAAGGAAGAGGGGAGAGGAGAACTTGAAGGAATGGGGTGGTTGAGATGGAGGAAAGACAGAGAAGAGAACAAGGAGAGAGATATCTTGATTGAGGGAGGAATTATAGGGTTAGCAGAAACCTGGCTTTAGAGAAATTCCCTAGAATCCAAAAGGTTGACCCCCACCTAGGACCCTGGGCAATAGAGGAGCGGGGCCTGATCTTGACTTACCTTGTAGTCAGATTGATGATTATCTTAAATATCACCATAGAGCCTTCATCCAGCAACTGATGGAGGCAGAGGCAGAGACCCACATCGGAGCACTGGACTGAGCTCCCAAAGTCCAGTTGAAGAATGAAAGGAATGAGAATATGAGCAAGGAGCTCAAGACCCTGATGGGTTCACCCACTGAAACAGTTTACTTGAGCTAATGGGAGCTCACCAACTCCAGCCAGACTGGGAAGAAACAAACATAGGACCAACTAGTCCCTCTGAATGTGGTTGACAGTTGCATGACTGGGGAAGACTGAGGGGCCACTGGCAGTGGCACCAGAATTTATCCCTACTGTATGTACTGGCTTTTTGGGATCCTATTCTCTTTGAATGTATACCTTGCTCAACCTAGATATAGTAGTGAGGGACTTGGACCTTCCACAAGGCAATGTGCCTTACCCTCTCTTAGAATTAGATAGGGTAGAGTGGGAGGGTGTATGCAGGGAATGGGAGGAAAGGAGGAAATGTTAACTTGGATTGGTATTTTTTAAAAAATCTAATAATTTTTTAAAAAGATGTAAGAGCTAGCTATGAATATGTCTGAGTTGTAGACCAAACAGTGTTGTAATTAATATAGTTTTGTGTGATTATTCAAGTCCTGGGGGCCAGGAAATGAAACCACAGTCTTCATTTACAACAGACTTTGTTGACTCCCCATGGGAGGCCTCAACCTCTCTGAGGGGTGAATGGGGGTGGGGTGGAGAAAAGATGGGGGGACCGAAGGGTGGGAGGGAGAGGGAACTGGGATTGGTATGTAAGATAAGATTGTTTTACAAATAAAAGAATATTACATCATACAAAAAAGAATAACCATGCTACAATCCACAGCCCCAGAAAGGCTAGATAACAAGTAGGGCCCACAGAAGGTTGCATGGACTTCCCTGAGAAGGGAAAATAAAAGAGTAAATTGAAGGTGGGTGGGGATGGAAACATGAAGGATCAGACTGGGGGCAATATGATATGGCTATGAGTCTTTGGGGGCCAGGGAGTAGAAAGTGGTGGTTTGAAAGAAAATTGCCCCAAAAGGGAATGGCACTATTAGAAGATGTGGCCTTGTTGGAGTAGGTGTGATCTTGTTGGAGAAAGTGTGTCACTGTGGAGATGGACTTTGAGGTCTCATATGCTCAAGATACTTCCCAGTATCTCAGCTCACTTCCTGTTGCCTGTCAGATGTAGACTCTTAGCTACTGCTCCAGCACCCCATCTGTCTGCATGCTGCCATGTCCCACCATGATGATACTAGGCTGATTCTCTGAAACTGTAAGCCATCACCTCAATTAAATGCTTTCTGTGATAAGAATTGTTCTTTGCTGCCACTTGGGAATCATAGAGATCAGGACCCAAGCTGTAGCCTGGGGTCATATCTGGATCTGTGGCCCTACCGTAGCCAGGGTCTGTGTTGGCATCCATAGTTCTTGTTACCACCAAAAAGTCATCCAGATCCCAGAGTCTGGGCCGACACTTGAGGCCATGTTGGTGTGAAGGGACTTGTCCTGAAGAACCATAGCCTTCGGATATCCATGACTCAAGGACAACAGAGGACATCTGAGGAAAGTCCAGTATTGATGGTGTACCAGAAGCCAGAGGCCTTGAACCTGACCAGCAATACGGCATGGTACACAGCATTCCCCAGGCCCACAAAGATGAATGAAGAGGCGATGAAGAGGTGGGAAAGTTGGAAGAGAAACTTGGGGTTTTTTTGTTTGTCTTTTAGTTTGTTTTTGTCATTTGTTTGTTTGTTTAAATAATATTTTTATTTGTACTTTTTATTTTATTTCTTATCTTTATTATTTTCTTTTAAGTTTTCCTTTGGGGAGTGTTACAAGAATGAAAGATGGACTGGGAAATGAGTGCGATTGAGGTACATGATATGGAGTCAGTAACAAATGATATTAAAAACAACAATAAAGCAATGAAAGGCAGAAAACAATGAATGGACTATTTGGAATGCTATAAAGTTAATGAAATAAACATTTTCTGATCAAGAAAAGCTGAACGAATCCATTGCAACCAAACAAAAGTAAAATATGAGCCAAAAGAAATATTTTAGGAAGAAAAATATTTGCATTGGATAATGACATTTTTGCCCTCCAGTACATAAGAACATTGTAAATAGCACACATACATACATGCACACATACAACTAGTGTAACATGAGGGCCCACTTGTTGGGGTTTATGTCCTGCCCACTTCCCACAGCCAGTAAATCCCAAAGAATAATCACACAAAGTTCTACATAAATTATAATCTCATTGGCCCATTAGCTCAGGCTTCTTATTAACTCGTATAACTTATATTAACCCTTATCCTTATCTATGTTATCCACATGGCTCAGTACCATTTTCAGCAGGGCAGATCACATTCTGCTTCTTCTGTGATCTTGGCAGGACTGGGAAGGGAGCTTCCTGCTTCCCACATTCTCCTCTTCTCTTTGCCCCACCTCTACTTCCTGTCTAGTTTTCCCACCTATACTTCCTGCCTGGCTACTGGCCAATCAGCGTTTATTTAAAACATAATTGACAGAATATGGAATTGTTCCACACCAAACTAGTTTATATTTTATACTCCTTCACATTATTTTCAATAGTTCAAGATGCCAAACTGCATTTATGTTACAGAAATTTATTGGGGGGAGTGTCTGCAAAGAATAAATACACAAAATAACATCACCAACAAAAAAAAAACTAAGTTAACAGGAGATAGCAATCACTGGTCATTAATACCCCTTAATATAAATTCACTCAACTCACCTATAAAAAGACACAGGCTAACAGATTGGATACAAAAGCAGAATCCATCCTTTTGCTGCATGCAAGAAACACACCTCAACCTCAAAGACAGACATTGCCTCAGAGTAAAGGGTTGAGAAAATATTTTCCAATCAAATAGACCTAAGAAACGAGCTGGTATAGCTATCCTAATATCTAATAAAATAGACTTCAAACTAAAATCAATCAAAAAAGACGAAGAAGGACATTTCATATTAGTCACAGGAAAAATCCATCAAGAGGAAATCTCAATACTGAACATTATGTCCCAAATACAAAAACACACTCATATATAAAAGAAACACTTCTAAAGCTTAAATCACACATTAAACCCCCACACATTAATAGTGGGAGACTTCAACACTCCACTCTCATCACTGAACAAGTCTGTCAGGGAAAAAAATAACAGATAAATAAAGGAACTAGCAGATATTATGGCTCAAATGGACTTAAAAGAATATACCTTCTTCTTAGCACCTCATGCAACCTTCTCAAAAATTGACCACATACTCGGTAACAAAACAAACCTCCACAGATACAAAAAAAAAAAATGGAATAACTCATGTATCTTATTGGATCACCATGCTTCAAATTAGAATTCAACGGCAACACTAATTCCAGAAAGCCCATAAACACATGGAAATTAAACAATGCTCACCTGAATCATCAACGGGTCAAGGAAGAAATAAAGGGAGAAATTAAAGGCTTCCTAAAATTCAATGAAAATGAATGTGGAGGGCCGGACCACATTCTCCATTGCTTCTAGGAACAAAGGTAGAGATTGACCTCTGTGACCCCAAGGTGTGGCGGCACACGCCTTTAATCTCAGCGCACTTGCTTTGTAACTCTCTACCGCTGCGTCCCTGCCTACTCCCGAGGTTTCACCTGGGACTGGGAGCAGTCAGCCAATCCGGGAATGACACGTCCAGGGCAGGGTCTGTTTCCTTTATAAGGGATGGGTTCCATCTTATCTGGGTCCCCACGGCCGTGTTGGCTTATGCTCTGCTCCCAAGAGACATAAAGCTATTCTGCAGAAGGATCCTAGTGTTCCGTGTGGTTCTTGCTGGCGAGACGGTAGCGCGGGACAATATAACATACCCAAATTTATGGGACACAATGAAAGCATACATAATGCCTACATACAGAAGCTGGAAAATCCCACACTAGTCAATTAACAGAACATTTGAAAACTTTAGAACAAAAAGGAGCAAACTCATCCAAGAGAACTAACTAGATGGCAGGAAATAATCAAATTGAGAGCTGAAATCAACAAAATAGAAACAAAAAAAATACAAAGAATCAATGCGACGACAAAGAGACCTCCCACACTAGCTCAGAATTGAGAATAAGAGATGCTTATTTATTTAGGGGTAGACTCATAAGTCAGAATCCTCTGCTGGACCGGAGAACAGCAACCGAATCACACAGCCAGAAAAGAGGCCTGATGCATGCAATACATTGACATAAATAGTATAAGAGGTCACAGCCCAGTGAGGGGTAACTTAAAGACTACTGGCTGTAAGATTTCCCACAGCAGTTCTTTGAGAAAATCAACAAAATAGACAAAACTTTTTCCAAACTAATTAAAAGGCAGAGAGAGAATATCCAAATTAACAAAATCAGAAATGAAAACGGGGACATAACAATGAACACGGAGGAAATCCAGAGAATCATCAGGTCATATTTCAAAAACCTATACTCCACAAAATTGAAAAACTTAAAGGAAATGAACAACTTTCTGGATAAATATCACTTACCAAAATTAAAGCAAGACCAGATAAGCAAATTAAATCGACCTATAACTGCTAAAGAAACAGAAACATTCATCAAAAGTCTTCCAACCAAAAAAAAAAAAAAAGTCCAAGACCAAATGGTTTCGGCTCAGAATTCTACAAGATTTTTCAAAGAAGATCTAGTATCAATACTCCTCAAATTGTTCTACATAGTAGAAACAGAAAAAACATTGCCAAATACTTTTTATGAAGCTACAATTACCCTGATACCCAAACCACATAAAAACATTACTAAGAAAGAAAATTACAGACCAATCTCACTCATGAATGCAAAATTGCTCAATAAAATACTGGCAAATCAAATCCAAGAGCATATCAGAAACATCATCCACCGTGATCAAGTCTGCTTCATCCCAGAGATGCAAGGATGGTCCAACATACGAAAATCTGTCAACACAATCTACTGTATAAACAAAGTGAAAAATAAAGTCACATGATCATCTCAAAATACAACATCCTTTCATGATAAAGGTCTTGGAGAGAGCAGGGATGCAAGGAACATAACTATACAAAAAAAGGCAATATACAGCAAGCCAACAGCCAGTATCAAACTAATTGGAGAGAAACTCCCAGAAATCCCACTAATATCAGGGACAAGACAAAGTTGTCCACTCTCTCTATATCTATTCAATATAGTTCTTAAGGTCCTAGCTAGAGCAATAAGATAGC
Source organism: Myodes glareolus (assembly GCF_982192425.1). Lineage (NCBI taxonomy): Eukaryota > Metazoa > Chordata > Mammalia > Rodentia > Cricetidae > Myodes > Myodes glareolus. The sequence continues at coordinate 10,757,297 of NC_142030.1, read as the reverse complement.
AAAAGGAGATCAAGGGGATACAAATCAAAAAAGAAGTCAAACTCTCAGTATTTGCTGATGATATAATAGTTTACATAAGCAACCCTAAAAATTCTACCAAGGAATTTCTACAACTCATAAACACTTTCAGTAATGTACAGGATACAAGATTAACTCAGAAAAAAATGACATCTTGAAATTTGCATGTAAATGGTTGGAGCTAGAAAACATCATTTTGAGTAAGGCAACCCAGACCCAGGAAGACAAATATCATACACACTCACTCATGAGTGGTTTTTAGACACAAAGCAAAGAAAATCAGCCTAAAAACCACAATCCCAGAGAGCTTAGACAACAGTGAGGACCCTAAGAGACACATACACAGATCTAATTTACATGGGAAGTAGAAAAAGACAAGATCTCCTGAGTAAATTGGGAGCATGGGGACCATGGGAGAGGGTTGAAGGGGAGGAATGAGGAAGGGAAGGGAGCAGAGAAAAATGTATAGCTCAATAAAATCAATAAAAATGAAAGGGAGAAGAAGTCAACCCATGAAATATAATAAAAGCTGAACTAGAGAAATGATTCAGGGGCTAAGTGTACTACTACTCTTACAGAGGACCCAGGTTCTGTTCTCAACAGCCACATCAGGCAGCTCATAATCACCTGTAACTCTAGTGCCAAAGGATGTTATGCCCTCTTCTGCACTCCATGGGCATTGCATTCATGTGCGTGCACACACACACACACACACACACACACACACACACACACTTAAAAATAAAAATCAGTGGAGGAAAGGAAAAAAGAAATGCAATAAGTAGAATCACTGAGACATTGGAAAGAAAAAATAAGGGTATAATACATCTACTTTCTCTAAAATTTATTTTTTGAAAAAAGTATGAATTCCTTAAAATTATTTCTTAAACTCTTTAAAAATTCTTACATAAAATAAAACCACCTCATTCATCAAAGTTGTTATTTTATGCACAATAAAGTATTTTCAAAGATCTTGGGGTTTCTGTGGACTCTTTTCAACAAATATTGCCACCCTGTGTAGAAACTGGTTACTCCCAGAAACTTGGCAAACAGAGGTGGGTAATGCCCAGACGTGAACAGAATAGGATTTAAGAGGGAGACTGGAAAGGAAGAAACTAAACAAAATTTCAGCATTGTTTAGGACAATTCCTTTCAGGGCAAAATTCTCCTCAAATTTCAATATTTTGACAGTCAAATTCCCACTTTGAATTATATGGTAAATACAATTTGTATTGAACGTGTATTTTTAATTAGAAGACAGGTTTTCCATGTTTACCTGTGCATGACACTTGCCCCTAAATATAGTTTCAAGTGTATTTTTTAAGATTAAACTTCGGGGGAAGGATCACAAAGTAGGTGAGGAATTATTGGTAACTGATCCTGCAGGCAGGGAGCCGGGGGAGTTGGCTTTCTTTTGATGCGTGTCCTGACTGATTGGCTGTCCATGTTCTAATGAGTAACCTTACACCCATGAACATACTCGAAGCACTGATGGACTCAGTGAGCTTTAAAAGGAGACTGTGAGGCTGAGTGGGGAAAGTGGTCGTATTAGAGGAATTGCAGGAGAGTGGTTAGATGTGACCAAAATGTATTACAGGACTGGAGATATGGTTCTAATTTCCCATTAACTCGTGTGTGTGTGTGTGTGTGTGTGTGTTGACACGGAGGTCAGAGAACTACCCTCTAAGGTCTTTCTTGGGAGGTTTCCATCTTAAATTTTGAGACAGGAGCTCTAATTGGTTGGAGGCTCACTACTAGCTAGCTAGGTTGACTAGCTAGCCAGCACCAAAGATTCACATGTCTCCACCTCCCCAAGGCTGGAATTAACAAGAGTGCACCAGGCTTGTGTGTATGAGTTTTAGAGACTGAACTAAAGTCCTTGAGTTAGTACAGCAAGAACTTCACCAACTGAACCATTTCTCAGCCCAGTGCCCACTGATTTTTGAAGGGAATGTTTTGTTTAAAAAACAATGCCACACCAGTCTCCTCTGGATCCTAGCCCATTCTGACGAGAAATGCAGTTATTCTAAGTGTTTATCTCTTGTGAATAAGATACCTCTCTTCTTCAGCACTGTCTTCCTGTCTTCAGTTTTCCACTAGGATCCTGATTTGACTGAGCGTCTCTGGGTTTTTCTTTTCTGGATTTAACGTGCTTCTTAAATTAGTAAACTTTTTGCCAAAATTTTCTTTTTGTCAATTTGGAGACATTGTTGGTTGTTCTTTATTAGAGTTCTTTTCTCTAATTTCCTGTCTCTGTCTCTGTCTCTGTCTCTGTCTCTCTCTCTCTCTCTCTCTCTCTCTCTCTCTCTCTCCTCTTCTCTGTGTGTGCATTTCTAGAGACATACTCATTAACTGTTTTGTTATATATTCCAAGGGTCATGAGACAGTAGTCACTATTTTTCAAGTGCTCTTTTCTCTGTGTTGTTCACATGAGGTAATTTCTAGTTTTCTGTCCCCTATTTATCTGATTCTTGCCTCTGTCCCTCTCCCCTTCTGCTTTTTAACCTACCCATTAAGCATCTTACTTTAATTATATTTTCAATTTGAAAATTTCCATTTCTTTTTTTTTGAGACTTTGTATTTTCTGGTTAGGGTTATTTTTATGATTTGTGGTTTTAGTAATGCTTATAATTTTAATAATTATTTTATGGCCACTGATTTAAAACCTTTGCTAACTCATCAGCTTGGCATTAGCATCTTGTTTTTAATTCTTAAGATAGAGTCTTGTGATGTACACTCCAAACTCACCTTGAACTCACTAAAGTCCTTCTGCACAGTCCTAAGTTCTACCATGTGTGGCCATGTTTGTATCAACTGTTTTTCTGTTTTCAATTTGAGATCTTTCTGTTCTTGGTTTTATGGGTTTAATGATAGTTTGAGTACAATACCATGTAACTCAGAATCTGTTTAACTGGTTTCTTCTAACACTGGTCTAACAGTAGAAAGAAGAATGCCTCTTGCTCCCCTAAGGTAAAGACGGAAGTGCAGGTTCCCACTTGGACACCACTGACACACTAGGGAAGTGCAGAGAGCTCCCCATTACTTCTGGGCAGAGAGGGAGTTACTTCTCTCCAAATGACCACAACTAATACCAAGATAGGAGGAAGGGTGCCCACATAGGGCAGCAACAGTCCCCACTTTTCACTAGGTCTCCTCTAATCCTACCCACCTGTGGCTATGGCTGTCAATCCAGGCTCCCCACATAGTCTCTACTGAGACCAAAGAGGAAGATGAGGAAGGAAGGAGTCCTCACTATTACTCGGTAGGGAATGAAAGTCCCATCTCCTAACAGATGCCACACATATCAACCCAGGGGAGCTGAGTAACATACCTTATTCAAGTTTCTGATAGGCAGAAATCCATGCCTCCCACTTGGCCTTTGCTGATATGAGGGGAGTTAGAGTTAAGCTTTTTTTCTTCATGTTGCTAGGATAAAGTAATTGATCAAGTATTTCTACCTTGCTGGTCTTTGGCTTTTCTGAGTCCTAAGCTTTGAGGAAGCACTGCTGTCCACTCCTGCTGACATGCCCACGTGGCCAGTGTTGGTAGTTCTAGGTCTAGGGTGGGTGTGTGAGGCAAAAGATCCGGGAACTTGCCATCATCAAGTTCCTTTGGTCTCAGATTCCTCTGACTTCTCTGTACTTAAGATTCCAAGCCCTCGTTTGTGTTTTGTACTTTGTTCAGAGTTTTTGTCTGTAGGGTCTCTATTGCTGTGATAAACACCATGACCAAAGGCAACTTGGGGAAGAAAAGGTTCATTTTATCTTACACTTACAGGCATAGCCCATCACTGAGCGAGATCAGATCAGGAACTCAAGCAGGAAGAGGACCTGGAGACAGAAGCTGATGCAGAGGCCATGGAGGGGTGCTGCTTACTGACTTGCTCCTGAAGTCTTGCTCAGCCTGCTTTCTTGTAGAACCCAGGACCACCTGTCCAAGGATAGCACCATGAAAAGTAGACTGGGCCCTCCTATATCAATCACTGATTTAAGAAATTTACCACAGGCTTTCCCACAGGCCAATCTAATGAGAGCATTTCCTTAATCAAGGTTCCCTCTTCCCAAATGACTCTACTTTGTTTCAAGTAGATTAAAAAGAAAACTAGCCAGTGCAGTTTTTAATTACACTTAACATGAAGAATAGAGGTATGTATATCTACTACATTTCCCCCCAAATGAAGTGCATATTATGTAATAATTAATTAGTCATCAACTTAATTCACTAATACTGAATGGATACTATTTTCCACAACTGTAAGTCCCCTTTATTCTGACTGTCCTAAGCTATGTCTGAAAGTTACTGTCTTAGTTAGGGTTCTTATTGTTGTAATGAGACACCAAGATAAAAAAACTTGGTCATGAACGGGTTTATTTGGTTTACGTTTCCACAGCACTGTTTATCATTGCAGTAAGTCAGGACAGCAACTCAAACAGGGCAGAATCATGGAGTCAGGAGCTGATGCAGTGGCCATGAACCGGTGCTGCTTTACTGGGTTACTTGTTCAGCCTGCCTTCTTATAGAACTCAGGGCTACCAGCACATGAATAGTACTACCCACCATGGCCTGGGACCTCTCCCATCAATCACCAATGAAGAAAATGCCTTACAGATGGATCTTCCAGAGGCATTTTCTCAATTGAGTTTCCCTCCTGTCAGATGACTCTAACTTGTGTCCAGTTGACATAAAACTAGCCAGGACAGATACCAAAACATGCAATGAAATCTTTCAAAAGTTCTGCTAACCACATTCAATAATACAGGGAAATATTCATAACATACACATGTGAAGACAAAAAATCATAAGCTGAAATGTATGTTATGATTTTGTCATGTAATAATTACACATGAAAAACCCACAAAAATAATCAAACATAGGTGAGTGGATGGACAAACATACAGATGATCATAGCTGAATGTGTAAATGGATTTTCTTTAATTGTGCATCTCTATATTTTAAAACCATATAAAAACATATGCTGATTTTGCAATATAAATTTATTATACTCCCATAACACTTTTGTAGGTATGTCGCCATAGCATATACTACAGACATTGCCACCTCAGTTTCCTTTCAAAGTGCCTTAAGTTGGGGAAATGGCTTAGTCAGTGAAGAGTTTTCCATGCAAGCTTGAGGACCTATGTTTAAATCCCCAGCCTCCACATAGAATCTGCACATGATGATGAGTATCCACGACCTCAGAGCTGGGGGCAGAGATAGGAGATCCTGGGGGCTCAGCGGCCAGCCAGGTTTGCCAAATTGGTGAGCTCCAAATTCAGTGAGAGATCTTAAAAAAATAATGGAGAGAGCAAGAGAGGAAAATATCTGACCTTTAGGCTACACCACACACACACACACACACACACACACACACACACACACACACACACAGAGGCAATGGTACAGGTACATGCACACACATACATACAACACACATGCAGCATCTTGAATTTATTTTCTAATTGTCCAATTTTCCTGTAAGACAGAAAAACATGTTACCTACTTCTCTCAAGCCTTGTCTCCATCGCTCCACAGCTTGGCCCCATAATAAGTCTGTCTATAAGCCCAGCCCAGCTTTCCTGTGGAAGAGACCTTCAGGTAGTGAACTTTACTAACCTCCTCTCCTAACTGGCTCCACCTGTCCCAATACATACACAAGGAGGTGACACCAAGGAGGCCCTAGGAGGCATTGCTCACCACACAGCGCATTCTTCTGAATCAGGATTTCTTATCATCAAAACGTTTTTGTTGGGAGGTGGGTGCTGTTGATGAGAGGCGGAGCTTCTCTCTTCCCAAGAGCCCAAAGCAGTTCATCATTTTACTCACCTGATCTCAGCCATAAAGGTAGTTCATTGGAACCTTGGCTACCCAAACATACATGGGCCCATCTAGGTTCACCAATCCTTTATCTTCTTTTCATGGCCTTCTTAGGTCATAGCCACCTCCCCAACAGCCCTGCCCCACCCCGTGTGCATCAGTGTGCTGTATGTACTGAACCTTCTTCAAGCAGAGAGTTTGTGGTGCTGAGGATGATATTTGGGGTTTTATGAGCACCAGGCAGACACCCTAGCACTATAGCATGTGCATCCCCAGACCTCTCAAAGTTGGGAAAGGAGAGCTACAGAACAGTGTTTGACATGTGCCTTCCATAAGTCATTGGGTGGGTGGTTTGCTCACAAACATCGATTCGCCTCTTCGTGACTCAGTGAAGCTAACCAGAAACTGAGCGACAGCAGGAACACAGAGATAACTGCCAGCTGACTTCAGTCTCAGACTTCCCCTTCAAGTTGGCAAAACTCTTGATTGACAGCCCAGTGGCAGTCCAGCATGAGAGACATAGAATCTCTTTCATTTCCACATCGCCTGGTTTCCCAGAAATCAGGCTTAGCTTTCTGAGTCACAAGAGGTGCCCGCTTAGCAAAGCAATCTCCTTTGTCTCCTTGGGAGCGCCTGTGTTTTCAATATGACATTTTCAAAATGCTTGCACCTAAGGGAAAAGAAGAATTTTTTAAGCTGTTTGCTTTCAGATGAAAATAGTTACCTCTTAAATATCTGTGTTCATGAACACGAGAAATGAGCAGGAAAAATAACCACATCTTAGATCTCATGAGAACCAGAATGCTCAACATCCAAAACAAACAGGATTTGCAGAAGATCCATTCCCATCCATGCTCCAGTGCTTAGAATTGTTCCTAGAACCTTGTGTACTCAGCAAACAGTAGCAGTGAGTGATGAGGCAGGAAAGGGAGGAGACAAGTGGGAGGGAGAGGGAGGGAGGCTTTCCTACATAGAAAACTCCAGACTGCTAAGTAAGAAACTATAGGCGGTTTGTTGAAGGAGTAACTCTGAGTTGTTGACCTAACAAATTCAAATATCAGGGCCTTTATTCTTGGTGCTTCCCTAAGTCATTTGAAATTTTAATATGGAAGCGTATTCCTTCTATTCACATAAAATTTAAAAGGACTGGTGAGATGACTCAGCGTGAAAAGTGCTTGCTGGGAAACGCCAATCATGTCAGCTCAACTGGTAGGCACAATCCCAAGATGGTTCATGAAACACTGATACTTAAGGAGTGTTGAGTGGTGGTTTCTAAGTACAGTAGGACCAGCGGGTTTTGTTTGGGGCTTGAGGGCTGTTTGCTCATTTGTTCCCTTGCTTGCTTACTTACGCTAGGCTTTCCCAAAGCTCCCTTTCTCGGTAAATGTTTCATAGAAGGGAGATAGGTGGCTGCAGGCAAATGTACCTACTTAAGCTATTTTGAAGTGGTACTTTTGTGTGGAATGGTGTGTCAAAGACCTCTTCCTCTGGGTTCCCACAAAAATGTCATGTTTTGAAGGTGTCATTCTCGGCAGCCGTTGATGATCAGAAAAGCGGTGACCACGAGGCTATCACACAGCATGAACAGGAGTTTGGTCTCACACCGAGTGGTACCTAGATGTTTCAGAGAAGCCAGCTTCAGAAACGACTCGGCCGTGGGACAGTTCACACTTTGTAATACTGGACAGTCACATCAAGATTTTAGTTATGGGGACTGGAGCGGTGGCTTGGTAGCTAAAAGCGCTTACTGCTCTTCCAAAGGGCTCAAGATCAGTTCCCATCACCCACATCTGACAGCTCACAACCACCTGTGATTGTAGCTCCAGGCAATACAACATCCTCTTCCGGTCTCCACAGGCACCTGCACCCATGTAGCATACACACACAAACACACACGAATAAAAATGAAGATTAATCTTCAGAATACAGATTTCCGTTTCTGAAGGTTGATACTTGCTGTAGTATCTAAGAGCTCAGAGGCAGATTCAGGAAGCTCAGATTGCCTCAGACTGAAACCCCCAACTCATCACTCCCTTCTGTGGGTTTGACTATAATCTCTGTAAACCTCAAGTTTCACATCTATATAATGATACCCGCACCCAAGCGACCAAGGAGAACTGAGTCACATATAAGAGTTCTCAGCACACAGAAGCTCTCAATGAGTGCCAGAGTAGTATTGTTATTAGGTAACACAATCCCAGTTTCATAATGAGGTCATTAAGCTTAACAATGTTAAGTGGCATTTATCGAAAGTCATATAGATGTAAGAAACATATCTGGAAGTGGGAGCCAGTCTTCTAGCATCATAAGTAACACGAGATGCAATGCCTCCTTAACCTGCACTTCAACGTTGAGGGAGGCATCTCTGGTGCCAGAACCCCCAGTGATCCGTAGCACAGATTTCTCAATTCGTTGGCAATGTCTTGTGTAGACTCAGACAGAAAAGTGATGATCATCTTGGTGACTACACTGAGAAAACCACATCAGATTTCAGCCCCTTCCTTCTTAAGTGTTGGGGACCCACACCTGTCCGTGTCACTTCCTGCCACTGCGTGAGTCATCCCCATGCATTAGTTTCCTTAGCTGCAACTGCAATTGAGCTCACAGAAGAGATTCTTGCAGCTTTTCTCTAGGGCTGGCTCCACCATGTAAGGCAGGCTCTGCAAACTCAGGGGACATTACGGAGAGATGGCTGTTCATGGCGAGCTTTATTGGTTTTGGAGATTTAGATCCTCTTGACAAGGTCTGGTTAGGACTTCTTTTTCATAAAAGGTGACATAGGGTTTCTCCCAAAACAAATCTGACTCTTCTAGATGCTTAGATCAAGAGTTATGAGTCACCCTTGCCTCCTACTGTCACTGAAGGTACAGCACCCGGAAATGATGCTACAGTATACAGAGATTTTTTTTCTTTTATCTAATCTTTGAAATGTTTATATATATATATTTATATATTCATATATATTCATATGTATCCATATATCCATATTTATTCATATATTATATATATATATATAAAATACCTTGACCATAGCCTCTCCTTACTCCCTGTTCCAAGTTTCCTCAACACATCTTCTTCCCAATTTCACGTCCTTTCACTTTTTAAATATAATTTTTTTTCTGAGTCCCAATAGTGTTGCCAGCATGTGTATGGATATGGGACCATCCACTGGGCTGTGGAAAAGAGACTCTCCCTCCTCTAGCAATAAGCAACTGCCAGTAATGCCTCCGCTAAGGAGTCCATCCATGCCAGAAGACTGACTGGCTTATGCGTGTGCATGTGGCCACAGCTGTGTGAATTGATGTGTGTGGCAACCATGTCATGCCCAGAAGACAGCTTTTCACTGCACACCTCCTCATCCTCCTGCTCCAACATTCTTTCTCTCCACATCTCATGATGACCTTTGAACACTCAACAATTTCTTAGTCTCAACACTTTGACCAGTTATGAATCTATATATTAGCCACTGTATACTAAAAAAAATAGAAGCTTCTCTGATCAAAATTGACAGCAACATTAATCTATGGGTATAAGAATAAATATTTACGAGGCAGTTTGACATGACCATTTAGCAAAACACCTATAGTAAGGTTCGCTCTGGGACCTCCATAGGTAGAAGTTTTTAATCAGGTTTTCAGACTTACACATGCATTCCTGCCTGTGGAGCAGGTCTCAGATATAATCAAGGGAGTGGTTGGTTACCTCCATAACCTCCATGCCACCACTGCAGCAATGGGTGCATCCAGGTCCCTACTGTAGCATTCAGAATCCAGCACCCAGTAAAGCCATTGATATTCCTTCTACCCCAGCTGCCTCTGTAGGACCTTCCTGACCTTTGAAATCTATCAGTGGGTGTTGTGGGAGTAACTTCCGCTGCCTCAACCAATAGTCGCTGAACTACGAGCCCACAGTGCAGCGGGGGGGGACAGGGGCTTTTTATTTATTCTTTGAAATGTTTATACATCTATACAAGATGTTTTGATCATCTCTATCCACCCTTCATAATTATCCCCCAATCTAGAATGAGTTTCTAGAACACCTAGGCACCTTCCCTGCCCAGACCTGCCAACAGGGATGGGCATGCTGGTCTTTGTTGCCTTCGTGGCAGATTCCACATGAATTAGATGTGTCCTACCCATCAAACTATATACCTGCCCTTCCTTCAAGTTTGATGAATGTTCATTCTTAAACCTCAAGTACATAACACAGGTGAGTCCCGTGCTCGGGGAAAAAAAAATACCCAAATTAATAAAACACCTCCATGTCCTTGGGTATCCCAGTTCAGGAAAGGGAAAGATGCTACCCTGGATTGCATGACTCCTTCATAATGGTCTGAGCAGAGCGCTGAGAGAGCCAACCTGGGGGAAGCATTCTCTGAGCAGATCTCAGCAGTCTTTGCTAAGGAGGAAATAGTCAGTCAGGAGACTCGGAGAGCTGCAATGGAGCAAAGATGGTTGTATGTGGGAGGCTCGGAGAAGAGAAGAGCATGGTAAAGCTGACATCAAATCTGAGGAATGCAAAGAGGAGGAGAAAATAATGGAACTAGTGAGGACCGCTCCACATGCTCTACTACGTTGTTGGTATGGCATTCCCATGCTTCCTTAGTCTGTGGGCCTCTGGGGGAATAATTACATAGTATGTGGTAAGAATGAACTTGTTTATAAACTGTGTCTGTAACCCTACCATCATACACAGCTGTCCAACACAGCAACACTCACACTGGGTTTGTCCCTCACTGGAACATTCACACACACGCGTGTCTTCAAACTCCCCTCCACTCAGAGTGGCAGCTGTCCACCATCACCGTTCCAGTTCAGCACGCCCCAGTGCCTTTCGGTATTCTCTGAAAGACTCCAGCAGGCTTCAGGCTTTCTCTCTGTCCTGTTCTGGCGGCCTTGCCCATCCACCTTAACATACCAGTGGAAGGGCCAAAGTGAAAACATGATTACTCTCTCCAATAAGAAATAAAACGCCATATTTGTGGAGACCTTCTGGTCTAGACTTCACTTGTATGATAACTACTCCCCTTATTTATCCTTAAAAGGCTAAAATCTCTTAAGACATCATGTTTGTGTCCCTCCTCATTCCCAAACCAATCCTCCACTTGCACTTCCTTCCTTGACTCCATTCTTCTCAGCCAGCAAACACAAGCAGCTCGGGCACCCTCCAAGAGCCACGCTGACACCCTCCACATGTGGCACCTGTGCTATTTTCCACTAAGCAGAAAAGCTAAGGGATGAAACTTATGGTAGCTCTGATACCCTTAGCATCAGAGACACAGGACCAGTATTCCAACCAAGTATGTATTTGGGTGTAAAAATGAATATGTATTTCCATTAAAAAAATAAAAATTTAAATTAAAAAAAAATTGTCAATTGTGTTCTTCCATGCTAGTTTTCAGTTAATTACATGTAAAGTGTATTCTGGACCTGTTAGGAAACCTAGCCACATTTATACCTTGTTTCTATAGGAAAATGTATTTATAGTTCCAAAAGAAAGGCTTACAAATAGAATTTAGAGCGAAATCCATTTGTAAATTGAGGGTTGATAATATTATCTCTTTGCTTTGTCCTTAGCTATGAAACTGGCCTATTAGATTTCTACTTTTGGCTAGTGAGTACTAGAATAAACATGCATCTAATATCAAGTGTTCTTTGATGAGTTGGTATTTAATAAACACTCAGGGTAGACAGATATATTGCATGGGCTATAGACACACTCCTCCCAAGTGATTTCTTCAACATTTCATTTGTTTTCTGGCTCTGAATTCATATGATGATATTTAGGAAAACCTGACATTAGGAAATCCAAACTTAGAAACCAGATACATTCAGAGGTTCTGAGTCAAGCTACAAAATAAGTTTTCACTTTAAATTTAATAGTGACTCATTTTGTTCATTAAATAGTAATAAAATATTATCATGGAACAATGAAAAGAAGAAAACATAACTTAAGAATAGAATCAAGACAGGTTCTATTTGTAGCCATGAGCCTTCATTCTTGAAGTACCATAACTCACCCCTGCCCACACTGGGATTTATTCTGATGGCCTTAAAACTCTCCCTTTACCAAGAAGCACAACAAAAGACCATTTGAGTAGGAAGCAGATGTGTATCTTTGGAGCTTAACACCCCTGGCTCAAATCTGACAGTAAAAATTTACAGCCCTTAAAATATACTACACGGTGGTGGCTGTGACTGGGCGGCCTCTTCCCCAGGCGAGAGGATAGGACAGCTAAAAAGTTAGTGGCCAAAGGGGACTGGTGCCAGGAGGAAGGAGACAGCTTCTTCACTGGAAGGAAATGAGCCTACAGATTATCAGTGAATGATATAATCAAAAACTCATATAACAGTATGCAAGTTTTATTATACTACTGAGGAAAACAGCTCATTTATATTGGATTTCCTGTCTCATTTTTTTCCATAATAAGAAGAATCACATACCTCTGAGTCAGCACGATTTGTGTAGTTCTGACAGAGCATTCTCTTATGATAATACATTCGAAAAATTTTTAAAGATAGCAAGTTTAGGTAATTGCACATCTCGTAATTTATTGATGTGAAAATGAAAAGATGGGTTGATATGTTTTTCTCATTCTTAAGTTCCTTGAACATAGCTTTAATTATTACCAGTAAGCACAAATCTCTGCTTAATAGTAACATCCAAAAATTAATAAATATGGAAAAGGCACTATGGGACTAGACTGTAATAAAGACAAATGGAATTCATATTTCAAAAGTTGGCAGGAGCTAACAGATCTGCTCTCCTTTTTCATTTGTGTAATAAAATGTTCTGTATCTGTAGCAATTTCTTCCCTTGTTATTTCTCTTGTCTTAAGTAAGAGCCATAAATGCTTCAACAAACAGAGAGGGGACTGGACACTCAGTTGGTGTTTCTGACATCCTTTCATGAAGCCCTGCTTAATGCAAAAAAAAGAGGAATAATATTGTTTTCACAAAAAGGTTCGACTGGTTTTCTAAAAAGACTCTTTGGGATTTTCCTCTCATCCACTGGTCTTTATTAAATATCCAGTACTCAGGAGCCACAGCGAAAGCAATAAAGGATGGAAGGAGTCACACAGGCTGTAGTTAGGAGAGAGAATAATGGTGGGCATCTTCCAATTTGTAACCACCAGAGCAAAAGTAAAAATCAGACCAAGGCTTTTGAGTAGTGTGAAAACTGCCATTCATTAATTGATCACACATCCCTTTCAAACAACTCCTTTTTTCCATTCTGACATTTTGAAGGACAGTGATTAAGTCCAGCCCGTAAGAAAGAAGGCAATTGTCGAGACAGCCCTTGGCCATGAGCTCCGCTTGATGCTCGGAGAAGGTCCAACATGTCTGTCCATCAGTAGGAGTATTTCTGCTTGATTGGGTTTGGGGATGTCTTGCTTGCCTCGTTCAGGGAGCTGGCCAGTGTTGACTACAAAAAGTGAAGCTTAAAGGTCCAAAGGAGGAGCAGAAGGAGGAAGAACATGAAAAAGGAAATCAGAACCACAAGGGGAGCGATCACCACTGATACAAGGCGACTGATCTAATGAGAGTTCACCAAGGCCAGTTGACTGGGACTGAAGGAGCGCTTGATCCAACCAGATTCTCTGGAGGAGGCTAGATTCTCTGAATGTGGCTGGCCCGAAGTCTTTCTAAAAAGCCATTGACAATGACTCTGGGACTTGTTTCCTCTGCATATTCTGGATTTTTGGGGATCCAGTCTGATTGGATACTCACCTTCCTGGTCCTGGAGGGAGCGGGGAGAAACTTGAACTACCCACAGGGCAGGAAACCCTGACTGCTCTTAGGGATGGAGAGGGAAGAGGAGAGGGAGTGGGGGGAGTGGGAGGGTGTTGGGAGGAGGGGCGAAAATGGAAACTTTTATATTTTAATAAACTTAAAAAAAGAAATTAAATAAAGACTTCACAATTTTCACAAAATTAAAAAAAAAGTGAAGCTTAAGAAACCTGCTGATGATTGAACCATTATTCCCCCAATCCTCAGGTCTGGTAATTATCCACAGGAAAGGCATGTGGCTAAAATGTAGATAAGACATGAACCCTGATACCAAATGAAATAAGTAGCTGATCTGTAGGAGAACATAGAAAAGCTGTCAGTCGGTGTGATATGTGAAAAGATTACAAGCTTACTGAACATGATGAAGTCCAGATCAGGTCCAATCAATTTTTCCTGGTTAAATCCCAACTCTTACATCGGAAGGTCTATCTTCAAACTAAACAATGTTATCAGCAAACCAGCAGAGAGAAAAAAAATCCACAAAACAGATTATTCCATTGGGGTTCTGCATACAAGCTATTGTCAAAGTCAACTAGCTGCCTGAGCAAGATACATTACCTTCCTTAAAGTTGCTAATACCCGTTAGGAAATGGGGACATAGATTTCACAAGGTTGAATGAATTTTGCATGAGGAAACTTCTTTGGGAGGCCAAGTGAATCCCACCGTGGGTCAACACACACAATGGATGACTTCTTTCCTATATGTATGATTCTTCTTCATCACTTTATCCAGAAATTGGTCCAATGCCTTGAGTCAAATTTGGCACAGACTCTTCTAAAACTGGATCCCATGGGAAGGCAACATCTAGACCACATGTTCATTTCGGGTACCTCCATTCCCTCTGGAGTGATCCAAACTCTTCTAACTGCCTTGGTTAGGGGTGTGATGTATACATGTGCACCCTGCAGGAAATTGCCTCGGCTCCCATCTTGTCCTAATGAATGCAATTATCCACAACTAGAGCATTTGAATTATTAATTTTCTCTAATAGGGTGCATTCGGTGTCTCTGGCACAAAGCCGTGAAGAGATCTGGTAAAGCTCATACCAAATTTAATTTGAAGGTTCATCGTGAAGAAAGACAATGCTGGCATTGTGTTACGTTGATTTAAAACAAGTCTGTCCTGAGGATTTTCTTCATCCTTATCTGCGTAATAGACTATGAAAGGGGGTGGGGGGCTGGAAATATCAAGTGCTGGAAAATATCTTTCTCAGAAACTACAGCAGACAGGTCACAACATTTTTAAACAATGATAGTAACATTTATTATATCAAAGCCATTTTATGTTTTATTTGGAACTCTGGCGCCTTTTTTTTTTTAAGTTCCCATAACATGACAGTAATTACAACCATCAAGATGTTCCCTAAAAGATAGCGGGCCAAGGTCCAGATGCTGCTACCCTGCCGTCCCTCTCGCTGGAGTTCAGATTGTGCACATGACATCATGGGTTAGTTTATTTTAAAAGTGCTTTAAGAATGTAATGATAGTAATTGTAGACAGGGAAAATTAATGGGAGTGTTGCTGGTCTGCAAATTCCATTTATAAAACACTTGCACTGCTCAAAAAAGAGAGTGCTTTCTTATTAGCAGATGCTTCAAAATACAATTTGGAGGATGTATTAAATAAACTCTGTGCTAAAGTCATCTTCAACTGTGTCTCTGTAGCTCCCTCTCCTTCCCCACTGGCCCAGAGCATGGCTTTCCCCAAAAGAATCCAATATTCTGCAGACACAGAGGTGAGTGTTCCGTGCAAAAATGGCCTCAGTTGTGGGGTCAAGGAAAGGTTAAGTGGTAAAGTTGGTGTCAGGCCAACAAACACATCCACAGTATGTAAAACAGAAAAATCTGAAAAGGCCCACAAGTGCCTTTACCCATGTGTGCAGTAGAAGTCCCTCCATGGCAGACTAACTGGGTTGTGGGGCTTCAGAGGCTCGCTGTTTCAGGGTAGTAGATGGTAGGCATCCAAGGTAAAGAGCCTGCTCTTCCTCATGGCTTTGTGTCTCAAGATCGATTAGATGCCCTACACAGTGATCATCTTTCTACCTGTGCCTCACTTCAGCAAAACAAAATAACCTCCTCAGGGTCTCCATGTTTGGGATGGGATCTGCTGCTCAGAGGATAATGGGTTTCTTTCATCCTTTGACACCACCAAGCTGTTTCAGAAGTTTTGAAAGGAACACAAAAAGCAGGTCAAAGTTCTTACACTTTACCTTCCTTCGGACCCCGTCAGAAACATGACTGCAGATAGCAGGAGTGGTCTCAGTGCATCAGAAAGTTAAAAGGAAGGAGTTTGAATGTTTGCACCATAAACAAAGGATGAAAGGAGGATCAGGAGAGGTGGGTGACATGCTTGCTTCGGAAGCGTGAAGTCCTGAGCTCCACTCTCCAACACCCACAGACAAAAGCCAGGCACAGTAGGGCCTGAAACCCAGAGTTAGGAAGGAGAGACAGGAGAACCTCTAAGGCATGGTGGTCAACCCATTTGGCCAACTTGGTAGGGTCCAGGTTCAGTGAGAGAGCCTGTCTTAAATCTAAGGTGGAGGCTGATTGAGGAAGTTACCCGATAACAGCTTCTGGCCTTTGGATGTATGTATACGCTCATACACATGCACATGTTTTGCTAGATGGATATCCTGTCAAACTGCCTTCTACATATTTACATTTATACCCATAGATTAGTGTTGCTCCAAACTTGATCAGAGAGGCTTCCTTTTACAGTGAGCAGCAGTCAATGCAGAGACTCATAAATGGTCAAAGTGCTGAGAGACTAAGTAGTGGTTGAGTGGTCCACCCTAAAAAGACATCTATGTCAACCTCCCCTGCACCAAAGTTCAGAGAACATCATGGAGGATGGAGTGGAAAGAATGTAAGAGCCAGAAGGATGTGGAGGAGTGCAGGGAAATGCTGTCTGCTGGAAGAGACATGGCTGCCACACACATCCACTCACAGCAACTGTGGTCCACCTGCACAAGACCAGTACAAGATCAAGCCAGTCAACATCCCAGCATGGGTATGGGAAGGGCTTAACAAACCCCACCCTAGCTGAGGCAGTATTAGCCCTTGAGAGGCTTTTGGGAGGTGTCATTTTTCGTTAAGGATGTGACTGCTGATAGATGGCCCATGCTCTGGTAGATGGCCCTGTACCTATGCATGTGGCACTGGCTGAATTCAGTGGTTATGAAAAAGAGAAGGAGAGCATGAATGTCAGCAGGGAAAATATTATGGGAGCCCTGGGGGAGAAAGAAGGAGGATTGGGGTTGCACATGGTTGTTGTTAAAATTCCTTCCCTGGGAGAGACATATATCATGTCTATACTTCCTCCCAAGGTCCCAGTGACAAACCAGGGCACAGTTCCACCAAAGTTCACTCTGAGGAACCAGTGATTTTACTGGGTCACCTTATAGGCTCTAAATGAGGGTTTATATACAAGTGGTGGCTCCTTGTGTTGGAGAACAGTCACTCACAACCACTACCAATATACATGTGTATGCAGGTGTGTGTGTGAAATTTCAGAAAAGACACTTTTAGATTCTAAACAAAACAATGCTTTATATAAACCAGCTCACCTACTTCCATCTTCACAGGAAATACATAGATATTATATGACTTTCTGTGCTCTCATTTTACATAGGAGGAAGTCATGATCCAAGGGGGCCAGGTAAATCACCCACAGTACTGAAGTGAAGCTAACTTGATAAAATCCAAGAGTGGCTGGAGTTCCCAGTACCTAAATGGGAGAATGAGACCAAAGCCTGTAGCTCTACCAGTCTGTCTTGCACTCCTTCATCCAACAAACGACTTCTGGGCACAGACTCTTTGCCAGGCGCTACAGATACATCGAGCCCCTGCACCACATCCTCGTGGAAAGATGCAGCAAACAAACCTCCAGATGAAGAAGAAAGATATCAAGTGGTGATGAGTCCCCTTGGAGACTCGTCATGTAAGGAAGGTGAGGGAGACTCAAAGGCTAGTTCACATCAAAGAAGGGGATCCAGGGACGATAATGGCCCTGCGACTAAGATGAAGGCTGCTGGAGGGTGCAGCCTGCTAGGCTTGTGGGGAAGCATTTGGGTCCAGGGAGAAAAAGCAAAGGCAGAAATGAGCTTTGAGCAAAGGGAGCTTGGTTGACAAGGACACCCCTGTGAGGTGTGCTGAACTAATATATTTCAAAGGAAAAAAATCTCTTCAAAAAGTGGAAAACTGGCTGTTGAGTTTTCCACATATAACACCCAGGCAAGCTCAATGATTGCAGAAGGTAATTTTTAGTGCCTACATGTGCCATCCAATGCTAGAAATGCCTGAAACTGAGGATCAGGAGGCAGAGGTGGCATGCTTTTCCTTGACCCTGGTCTCACATCTTAGTGAGTTCCCCGAAGACATCATTCCTCCATCAGCCAAGAGCCTTTGACCTTACTGCAACCACCTCATCCCAAACAACCCAGGACTCAACTACAAGGTACTTTGACTCAGCACCCCGGCCAGTCTCAGAGGAGCTCATTTTAATATCATACACAGATTTATTGCTCCAAGAAATGAGCATTTCCTGCTTCCCCGGGAAGCCTAGGCATGCCCACGAGACTCATCTGCAGAGCAATGAGAAGCAGCGTTAGAGGAAGTCATCTTGCAGGGTCCCCAGAGGAGCTCAGCCTCCCCCACTCCCGACTTCTCAGGGAAGTCACGTGTAGCCTGGAGGAAATGAAAAGTCTATACGAGCTTTCTTGGGAATTTCATCACAGGAAAGTTTGCTAACGATCTCAAGAAATATTTTCCACGAGAAATGAATGGAACCATGGGTCATTTCCCAATTGTATGTCTGACCATCTAGGTCAACCTTTAATGGGCCTCTGGGCCTGAAAGCCTCTCACCACAGTGCAAGTTTCCAAGGGCATAGGTTGGGGTATTTGTAGACATTTACAGCCATGAAGAGACAAGAATACTGGCTGTGTAGAAGAGCTGTCTAGAGAACATTTGCCAAACAGCTGGGACAGAGTGGTTGGGGCTTTGCTTGCTTTCTTGAGTTTATTTGACACAGAGACTTAGTATGTAGCCCAGGCTGACCCCAAACTTACAGTCCTGCTATTACACCTATGCTACACCCAGTCCGTGTTTATTCTGAAGAAGCCAGTTCCACACATGAGTATGTCAGTCACCTGCTGCTTGCTCAGTCTTTATCAACTCATTGAACCACTCAAAGAAACAAGAATAATAACATCAACTTTGTGTGCTATTGTAAGGGGGCCCCAAGATCACATTTTGTACAGTATTAGACTTATGTGCTACTTTCTCTCATTCGTTCATCCATTCTACTGATATTTACTAAGAACTCATGGCTCAATTCCCAGTGCTGATGTAGGTGCTTGAAGTATGCTATAAAATATACGAAATATTAAGCAAAATCAGATTAAATTAAAGTTAAAAATAAAATAAATATTTAGCTTCCCAAAGAGGGCTTCTATTCTCAGGGAATGAATTGGACAGATGATTTCTTTAAATATGATGATTATGCCAATTAAACAATATTAAGGCATTTGTGCTGTTGGAAATCAACACAATGAAATTAAAATGATTAGGGAGTGGTTATGATGTCAAATAGGATAACCAAGGAAGGAGTCGCCCAAAGGTGACATTTGAACAAGCTATGGGGAAGATGAGGAATCCAATAGACAACCCAAGGGTGATTTCAGACAGAGCTGAGAAGCAGAGGAAATGGCAGGACCTGTCTGGCATGCTTAGAGTCAGGAAGGGCCCAGTGGCACTGGATAGAGTTGGAAGAGCAGCCAGGAAGCACAAGGAGGACAGACTGTGACCCCTTAAGATGGAAGGGCCTTGGCTGGACTGTGAGTCAGGTGGTGCTGCGGCATGAGAGGTTGCATGCCTCCAGAATCCAACTGTTAAAATCCTAACTCTTGAGTTTCTGACATTAAGAGATGGGACCCATGAGGAATGACAAGATCATGAAGGCAGAGTACAAGCACCCTTATAAAAGCAGCTCAAGGTACTCATTTGTCCCCTTTTACTATGTGAGGACACAAAGAAAAAAATGTCACCTGTGTGGGATAGACCCTCCTCAGACATTGAATCTACCAACATCTTCGCCTCTGACTTCCCTCCCAAGAAAACTGTGATAAAGTCTACAGTTTCTTAGCCAACCGGGCAAGGGCATTTTGTTCTCATGGTCCCAGGAGACCAAGACAGGTGGAAAGTATCAAAGGTATTTGCAGACATAACTGATATAAGCAGGCCAGGTGGTGGTGGTGCATGCCTTTAATCCTATCACTTGGGAGACAGAGCAGCACTCGGAAGGCAGAGGTAGGTGGATCTCTGTGAGTTCGAAGCTAACCTGGTCTACAAGAGCTAGTTCCAGAACAGTCAGGGCTACACTGAGAAACCCTGACTCGAAAAATCAAGAAAAAAAAAGGGAAAGAAAAATGTACTGGCATAAGCTAATTTTGTATTTTGAAATGATCACTCTGCCTGCCATGTTGAGTCAAAATGATGGGAGAACAAAGAGACAAAGAGGAAAGCATAGAGACCAGTTGGGAATCTAGAGGGATCACCAAGAGGAGAGATACTAGAGCCAGGACCTAAAGACCAGCAGAACTAACACCTAACACAATGTGGATCTGGAAAGTCTACCTTGGGATGTCAAAGAAATGGCAAGCAAGTTAGTAAATCATAGGCATGTCAAGCTGATATTTTAATAAACGAAATAGCGGCAGGTCGATCTGATTAATGAAAGTGATCATATAAAAAATGTGAGGAGACGATATAGAAGAAAGGGAGAAGAATTTTTTTTTTGTTTGTTTGTTTGTTTGTTTGTTTTAAAAAAAGCACCCTTATTCATCCTTAGTGAGCATGACTGACTGAGATCCAGGATGCAGCCAAGACGCCAGCTTGGACAGGAGCAGCCAGTTCTTGGAAGGCAGAGGCAAGAGTGTGGCAGTGAGTTTCCTTCCCAGTGAGAATCTCCGAGTGACAACTGCTGGTTATTTCTCTTGCACAGTTGCCCTGGGCCCTGAAACCAAGTTTCTGACATTTTTGTCAATATTTACCTATCTCAGTCCTAACTCAATACTACCTTTAACAGATCATTTACAGTGTTTCTGTTTACCATGACCCTGAGTGGGAATGAGAACCAAGAGTTCAGGTTGAAACGAAGATCATGAAGATCTCTGGGAAGTAGTTCCACAGTACAAACTGGCCGGAAATACAAGGGGAGCCTTTTGAGTGGGGAAGGGGTCCACGAGAGTAGGTGGACAGAAGTCATTTCAACAGATGCTATCTATCATAGGACCACACAGGGATCTCTGGGTATATCTTCCTGGATCACCGAAGCCAGGAAATAATGGTTTCGGTGGCCTCCATTTCTCCAAACTTAAGCCTGATTTTATTTGTTTGTTTTTGTCTTTGGCTTAGGGAAAATAGTTTTGTCGCATTTACCCCCTCAAATGGCAGCTTGAAGTATCAGCTAAGATCCTTACCTGTCACCGGAGACCTCTCAATAATATATGAACACGCAGAATGACAAGGAATAGCGTCTTCTCAACAGCCCAGCACCCTGGAGGAAGAAGATGACAACGGCAGTTTTCACTTTCTTCTAGACCATAAAACTGTCGCTGAGGCTGTCACAAAACGCACATCACAGAAGTTTGTGTTCTCAGGATGTGTGCAAGGGAGAAGAGAGAGGAGTGCTGAGAGCCAGGGGACAGTGTCTGGGTGGTGGCAAAGTATGTGTTACATACTAGGAATGGAGAGTGGGGAGTTTGCTGAGGGATTTATATGTGCTGCGGTGCCAAATGTCCTGTGAGAAGGTCTGTATCCTCGCCCCCGCCCCCCCCCCAGCCCGTGTTAAGAACCTTCTAATTAAAGAAGAATGCCTAGGGCTTGGAAATAGCCAGCAGCCATAATTCATCCGCTCTAAGGGCTGGAAGTAACACGACCTAAAGAGAAAGAAGCAGGATACGGATGTGAAGTCTGAACTGGCTCAGAGCGGATTCTGACTGCAGCCTCTCTTGCCTCCCTGAGCGCCTTCCACACATCTGCACCCTGAAACTGGCAGCCAACCCCTTTGTGGCGCATCCACTTTCCCGCTCCCAACCTCAGAACCCTGTGGTCCAGCAAGATCTGTGTCTGAGGCTGTGTTCCTAATGCCTTCCCTTCTCCCCTGGAGAAGGCATTGTGGCAGTTGCTGGGCTGTTGCCAGGAGCTAATTCTCCAAGTGTGGTCCTCAAACATCTCCCCATGTGTGTTCCAGGTTCGGGATCCTCCATGCTTACAAGAAAGCGGTGCCTAATCTCTTGTTTCTGGCATGAATAAAGGATCTTTAATCAAACCAGATGAGTATCCAGCAGTAGCTCATGAACAGAGGCTCCATCGGCCTGTTAGGGCTGCAGAGCGTGTTCCACTTATGACCCGCCGATGCAGATAGTTCCCGTCATCAGACAAGTCATCCTTCACAATCCGGCATCCGGCCCCTGTCTTCCGTCATCACTGGAAGCTGACATTCTCCATGCTATCTCTCCCAGGCCTGTGGTCTCTAGTGGTATCTACACATATGGCTCACATGGATCCATCTGTCAGGGACGTCCTCCCAGCTTCTGCCCCAGCCCTCTTCCTCCACTCACATAGCATGCTTGGTATCACTCAAGACAAACTAGGGGCCATCTCCTCTTTCATTCACACAAACCAGCCTTCCTTCTCCCTCTAGATGAAGCATTCTTTCCAGGTTCCCAAAGCTCCTTGTGGCTTCTCCACTGCAGACTTTCCACGCTGTCTGTCATTGTCCGCTGCTTCCCAACTCCCCTGCCACATGAGAGGCACTGTGAAGGGACAGGCCGCCTTCCTTCACTCTGTGGCCCACTTCAGGAAAAGTTCTTGATGCGCACAGATACTCAGTGAAGCTTCTAATTTGCTTCATCCTCAGTGAAGCTTCTAATTTGATACTGCATAGAATTAAATGTTTTTCCCTCTCTGACCAAATACCTGACATGGAGGAACAACAGAAGAAAACCTTTCTTGGGCTTATAGTTTAGAGGGTGACAGTTTTGAACAACAGGGCAGACATGGTGGCTTGGATCAGCACAGTCCAGGCCTGAAAGGTGGCCTGTTGCTATCTTTTTTTTTCTTTTTAAATTGCTTTATTAATGCCAAATTATGAAAAAAAAATCTAAGATGGGTTAATTGCCATGCTTATGGGAATGTGTAGAATTAAACTCAACAGTAAAACTGTGTTTACGCAGAAACTGTTAAGTGAAAACACCAGAAGCTTACAGAAAAGCTACAAGCTAACTACAAGCTTGTAAAACAGTAGCCACTTTATAAGCACAGAGAAAACCTTAGGTTTCAAGGTATGAGGCAAAAGTCATAAGCCGATCCATTCAGTTGTTCGGAAACACCTGGAAGGCCCCATATGTGCCCCCCAGTTCTTCTCTGGAGTTCTGTCCCCTGCCCTACAAATCTCCTAGCATCCTCCTCCCTTCAT
Organism: Myodes glareolus; assembly: GCF_982192425.1. Lineage (NCBI taxonomy): Eukaryota > Metazoa > Chordata > Mammalia > Rodentia > Cricetidae > Myodes > Myodes glareolus. Next base: position 10,734,195 of record NC_142030.1, on the reverse strand, counting down.
TGTGATGTCTGTTAGATCTGGCTCATTGAAAAACAGGCACAAGTTGCCTGATTCGTCCCCTCCTGACCTTTCCCCTAGACTTCTTGTCTTCAATTCTTCCAAGTGGTGGGACTCTTCTTCACTTTGCTTGGAGGCCTCCCCTCCTTTATTTTCTTTCTCGTCATTCTCCACAAGTTCCTTGATGACTTGTGGCTCTGTGGATGTCGTTACTCCTGGGCCTCTCCTGGCCTCCTCCTCCCAGTGATGCCCGCCACCAAGCAGGCTGCAAAACTTGGCTCCTCACATCTGCTCTGTTCCCACTTTCCTTGCTGCCTCTGCGCCACCAGAAACAGGTGCCTCAGCCAGGGATAGCGGGCTGGAGGAGGTGAGCAAGAGCAGGTCCAGAGACCCAGAGCTGCCTGTTAGTGGGCCAGGACGCAGAGGGGTCCGACTCAAGGCAAGGCCAAACTCTAGCTCTCAGAGCCTACCTCCACATATACGTCCTGACATGCACCAAATATACACCAAATCTCACGCTTCTGCCACTTCCCAAATCAGTGTCACTATCTGGGGGGGGGGGGGGGGACCAAGTATTAAAACATTTGAATTCTCAAGGGACATTTCCTATTCAATCCATAACAGAAACCATATTACCATATAACCAAAGATGTGTGGGCAGGCTGTGCACAGAGAATAGCCAATTCCTTCTCTTTGGACTTTTACTTAAGATCTGCCACCTTGGCAGAAGTTGTGACTTCATTAATTCAGCGCTGGCCAAGAAGGCACAAAGCCCGGTGTGTGGTGATATCCTGCGTGTGATCTAACAAACAAAGCTTGCCTGGGGATCAGAGTATGGAGCTAGCCACTAGTGAGCCATAGAGGCCAGGGAGCAGTGGTACACACCTTCAATCCCAGCACTTGGGAGGAAGAAACAGACACATCTCTATGAGTTCAAGGCCACCCTGGGCTACATGAAATTGATCCAGTCTAAAAAAGAAACAAAGTCAGGCAGCGGTGACTCACACTTTTAATCCCAGTACTTGGGAGTCACATGCCCTTAATCCCAGCACTAGGGAGGTAGGGACAAGAAGGGATATGGCTGGGTGAAGAGAGGACTATAAGGTGGGAGGAGACAGGAGCTCAGAACTTTTATTCTGAGGATTCGTGGAGATAGGGTCTTGCCCACTGTGGTTTAAGGATTCAGTAGAGGTAAAAGGTCTCTCTAGCGTCTGACTCCTTTACTTCTTTGGTCTTTCAGCTCTCAGTTCAATATCGGACTCTGGGTTTTTATTATTAAAACCAATTAGAATTCACACTACATCCGTGTTCTGTCTCCAGCACTACGTAAGGTGGACATAGTAGAGCACACCTGTGACCCGAGTACCTGAGAGGTAGAAGATGAGGGAATCAAGGTTATGGTCAGCTACCCATCAAGTTAGAGGCAAGCCTGTGATCCACGAAACTCTGTCTCAAAATAACACTACATGAAAGAGAGAAAGGGGTTGGTCTGTACCTTGCCATCTGTAATTGCAAAATGAAAAGTCCCTGATACCTGAATGTTTTCCCAACTGCAGTGAGCTATGGCCTGGGTTTAGTTTATAAGCTACCAAAGGCTGACACAAAAGGGTAACACTCTGTTTAGGATTTAGTAAAATCATTTGTCATTTTGCCGAAGAAATACAATATAGAGGCAAGAAAAACGACTCTGTGATTAAAATCGTTTGCTACCCTTTCAGAAAGCCAAAGTTTGGTTCCCACCACCCACCTGCAGTGGTTCACAACCTCTTGTAACTCCAGGCCCAGGAGAGCTGACACCATCCCCTGGTTTCCATGAACAAGGTTTGTGGATAGTACTATCTTTTCAGTAGCAGAAAAGCCCAACCAAATCTTTACCCCCGGTGTTTTAGGCTCGGAACTATGGGTAGAGCTTGAATAACACCAAAAAGCCAGTGGAACTTTAGAGTCTCCAAGATGGGACCAATCAGACAATGGCACATACGAAACAACTGTAGTACAGGTCTTTGTTACACGGGCTTTTATGCTGGAGAGGCAAGAACATATTTTCTGTTTCTTATTGGGCCAACATGTTTTATATTGCTTGTGCCATAGCGATTGTCCTGCTGGTGACTGTTAGTCTACGGAGTGAAGACTTACTTCAGCCTTTCCAATTCAGGTCAATTTTGCTGCTATTGTCTCACAGCCTCGGCGTCCTTCCGCACCTTTTAGAAAGCTTATGAAGGACAAAGCCTAAACTATGAATGAGCTGTAATTTCCCCATCTCTTTCATCTTGCTTCCTCCACCGCCCTCTGCCCATCACAAGCCGGTGGGTGCAACACCTCAGTCCTCCTGCTTCAGCAATTTGGCAGGACAGACATCAGAACGAAGAGCCGAAGGAGACTGACGAGGGAGGTGTTCTATACACCCAGAGCAGTCCAAGGTATGGACAGCCTTTGTGCCATCTGCTAAACAGACAACCAAAATAAAATGAGATCACTAAACCATATTGGCTAATTGGTTGTTCTGTGTCTTTGTCAGCATGTCATAATGTTTTTAATTAGATCAACATGTGGTAAAAATAAGTGATCCACCTGTTTTTTGTTATGCACAAAATGACTCATTTTGGTTCTATTTTTGCTTATTTATTGTGTGTGTGTGTGTGTGTGTGTGTGTCCATGCATGCACACCACAGCATATCTATGGAGATCAGAAAACAACACATGAGAGAGAGTTCCCTCTCTCCACCATGCAGGCCCTAAAGATCAAACTCAAGCTCCACCTTCTGGGCCAATCCACTAACCCAGTGTCCATCACAACCCCTTTGGGGGTCACATATCAGACATCCTGCATAGCCAACATTTACTTTACAATTCATAACAGTAGCAAAATTAGTTATGCAGTAGCGGCAAAATAATTTCATGGTTGGAGGGCATCACAATGTGAGGAACTGTCTTAAAGGGATGTAGCTTTAAGAAGGCTGGGAAACACTGAACGAGCCATTCTATTTCAAATCTTATTACATGGTCACATATTAGTATTTATTACAGGTAACTTTGAGCAAAGTCAACTTCTCAGGCCTGGCAAGGAAGGAAAGAGGCCTGTAGGGTCTGAGAGTCACGTGAGCTCATCTACATTCTGAAGCAATATTCTAGGGCATAGCCACACACACTTCTCTAGGGCCTAGATGAATAGAAACCCTAAGGGAAAGACCTTTGAACTTGAAGGATCCCAAGCTCATAGAAAGCCCAAGCCCCAGGCCTAGCAAACCTCAGAAAGCAACAGGTGTCAAGGTGACCTGATCTCAAGGGTGTAGATATGAGCCCAGAAATAAAAAGGTCGTTACCTCTACCTTCTTCTCAGCTTCACGGAAACTCCCAGATTCTTTGAGAAAAGAAGCAACCCAGTAAGAGAAAAAGAAAGAATTCCCACCCATTGGGTAAACTGGGAGACATAATTAAAGACATTTGAACAGTTCTTGCTCAGTCCATGTCGGTGGACTGAGACGGTCCACGTTGTGTTTGACCCAACAGGAATGCTTTACCCCATAGACCTATTTTCTCTCCTCGACTCACACTGCCCACTCCAAAGCCCAGCCAAAGAATTCTAAGTAGGTCCTTGCTGCCTGATTCTCGGTTAGTTTCTGGAAATGCCCTCTAAATTAAATGATTTTTTTAAGTACCAACAGAGCATAAAACATACAAGCACAATATAGCTTATGAGTGTGAAGTAGAATTTACACTTGAACAATGTGTATTTATGGTGTCCCTCTCCTTCCTGCGTTGGAGAACAGGAGCACTCCTGTATACTTAATCAGAACACGTTTTAAATCACACCCATGCAACAGCCCTTGTGGCACTCTGTGATGGCCAAAGTATATAAAATATGATGAAGTTAAGGAGTTGCAGCTGAACCAACAATACATCCTCCTGGAAGGGAGACATTAAATAAATCTTCGCTGGTTTTTGATAGGCTATTAGTTCCTTGAGAGCTTCCATACATTCGACTGCACTTTTTTTCTAGCTGTAATGCTTTAAACAAGCTTTCACAATCATAAATATAACATGGAAAAATGCAAAGACAAAGAATTAGCAATTAAATATGTCTCTGGTTGGGACTGGCCAATGAGCAGAGCCTTCCTCCAAAGGGAAGTAAAGGATTACATGGAAAGCCAGGCTCCGTGGAAATCCGTATCCATCTTTCTCATTTCTTTCTCCATTTGTATGGAGTGAAGGCCTCATTTTTATTCTTGCTTGGAGGTGCAAAGGCCACACCTGATAAAGACAGGGTTGCTTTCTTTCACCAGAAAAATTTGTCTGCAGCAAATACATGAAAGAGAAATCCCAACCGAGTCTGAATGCCAACTTAAGTTTTATTTTTTTAAGTCACTGGCTTGATTGTAATAATCTATAATTCTACGTATATGATAGTCTTTATGGGAATATAGTGTACTGTAATGTGTGTGCATGCACATGTGCGTGTGTGTGTATACATGAATGGATGGATATGCTTGCCTATACATGCCCATATAGAAGACAGAGGTTGACATCAAGTGTCTCCCCCTACCATTCTCTATAGTATTTTTTTTGAGGCAGGGTCTCTCACTGAAGCTGGGGTGTCCTATTGAGGCTGGACTGTTTGGCTGGTGAGCCTCTGGAATCTGCCTGTCTCTGCCTTCCAATGTCTGGGGTTACAGGTGTGCGCCATCATTCCTAGATTTTGACATGGTGCTAGAGAACCAGAGCCAGGGCTTCATGCTTGTACAGAAAATATGTCCATCTCCCCAGCTTTATTTGTATGATAGTTTTTTTTTTATCCTGATCTTATTAAAACTTGGAATGGAAGAAGGTGGAACCTTTTTAACTATAGAGGGGAGAAATGGGAGCCTGGAGAATGTAAATGAACAGAGGTTCATCAAGACATTTTTAGGACACATCACCAACAGTTTAGTGAGCTGGATAAATCAGAAACTAAAAAGGAAGAAGGAACTGCTGTAGCTTATTGCCCAATCTGCAGTTTGATGCCTCAGTCAGTTTTTTAGAACATCTCTAATTACTCAAATTCTGGGTAAAATAAGTGATAAAAACTATATTAGTCACAAAAAAATTTAACACCAACTTTCCTTTTTTCTCTTATTACCTGTTCATAATGGTATAATTATGAATATAAGTTAATAACCTAATATGAAACCCAGAAGAATTCAAAACACTAAAGCAGACCCCCTGGGATTAGAGCAGAAATCCCACTGGGATTGGGGGAGAGGAAGCTCCTACTGGCAACAAACTGAAAATATTAATAGAAAAAAAAGAATTCAGAATAAACGCTAATAAAGATTGCCCAAAAGCACAGACCAAATATGTAATGTGGGGTTCAATGAAGATTGACCCGTGGATCTGGGTAGAATAACAAGAACAAAGTGAGGCTGAAGACCCCAAGAAGCCCTTGCTCATAATGCTACAGCAGAGAGACAATGCCAGAGTTCCTGCCAAGACAGGCATTGTCTGAAATTAGCTTTAAGTACAGCTATCAGCCTTGGAAAGAGAGCTTCAATCAGAACCCCGGGGACTGGGAGGGCCAGACCTTACTATTCCAAAAGAACCTGCATACCACAGAAATCCGGAAGGGCACCTAGTGAGTCTAAGCTCTTGAGGTGAGGAAAGAAGCTCAGATAAGAGAGGAACGAGGCCTGGGGAGATGGCGTCAGTGGACAACTGGGCTTTCATGTGGAAGCCAGAGAGCCTGAGTTCAAATCTGCAACATCTATGTTTTTAAAACAAACTTGAGAATGGTTGTGCCTTCTGTAATCCCAGCACTATTAGGAGATGGAGACGCAGGGTTGCTGGGGCTAGTTGCTGGTCCAGTACCAGGTTCAGTGAGAGAACCTATCTAACAGGGATAAGGTAGAGGGGAACAAAGCAGACACCCGATGTCCTCCTCTGGCCCCTGCATGCCACCTGCATACACATATGTGTATAGAACACCTGTATGTAATGCGTGTACATACACACCCTTTGCACACAAAGTTGAAGGAGAGGAAAAGAAATGAATGCCAAGGATGGTGAAAGAGCATTAGTCTGGTACATCAGAGGGGGTATCTTGTCCCCATATCTCTAAACTATCCACACAAATCCTTGAGCCCTTATCACTGTGAATTTTCTGGTCCACGTCATGGGAGCATGGTCCCATTGTGATGCTTTCCAACATGGGTTTTATAAGACACTACCCCCGCCCCATTCCAGCTACTTCAAGAAGCCTTTTTCACGAGCGTTGTATGGTACAAGCATTTGATACATGTGGCACATTCGAGCCTCTTCTGAAGAAAATCACAGTGTGCATTAGCACATGGCAAGTCTCATGCTAAAGAACACTAAAGCAGGAAAGACAAGACAACACAACGGTAAAGGTGCCTACCGCTAAGCCTGACAACCCGAGTTTAGTCCCCAGAACCGACATGGTAGACAGAGAGAACTGACTTCCCCAAATTACACACGAATACATAAATATATGTCAAAGGGAAATCTAAGTCATATGGTTTCATCCAGCATATCTCAAAAACACTGGTCTAGAACCTGTTTTCTGTGAAATATGCATTAATCTGAATTACACCCTTTGCAAAACACACGAAAATGATTAGATAACCTGGTTTCCATGTGTCCTCAAAGAGAAAAGGCTTAAGGTAAAAACTCGCAGACTCTTCTCCACCCCAAGACTGTCAAGTCAACAAAGAGTGTCATGACCCACAGATCCCGAGATGCGATCGCTGACGATTGTGAACACCACATATAAACCAACGCAGATCTGAGGTTGGGCAGCATTCAATCCATCTATCCACACACGTCCAGAAATGTCTCTTGGGTCTTCATGCTATGCTAATTCTTGACAGGTAAGGCTTAATTATTGCCAATCCCAAACGAAGACACAGTATGATCTCATGACCAAGCCTTAACTTCTGGAAGTCAGGGGACTCTTTGCTGTGTCTCCATGGCCCAGCTTACTTCCTATGAGAAAGCAGATTTATTCCTCTCTGAATGATCACCCTGACAGATAAGTATTTATTGAGATGTGCTAAGTACTATACCATCCCCCCAAAGAGTTTAAGGTCCATTCACAGAAACTTTGGAACAGTTTTATTTGGAGTCTGAGCCAAGAACAATGAGTGCTTAGTGACCATGAGAGCGGAGCTTTCAGACAAGCTACAGTACATGTATTGATCGTTGGAGCGCGGAACGCAGAGCACGGTTGTCAGGATCACAGACTTAGACAGGAAATATAGCATATGAACCAAGGGCATAGTCAAAGATGACAGCAAGATGGGAGATTCAGGCAAACTACCATGTGACCCAGCTGACTCTGAGCACATAAAAAAAAACAACCACAAAAGCAGAAAAACAAAGGAACCAAAGACATTAATGAGATTTATTGCATGACCTAGAAACTTCTCTTCAAAGAAAAAAACAAATAAAATTAAGTCTAGAAGAAGACTGCTCATAAAAAGATATAATACAATACAAACCTAGACCATCTTAGCCCTCATAGATAAACTCACTCCAAATAGTCATTCCTCACTCCTATCCAACAAGGTACTTTGCTAGCATGATGTTAATGTTATTCAAAGTAACCATATATATTAGAATGTTTCTTTAATTTCACGGTACCGTCGACTTTGCCCTTTACGAGGCTGTGTATAGAAGCCTGCTCACTCTCCCTGCTCCGTCTGCTCTTTTGCTCCCACCTCCTTGAGCTGTGTTGACATCACCACCATCATCACTTCCCCAGCTTTATCTCCAAGGCCGCTCCGTTCACTCCCTGCCCCCGTTTTGCTCTCTGCTCCAGATATGCCACCGGCTTCAATAGGAAAAACAGAGCGGATATCCCTACAGAACACTGTCATCACCTCATAAGGCCTACAGCCTGAAACATAAAATACTTCCGATTTCTCTGCTCTCCCTCAGCCTGAATGGATTACAAGTAGGGCACTTAAAATCAAAAGCCAAGAGGGAGCAGACCATGACGCCAGAAGAGAAGGGGAAGCAGAAGCCAAGAACCACTTCCAAAAATGGGAATGAGCAAGTCCAAAGTCCGAGTGCTCTAGACAAAATATGGCTCCGTGATCAGCATGCTCTCACAAACAAAGAATAAGAATGGCCTCTGTTCAAAGCATGACTTGGTCACCTGTATGTTTCCACGATACATGGGGGAAATTGCTAGACAGGGGCTATTGGGATTTCGCTATGACTGTGTCAAATATCACCTAGAGAGATGAAGATCTTTCTCCCAACCCACCAACAGATCGCATGGAGCCCAGATCATAATAGATGTATAATCCCCTCGTTGCAGACACTGGATTTTCATTGTCACCAGACATTAGCTCTGCATTTCCCTGCTGGTGCAAATTAAGAAGACCCAATTTGCTCTCTGTCCCCATCAAGCTCTGAGAAAAAGGAGTAATCTAAGACGAAGTTAAGCTTTTGAGTAGGGCTACCCAAAGCACCCACCTACTTCTCCATCTTCTATGTCATTCTCAAAATCATGTCCTGTCGCTGGACCATCTCAACTCCTTTGGTTTTTCAAGACACAGTATCTTTGTGTAACCCTCTCTATCTAGGAACTCACACTGTAGACCAGGCTGGCCTCGAACTCGCAGAAATGTACCTGCCTCTAACCCCCAAGTGCTGTGGTTAAAGGCACGTGCTGCCAGCTCATCTCTTGAGGGATGTAGATCAAGTATGACTCTGGCACTCACAGCTCACCAGAGGGCAAAGGCTCTTGCTTCTTAGTCAACACAAGGAGTGAAATTACTAGCCCTTTAGTTCTGGAAAGCACCCTGAGTTTAGAAAGCAGATTAACGTTGTGATCCTGTCTGCTGAGATAACCTCTCAGCTCTCAGCTGTTCCTAATGACAGGCTGTGGGGTTCAGAATCCATTCACAACCAGCTCCGCCCAAGGCCACGGTCTGCTATTCTCTGAGGTCTAGTATCTCTCTTACGTTCCCCCAGTATTGTACTGAGAGCCTTCTCCTGATTTCTACAATCGGCTTCTATTTCTCCTAGAGAATTGTGGGTCCTAAGATCTAAGACCAAATCTCAGAATTGACTCTACACACGCAGACACAGATCATCATCATCATCAAAATCAGCAGAGTGAGACTTCCGCCTCTACCTCCCATGCTGGTAAAAATCCAAATGGCTCCCAAATCTGTGAAAATGACAAACCTCCCTCGGATTCGTTGGCTCCTTTCCTTCTTATAAGAACAATTGGAGGAGGCTGAAAACTAATCAGGAAACATGATCTTCCTCTAAAGACTTTCTGTCTTTGATTAGACCAGACCTCACAAACCCCAAAGCCCACAGAGGCCAGGAAGGTCAGCGAGCGAGTGAAGAGGCCAGGTAGGAAACAGCAACAGTGCTGGGGACGCTGGCAATGGGTGAGTGTGGGCACAAGTCCTACAATATACCTATATTTTCATCCCCAGGCAACTGCTCGAAAAATAGGTCCAAGCTTTCTAGGCCTTTAGGTTTTTCATGAGGATTTCCAAATCTGGATACTTTAATGTGAAATTTCCCAATTTGTAAATGTTGGTAACCAATTAAAAACATTCCAAAACACTATGAAAGCCAAAGAAAGCATGTCCACGGGCCAGATGCGGCCTCTGAGCCATGGTTCGTGAACTCTGTGATCGCCTCAAGAGCTATTTAAATTCACTGAGACAGTTGGGGTACATAAAGAAGGAAAAAGTAGCCTCCTATCCTCAGATGGAAATTTAACAACCTGCATGGAAGGTCAGTCAGTCACTGGGGAAACGGTTTTAGGCAAACAGCCAGCCTGGATTGATCCAAACCTACTGGTTTGACCATTTGGCTTTTTGCAAGATGTAGTTTCCTTATAGCAACGTTGGAAATGCAACTGGAAATCCAATTTCATAACCTACCAGGATGAGCAGATCAATAGCAAATGCATGCACTTCTGTTCCAGTGTGAGAAGGTGCAAACACAGAGAGGACAGAGATTTTAGATGCTGTTTTTCCTAGGAAAGAAGAGGGGGAAAACACACGAAATTAGGAATGCTAGACAGTCACTGGGCTGATACCGAAACAGGATAAGAGAAAAGACTAAATTACCAGTCAAGTGACTGGGGGCGACAGAATGGACCCAGGGTATGGAGAGAGAGAGAGAGAGAGAGAGAGAGAGAGAGAGAGAGAGAGAGAGAGAGAGAGCCAATCAGCCTGCCTTGCTCAAGGGAATAACAACAGCAATAGGTCCTGAGTAACTCTGTAACTGTCTCCATTGAGAAACTGTCCAGACAGTCTCCTGGAAGATATACATTTGGGGATGCTATATCAAGTATATAAAGGGCATGCATGTTCACAGAGCTAAAAGTTACTGTTTACTAATTTACAACTGTTCATTAAAAGCTGTGTCCCTAAGCCAAATGCTTCCATTTGGTTTTCGCATGTCCTCCAAAGGTAGTTTCGAGCTTCTAGGCAGGGAACTGTGGCCTGCACAGGCCAAAGCACAGAGCTTGGGGGTGCAGGCTGGGGCTTTGCACAAGCAGTCACGCCTCCCCCCAAGTAGAGACAATACCCTGCATTCACACGGCTCTCGGGAGCTCCGATAGTATGCTGGGGAACAGGAAAAACCTAGACTGAATTGAGGATAAATTGGTATTCACTAAATGGCACTTCTGAATTTACTGCAGCCTTTGCCTTTGGAGAGAATTGCCAAGGTGCTCATAAAAGGAGAAATGATGAATATTCAGGATGTCTTTTGAATCCATTAGGCAACTGGGGATGAGGTCTCCATATGTAGACTCCTGGTTCTTTCCTCGGGCTGTTAGGGAGACTGCCAAAATGGCCATGCGTAGGAACAAATGAATGCTGGGTTTGCCAGGGGCCGAAAGTCTAAACACCAAAGGTCAAGTCCATGGAAATAAACCTAGTTTAGGAGTTTTTGCAATAGGAGGAGCACTATACATTTTGGATTTATGGGCGCAGTGAGTGAGCAAATGTATCTGTCTGTGGGATCACTGATCGAAATGGAGCGCTGGCTTGCACATCACATTTGTTTCCAGGGATCAGCTATTCCACAATCCAAATTGTGTCCCCCTGATATGGAAACGTCTCCCACAGGGAAACTCCAGACGATGCACACAGAAGCAGCCTCCTTTCTCAGTTACCTTGGTTTACTGGAAGCAAAACAGTTCATACCTTCTTGAAGACTCCAAAATGATTACCCCTCAGGTTATTCATTTAGGTCTTCACACAGTTTAATTTGAGAGGAACCATGAGTTCTTGTGCTAAAAGGGACTTTCAGAAATAACTTAGCCCAGAATGTCAACCCCCAAGTATGCCGAGCATAGATCAATCATTCTTTAGGAAAAGGAATTTCTCAAGAAGTAATGCCAGTCACTTGGGCTTCCTCGCCTCTAAATGGAAGGAGTGAAGCCAAGTCCAAAGCAGCAAATGTTCTTGTAAACCATGGGCTCAGGCCCTGGGCTGGCGTGTGTATCAGAGTCTAATAGGCAATGGCACACTGAAAATCAAGGTGTGCACAGGAAATCACCTTTAGTAGAACATCAGACTTGGCAGGGAAGGATGGAAGAACAAGTTCAACAGGTGTGGGAGAAAGAGGCAGCAAAAAGGGCACCCTGGGGAGAGGACTTGGAGGAGTCAGAGCTGGGTACCTAGAAGCCCAATGGGGAGAGATCAAGTGGCATGATGGTTTGAAAGAAAATGGCCCTCAAAGGGAGTAGCACTATTAGGAGGTGTGGCCTTGTTGGAGGAAGTGTGTCACTGCGGGGATGGCTTTGAGGTCTCTTTTGCTCAAGCTTCCTCAGTGTGACAGTCAGTCGATTTCCTGTTGCCTGCACAATGTAGCACTCTCAGCTCTGTACACATGTATACCTGCACCCCCTACATATAAGCACAAGTACCTTGATACACACACACATACACACACAGTTTTAAAACAAAGAAAAGGAAAAATCATAGACTGGAGAAAAGATGAGCGGACCATGTATCTGATGAAAGACTCATAATTTAAACATCTATTTTTTAGGGTGGTAGACTCCTGAAAATAAACAGCCTAGCTGTAATTAGAGAAATGCAAACTCAAGTCAAATAGGGTTTCACTGCACAGCCAGCCAGACCCCAAGAACACTGCAGAGCCTGGGAAACAGGAGCACTGATGATCTTTGCTGAATGGATGACTGGGTAGAATGGTATTGAACTTTCGTAGTTTCTTATACAACTAAACACACACTTTACCATGCATCCCATTAATCCTGACTTAGGTCTTTACTCAAGAGAACTGGAAATTTATGTTTGTATAAAAAACTGAACTTTGGTGCTGGGGAGATGGCTCAATGCATAAAGTATTTGTGACACAAGCAGGAGGACCAGAGTTCAAATCCCCAGCAACCACATTAAAGTCAAGTGGGCATGATGGCCAGACTGGAATCCCAGAACTCAGGAGGTAGAGACAGGGCATCTCTGGGGCCAGCTGATGCTTACAAGTGCAGGGGTACTCTAATCTGCTCTATGAGTACAGTAGAACTGAAAGAATGTCAGAGAAAATTCTACAAATTCTACATAGATAATGAGGTCAGACTTCTTACTATTAAAGAGAGAAACTGTAGATAATCAAGAGAAGAATGATAAGATCAGATCTCTGCTAAAATTAGAATCTGAGATAGTGGTATGACTCAATATTTACATTACTGTCTTTGCAAATCAGCATAGAAACAATTCAGAGTTGTGTGTCTGCTGACACTGACTAGGATACATACACATTGTGATGGTTTATACTGATTGTCAACTTGACAGGACCTAGAATAACCCAAGAGAGACGCCTCTAGACATGCCTGAGAGGAATTATCTAGATTAGGCTAACCTCTGGCATTTCAGTGAGGGCTTATGTTGTTTAGGTGAACTGACATGGGAAGATCCATCCTGAAGATGGGTGGCTCTATTCTACAGCTTCGTCCTGGCCTGCCTAAAGGGGAAAAGCTATCTGAGCTTCCTGAGTGCAGACACAATGTGTCCAGTGGAGAACTCGCCTTCATCCCCCTGTTCCTGACTGTGGACACAATGTGACCAGCTGTTTCAAGTTCCTGTTGTCATGAATTCTCTACCATGAAGGACTGTTCCTGAATCTGAGACAAAATAAGCCCTCCCTTCCCTGAATGACTTTTGTCGGGAACTTTTTATTTTTTGTAGAATCTATTTATTTATTTATTTTTATTAATTAAAATTTTTTGCTTCTTTTACATCCTGATCAGTTCCCCTCCCTCCTCTCATCTTGCTCCCTTCTCCCCTCACTTCCCCTTTAGCCCCACATCCACTTCTCCTCCCCTTTCCACGGGCATCAGCGACGCATGGTACATCAAGTTGCTGCAGGGCATCAAGGCTGGGCAAGGTAACACTGCATGGGGAATAGGTTCCCAAAAGCCAACTGAAATATTGGGAACTTTTATCACTGCAGAATAAAAACAAGTGAGATACAGACATCTCCTAACACTGCCTGCTCTGAGAAGCGAGAACTGATGGCAGTCCAGAATCAGGAGCACACATCATATCCACATTCATAGTTCTAAACGCATCTCTCCAGAGGAAGGAGTCAGGGACTCTTGGTACAATGGCTGACTCTAGGGCCACAGTAGGGAAAATGTAAGATGAGCCTGGAGTAGCTTAGAGTATCCAAAACTAAAAGTGTGCTGAAAAACATAATAAAGGATAAAGTTAAAAGGTAGGAATCAATAGGATCCTGCCGTCCACCCCAAAGAGCGTCCAATAGGCTGGGGAAGAATTGTGTAACACTTTCCTGGCATGTGCCAACTCTAGTACTGAAAAAACAAATCTCTCAATGAATGTAATTGCTTAATATGAGCTATTAAAAAATAGTGTTGGGTTCTAACCTCAAGAATAAAATAAATAGCCAAAAGTCAATATTGGCATAAATATGTGATTGATTAAGAAATAAATGAATGGAGAGGTGAATAAGTGTTCCTGACAGATGAGATCTAACTCATGAACACAGACGGAAGGAATTAAATAGAAAGCCACAGCCAGATATGGTGGCGTACACCTGTGATCGCAGCTCTTCCCAAGGCAAGAGTAGCATGAGTTTGAGACCAGCTTGGGCAACTTCATGAGTTGTTGTCTCAAAACGAAACCCAGTACAGAACCCACTCATCAAACTGTATCATGAACCACTGATAAATTTCTTGCTGTTTGGGGTGATGTCAAAAGTCCAGTCAGGCTTCAATCTCACAAAAGAAAATTCAGTTTCGTGGAAGATGACATACGATGTCACGGGACCCAGAGTGAAAGGAACACCATAGGCCTATCTAAAGAGGCTGTGTGACCATGAAAGGCAGGACTTAATGGAGTAGAAATGTTTGAGGAAATGATCACAGTTCGCTGCTTCCCATGCCTGTACCTATCCCATTGCAACGTGAAAAAGGGAGAAAGAGGAGCACTGTTTCCCCATTCTTTGTACATGAGTTCCCTATAGATGGCTTTGTTTAATAAGATACAGCAGGACTGATACCGTGCAAGGCCCAGGCTCAGCTCCAGAAAGCCTTCTGAAGTCCTCTGCTCAGGCTCGACTCTGCAGTATACAGGTCCCATTGAGCTAAGGCAAGCCAGCCTGAACCAGCCAGCTACTACGGACAAGTGAGGCAGGAGTGAGCCGAGCTAGGAACAGCTGAGTTTGACTCAAATCAGCAGAACTATTCAGCTGACCACAGACACTTGTGCTAAGGAAAGAGCTGTTACTTATGCATCTGGATGTTACTTGAAAGTACTGCATCTCAGGCTTCCTTGTTACTCAGCAATACCTACCTCCTAAAACTGAGAGTTCTTGGTTCTTTTGTCTGTTTCATACTCTGTTTTCATATTTCATATTTGTTCATATTTCAACTTAAAAATCATTTACTACAATGGAAGACAAAACATTAGTTATACTGTAATTCACCCCTGACCTGTACACACCTCCCCTGAGTCTACTCCTAATATATTGATAACGAATCATGTTTGGTTAAATCAGTATCAGTGCTTGTGGAGCGGGTAAGAGCTCTTGCAGCAACTCCAGAGGAAGTGGCTCACAGTTACCTATAACTCCAGCTCCAGAGAATTTAATACCCTATTCTACCCTCCTCCAGTCCCTGCATACACGTGGCTCACACTCACACAGACACATACACATAAGTAAAAATACAAATAAATCTTTTTTAAAATACCCAATGATTATATTCTTACTACATAAATGTCACTTGTAGATAATTTATGTAATTTATGGTTTTATTTCTTTTTTAATTGGTATACAAAATAACACATTTTCATATATCCCTTGTGTTAGAACCGCTACATTTCTCTCCCCATCACCCACCTCCCTCTCCCAGCCTGCCCCCTTCCACCTCCAGTATTTCCCGCTCTCATTTCACATGTTAAGGGACATAGTGAAAGAGAGTTTGATGTTGAAAGAGAGGCGGAAGCTGCAAAAAGTCACAGAGGCCGCAGGAGAGGTTTCAGGACACAGAAGGCAATCTTCAAGCAAGTGTGACCTGAGGCACTGGCAGCGCTTTAAAACACTGGAAGTCACAGTTGAAACACCATTTAGGTAATGAACACACAAATAGAAACAACTAATACTGAACTTCCCATCAACAGAACGAGAGTCACTTCCTCTTTTTGGTTAAGCACCCGCCCACGACACCGCTGGAGCCCTTTCAGGCAGAATTCCATAGACACTCATTTCAAGCATGAGGCTAAAGTCCCGGGGCCCTGGGATTTTATCTGGGGAGAAAAACATAAGGCTCTCCTGTCTTCCATGGGATCGCAGGTTGATTAAACTGGCCTGTATTAAAATACCCAATGATTATATTCTTACTACATAAATGCCACTTATAGATAATTTATGTAATTTATGGTTTTATTTCTCTTTTACTTGGTATACAAAGTAACACATTTTCATATATCCTTTGTGTTAGAACCGCTACATTTCTCTTCCCATCACCCACCTTCCTCCTGCTCATGAGCTTCGTGGCTTTGTGTGCCCAAGTCGGCTCTCCTTTCTTCCTTATTTCTCCTCTACTTCATTAAATCATTATCTTTACACCTGAAAACCACACTAGCCCCTCTCCCTTCCTTACTACACTCTACATTCCTTATTGTTTGGGTGTAAAGTGTCCAACCAACCAGATCTATGACGGGCACACTACATAGTGGCCTAAACTTCAACAATCTCAAAGCCCGGCTGTCATTTGGCAGGTCTCCAGAGAGGGAGGAATACTGTCAGTGAAGTTGGTTTGATCTTTTCTTGGGTATATTTCTTCTCTCTGGTCAGTCTCTCTAGGTACACTGAATTTGGGGTGTTTTTTTGTTTGTTTCTTTGTTTGTTTAATTTTTATTTGATGCATATTAGTGTTTATCTAGTTATGTATATGTGTGCCATGTGCATGCAGTGCCATTGGAGACCAAAAGAGGGTGTCATATGCCCCAGAAACTGGAGTAAGAATCAGTTGTGAACCACCATGTGGGTGCTGAGAATTGAACCCTGGTCCTCTGCAAAATGAAAAAATGCTTTTAACCACTGTCAGCCTTCTGTGCATTGGAGTCTGAGTGGGTGACAGATGAAGAAGAATGAAGACTTTAGAGTCAGCCATGTATTTAACCTATGCCCTGACACTTTCTTAACCATGGGATCTAAGACTTCACCTCTCAAGCCTTTAGTTTCTTCACCTGTGAAATTCTATTAACAACCTTGAACCTGAGTAGTTGGAGTGAGCATTAGATTGCAGGTGCTCAACTCATTAGCATCAGTTCCATGTCAGAGTATGAGACAGACTGTGGAGAACACAAAACAGAGCTTGAGATACGAGGAGCACCAGTAGACACCAGCTACCTTTACCACTCTGGACTAAACCCCACAGCTAGCTGATATGTCCCCTTGCTGACTGGTACCTGTTCGTTTACCACTCAATCTGTCTACTGGACCTAATCTCTCAAACCTTCTCCTTCATGGCCCACCAAACAAAGGTCATCCCACACCCTGGCCTCTCCTGGGTGACCCAATCCTGTTTCCTGATAAGGCCATTTGTTCCTCAAAATGATTCGATAAATGGGGTAACAGTGATGGTTAGGAAAACTCAGGGAAATGTGCAACAGGACGTGGCTTGGTGACAGGCACCTTCAAAGCCATAAAAAAATGTGGCAATTGATTTTGCTTTTTTTTTTCCATCCAGTTGTCTTCTTTTGAAAGTTTCCTGGAAGAGATTTGGTATGACTGGACATTATAATGAGGCAGACATTTTTCATTTGCCCAGTCACAGAGGATCATGTGGAACTGACAATCAGTAAGGAAATGATACCATTTTTGGAGACAAAGAAAGGAAGGTGCTGAGTGAGCCCAGGGCTGGGGAGGGATACTTCAAACACCGATCCATGAATCATAATGCCTTTCATTGCTTAAATTTGCCCTGAACCGAGGCCTCTGGGAAACCAATTCTTTCCCTCCCAGGAATCTCTAGTCCCTGACTGCCAAGTCCTTGAGCAGGTGTGTTGGTGTAGCAACAGATTACACGGCGTGTGGAAAAGTGTACACACATAGCATTGTCACAACAGGGCATTGCCCAACAGGGTGTCCACAACTTGCAAGCCTGCTCTGCATTTGCCACTTCACTGGTGGCTAGAATTTCTGGTCAGGTGCAGAGAAAATCCCATTACATTGTGATTTGGGCATCTGTACCCAGGAAAAGAGACAACCAGTCTCTGTGCCAGGGCCCACACTGGATAACCACAGCCTTGCTCGTCACCCATCTGACTGCAGCTACACCTGTCCTGTGTTAGGGATCACCCCTGGGGACTACCTGCTAATACTGACTGCTGTGTGACAAGACTTTCCCGCAGGAGATGCCACATGCGGTCTACTCATTCCAAATAGGGAGACCATGACAAACCAAGGCTCAGATACCACACATGTCCAGCTTGGTGAGCCAATGAGGTTTATTGGGGTTACTTACAGAAATACGGGTGAGGCATCACTTCCAGGAGGGGAAACGATTCAAAGACAAGTGTGTCACCAAAGCCCACCCCAGCATGGGTGGCAGCCAAAATCTGGGAACCCTTAGCACCCAGCATAGCCTGCAGGCTGCTCAACAGGCTAGAGATTACCCTTTCCAAGAGGTTCAGTCTCCTTTCCAGCCACCTTTGAAGATGCAGTGAGCCCCCAAATCACGTTGCTGATCCTGGCTTCCAAGTTGGAGACACCTAAACTCTCAGTGGGGCGCTTATCTCTCTCTGCGCATGCCTAACATAGGACCCTCTCCCATCCTGCCAAATCTCTTTTCCTGATCTGACCGAGACATAGGCCACTACCGCTTTGTTTCCATGTCATAGCCAGCTTGCTCTGTGCTCTAGCTTCATGTCTGCTGCGTGATTAAACACTCTGGACGAAAGTAAGTTAAGGAAGAATTTATTTGGATGACAGTTCCAGATATGGTCCATGATAAAAGGGAAGTCAAGGCAGGAACTCAAGCGGATCGTCACATCACATCCACAGTCAGGAACAGAAACCAATGCCACCATGCTGCCTGCTTGCTTCCTCTTGAGCTGTCTCCTGTCTTATCCAGCTCATGACCCTACCTAGGGAATATTCTGCCCATTGTGACCTGGGTCTTCCGAGATCAGTTCGCAATCATGAGAATCCTTCACAGACATTCCCATGAACCAACCTGATCTAGATAATTCCTCGTTAAGTTTCTCTTTCCAGGTGACTCCAAGCTATTTCAAGTTGACCATCCAAACCAACAGCATACGCCGTAACACAGCTGACTTCGACTGTGTGACCCAAGCAGTAGAAATTCATTTCTCATGGTTTCGGAGGCTGGAAAGTCTAAAATTAAGGTGTTAGCCTGTGTAACACTGAGCTGTTTCCTGTATTCTTGTCTCAGTGAGTACATGGAGACACAGCAATTTTTATTGTTGTTTTGTTTTCAATACAAGGTTTCTCTATGTAACAGCTCTGGATATCCTGGAACTTTCTTTGTTAGCCAGGCTGACCTCAAACTCACAGAAATCCGCCTACCTCCACCTCCCAAGTGCTGAGATTAAAGGCGTGCACCAACCACCACCTCCTGGCCAACAGAGATTTCTTTTCTTAAACTACCAATCCTATCCCATTAAGGATACAATTTTCACAAAAATTATTTTATCTTAATTATGTTCCAAAATCCAAGTCTCCACACAGAGTTTCACTGGCATTTAAGCCTTCACCATATGAATCTGGCAGTGTCCAGTTCAGTTCATGACAGAAAACGGAAAGAGGAAAGAAGAGAGAAGGTGAGAGAGCCTGCACTAACATCACATGTTGAGGGAAAGGATGCTATCCAGCTTCTAGCCTTCTATGTGGAGGCTACAAGGCTGAGTACAGCACCAAGGCCCTATGCAGACTGTTTGCCTTGGCTGACCCTACCTCTAACCCCCATGGGGAACACACACAACATCTACTCTCCTCATAGAGTGTCTTTCCAGTCAGAACATACCACCTTCTCAGCGAGAGTCAAGCTGGTTCACTTCCCACCACTGGGACCTTCCAGAGACGCCACTGACAATCCAAAAGCATGCTTCTCACTAGATTCCTGACATATCTGCTCATTCGTTCACACCCATTCATCTAGGCACTGATGCTTGTTCACTAGCTCACCCACACACCAGTGACACGCCACTGACGCAAAGCTGAGCCTCACAGAACACAGTGACCCTCCTGGGCTCACATTCATGGATGCAGGTTTTCCTTTCCAACTGTAACAATACAGTCACATGACAGCATCACAGTGAGGAACATTCTTGCTTCCAGGAGTAGGAGTGACTGTCACACAGCAGGAGAGGGCTTCTCAGACAACTGACAGGCCCCACTGATAAACCTCTGGGGACCTCACCTCTTGAAATGGAAAACACTCACTCACACTCACTCGTAGTGTATGGGCTCCTTCTTCTCATTTAAAGAAGTGACCTTTCCCTTCTTTCCAATGACTTCTGGGCTCAGGACCTGAACGCCAGTCACCACCAGAAGATCTAGGAGACCACTTCCTCCAGGCATCTGGTCTGCCAATGACAATAGGGGGACATCTGAATATGTTATGGATATGTCTATGTCCCTGTAGCTGGTCGAAGCGCTTTTTGCACTTTTTCTGGTTTGGAAGGAGAGTTGGAGAGCATCAGGCTCAAGGTCCTCTGGATATACAGCCTGATGTAAGGGAGGCATCCCCTGTCTCAGCAGCAGCTGCGATGCTCTCACCGGCTCACATGGAGCACAAAGGTGAGGAAGAGAGAAGGGAGCCTAGAAAAGCTGAGTCGTGAAGGAAGAGCAATGGAGGTGAGCAGCAGACGCTAACGGTGCAGTGCCATCCCAGGGGTGGCAGGTGAGTCGCCTTCAGAGTGCTTGACACCTCCCAGTGATCGCATGGTTGAGGTCACCAAGGGAGCCAGTCAGGGTGACGGTTGGAAAAGAACAGAGAAACACGTGGATGGGGAGATTGCTTAGTTGGTAAGAGGCTTGCCCCCCCCACCTAAATTTGGGTCCTCAGCACCCATGTAAAAAGCTGAGTATATAAACAGGTACCTGTAATCCCAGTTCTAAGGAGACCAGGACAGGAGGATGCCTGGGGTTTGCTGGTCAGCTACTCTTGCCGAAGGCTCTGCCATAATAATAATAAACATGGAAAATAATTGAGTAAGACATCCAGTGTTGACCTCTAGCTTCCATATGCATGAAAACCCATGTATTCACACATACACATGGGCACATATATGTATGTGTGTGTGTATATGCACACATTCAAAACTACAGTTTCTGGTAAGAAGAAGAAAACACCCTAGAAAAGCTTCTTAGTGTCCAGCTTCAGTTTATCCAGGAGGAGGAGGAGGAAAGAGGGGGAAAAAAGAGGGAGGGGGAGAGGGATGGTGGGAAATAAGAAGTAAAAAAAATAAGTAAAGACTTCACCCAAAAAAACACAAGTTGGGGAAGGAAAGAGCTAGGCACACAATAATTTGAGGTAATGTCAGAGTAGATCTAAACAGCACGCATCAGCAGAAAAGAATGGGGAAATTTCTGGTGTGCTGGCTTCATTGATACCCCATTTATCAGCAATTACTGGCTCCATTAAAGGCTGAGTTTACAGCAGACAGAGAAGCAGAACTTAAAATATGTCCCAGCAGATGAACGGAGAGTGTCGGTGATGCTGTATTTCAAAGGCTTGGGCAAAGGCCTTATCATTGAATGTGGAGTCAGAGAGGCAGCGAAGCAACAGGGGCCCGAGAGCCAGCAAATGATTTACTTGACCCTGGATGGGCAGAACTGACAGCGGGAACCTCATTAATTCCTCAGGTCATTCTGGAAGACATTAATTTGGTTTGGACTCATGACGAGGGGAGATTTTCCAGACGTACACCAGGAATTATGAAATCTCCACGGCCGGAGAAAGTATGTCCAAATCACTTTTCGCATAAATCAAACTGACTTCCTGAAGCAGGATAATATGCTTAATCAAGGGAGTTATGGAACTCCTTGTGCTTATTAGACAGAAAATAGAACAGTATTTTATTTGGTTATCAGTTCTGGGAGAGAGGGGTTGTTTTATTTTTTCCCCCTCGTTACACTGTTCTCCTGCCAGCGTGGCCAAGCTCTCTTTTAAAAGCTGGAAGAAGCTGGATTGGCGACGTCAGCAGTTCTCTCTTTGTTTCTATTTTCAAATGGGCACCGAGATGGGGTGGGCATCCCTGGTGAGCCTGAACCAAGATGCCAGCACACATGGCCCCTCCTGATCTAGGGCTTTCTCAGCGCTAAACAAGCACAACCCTATAAATAACACCCAGAGTGACTGGTGTTTTCAGTCTGTGTATTGTGGTGGCCGGGGCCCAAATGAAGAAGTCTGGGATGGAGGCAACAAGAGTCGCATTACTAAGTGCATAATCCTCCCCAGAAAAACATCTCTGTTCTCCTTCCAAGTCTGTGTGAGTCTACGCACAAGCATACACGAGGAGAACTAAAGTTCTTTAGTCTTCCAAGGAAGTCGCTTCTAATCCTGTGTAATTTAATGACCAGAGCTGTGCAGTTTCATGGGAATCTGGCTTCTTTGTCTCATTGTTAAGGAGGGAAGAAATAGGTGCGGAATAGTTTGATGGGAATGGGGTGATTAAATCCGGAATGCAACAGTCACTTCAGTTGTTTACAGAGCTGAACTGAGTCACGTTTTGGTAAAAACACTGACAGGCTGCTTCCACTGTTCAAAATGACCAGGAGAGGGAGAGAGAGAGAGAGAGAGAGAGAGAGAGAGAGAGAGAGAGAGAGAGATTGAAGTGCCATGGCCGTTTACCTGGGGTCTGACGCGCACACCCTGAGTTCCCTTCCCGATGGTATCTCCTCTTGTAAAAGATGCATTCGTCATGTTTAACGCGGGGTTATCTCTGGCTGAGGAGAACATGCATTAGTACGTTTTCCTCAGTCAACACTGCACACTCCCTATCAACAACCCTTAAAGGGAACTGGGGGACGGGAATTAATCACAGGAAGAGACAACTTAAGGGAGTTGGGCTATAAAATGGAATTCATTAGTAAGCCATAAAGCATTACAGCCTTCCCTAGTCTTTCCTGGCCTCTGCTTTCTCACCCTGAGGCTGACTTGCTGGTCATCTGCACCTTAAAGTCACACTTCATTCCTTGTGTGATCTTCTAGATCTGTGGCAACCCCTGCAAAGGGGTCGCTGCAAGATCACAACCCTGGGCAAAAGCCTGCTGCAGCCCAGAAGAGCCCACAGCGTCTCCTTCACGGCCAGTGTCCTCTTTTCAGACCACCATTTCCGTGGGCCTACATACATTTCGCCAGGACTAAGGCATCTGAAACAAACAAAAAAAAATGTCCTGCTTAAAAACACAAGTTCTAGGTGTTTGCAGTCTTAGGTTCCCTGGCTCTGGCACATCTCAGCAGGGTGAACTTGACTGAGCACCTTAGAAAACTCTCCGCCTGAGTTTTCTCAATGGTGGAACAAAGACAGCAGTGGGACCCTGAGGAGGATGAGAGTGGGAACTGACCAAGGAAGCCAACAACACTGCTGTGCTCTCCCTCTGGAAAAGAAAAAGAAAAAAAAAAAGATTCGATTGTAAAAATAGACCTTCCCAATAGCAAAAATAATTTATTGTGCATGCTGTGTCAATTCAGTACGATCGGAGATACATCTGAGCTTGTGTGTCCCTCTCCCCTAGCCTCAGTAATATAGTGTGTATGTTCAGCAGAATCCTGTGCATTTAGGTTCCACGGTGACGGTGTCCTCTGACAGATGCACTAATTGAAAATGTTGTTATTAAAAAAACATCAAAAGATACTGATGATGGAACTCCATGAGAAAACACTTGCCTAGCCATGTGAAAGACCCCAGGTTTAATCCCCAGTGCTGACCAAAAGATGGGAAGAAAAAAAAAAATCATCATGTTCATCTCCTTATTTCCTAGCTGAAGGACATTCACTCTCAGAGAACAGAGGGAAGCCATGTAGACTTTTATGGGTCATAACTTCCTCTTTAAATAGCCTCGAATTGGGCTGAAGGTGCGGCTCCAAGGCAGAGGACAGACTTGCCTCGTGTGTGTAAGGTCTAGATTCAAGCTGTAGGCTTGGGGGAAACCCTGAAAACACTTATGAAATGGCTTTGGGTATGCGGTGGGTGGGCACTAAGATTTTACCTGCTGTTGACATGATATGAAACAAACCTATGCAAATCAAATCAGCCTCCCCAAAGTCTCTGGATAAACCAATGTTATGTCTGCAGTCCCCAACTGGTATTTTTAGAAATTTGAAGGATCCAAATTTAAAACTGAGTAAATGCACAGTGCAGAAGACTTAAATATCATTAGCCTAAGCACAGAAGAATCCTGGGGTACTTTCTCCATTAAGGCCATCATTAAAGCTGTGCATGTGTGTGTGTGTCTGTCCGTCTGTCTGTCTGTCTTTCTCTGTATGTGTGTCTGTGTGTGTACATACTTTTGTAAGTTAAAAAGTACTCTTCTTTCCAGGCATAGTAGAGCATACTTTTAATCCTAGCACTCGGGAGGGAGAGCCAGGTAGATTTCTATGAGTTTGAGGCCTACCTGGTCTACACAGTTGGTTCCAGAACAGACAGAGCTACATAGTGAGACCCTGTCTTGAAAAAACAAGTACAAACAAACAGAATGTCCTCTAATTGGCCTCTGCACAAGATAGTTTGGGAAAATATGGGCCTCGTCTATGCTCAGTGTTTCTGTGAATAGCTGAATTTAGTGTTATTTTGGAGCTCCCGGCTATGGAATAACCTTTGTACACTGTAATATGTATTACTCTCATTGGTTAATAAAGAGCTGACTGGCCTATAGCTTAGGCAAGAGAGCCAGACTAGGAGGACACTGGGAAGAAGAAGAACGAAGTCTCAGGAGTGGCAAGCCAGGTGCAGAGAAAGCAGGACATGTAAAAAAGGAGGTAACAGGCCATAGCCACATTGTAGACCTTAGATACGAAATATGGGTTAGTTTAAGGTGTAAGAGCTAGTTAGTCACAAGCCTAAGCTATTGACTAATCATTTATAATTATCATTAAGTCTCTGCATGGTTATTTGGGAACTAGCTGGTGTTCCCAACAAAAATCTCTGCTTATCCCCCTTCATCAGTAAAATAATCTGCTTTATAGACAAGATTAAACGAATCAATACATTCAAAGCAATTCTCTCTCAATATGTGATTCTAGATCCTATGAAGCTGATAATCAAGACCAGCCATCAGAACATACAATGCAATATTACTGAGCCTTAAAGAGAAAGAGACAGGCAGAGCTCTGTGAGTTCGAGGCCTGCCTGGTCTACTGTTTCACAGAGAAACCCTGTCTTGGAAAACCAAAAAAAAAAAAAAAAAAAAAGGAAGAAGCTTGAGCCTGTATTGCGGTTACTAACCAGTCATGGAAAGTCCAGCGGTACATGGGTTCCCTTACCTGGGTGTCTAAATTGGGATTTCTATTCCTAAGAAGAGACACCATGATCATGGCAATTCTTAAAAAGGACATTTAATTGAGGTGGCTCACTTACAATTCAGAGGTTCAATCCATTATCATCATGGTTGGAACAATGGTGGCATGCAGGCAGACATGGTTCTGGAGAAGGAGCGCAGAGGCCTCTCTCTTGCAGGCAACAGGAAATGATCTTTCTGTAACACTGAGAGAAGCTTGAGCAAAAGAGACACCAAAGTCACCCCCAGAGTGACACACTTCAGCCAACAAGGCCACACCTGCTCCAACAAGCCACACCTCCTAATAGGGACACTCCCTTTGGGGGCTATTGTCTTTCAAACTAGCGCACACTGGGGTAGCTGTAGTAGTCAAATTCCTAAAGCAGGCAATAGAAGGACATTTGTCAGAGGCTGGAATAGAACATACTTTTTCTTTTGCAAAGTTCAAGAGACAGGATCTCACTGTGCAGCCCCAACTGACTTAGAACTTGTGACCTTCCTGCTTCAGACTCCCAGTTACTGTGATTACAAGTGTGTCCACCATTTCCATGCCCAGCTAGGGTTTTGCGTGTGTGTGTGTGTGTGTGTGTGTGTGTGTGCGTGTGTATACACTTGTGTGTTACTAAGGAGTAAATCTACAGCTTCCAATAGGCTAAGCAGGCGCCCTACCAAGTAAGGAGTTTCATGTCCGGCCCTCTTACCACGTTTTCCTTTGAAACAGGACCTCACTAGATTGCCCATGGCCTTGAACATGTTTGGAGATCCCAGGAAAGTCTTGAACCTCAAATCCTCCCACCTAAGTAGCAGAGTTTAAATGTCCCCAGGCCTGTCTGAAAAGTACTTTTAATAGGCTGTAAGTTTCCATTTTGCAAGAGAAAGCATTCTGAAGATGTGATACTCAACAGACCAATTCTACTTACCGCTCCTAAACTGTACATTGCAAATAGCTAAGGTGGGAACACTTGTGTTAGATATTTATACCACAATTAAAAAGAAGGAAAAAAGGTCTGTAAGTTATTTAAGTATATAAATCAGTTGGTATTTTGATATTTCAATTTAAAATCGACTTTTCTCAGTCATATATCACTAACATTTCTCATGATATTAAATACTTTTCTGTAGTCATATGTTAGTGGCTGCACAATGCTCTATTATTGAGGTGATCGTGTTTTATTGGACAGTCAGTTATTATTGGTGTTTCTATAAATAAACCATAATAAATTCCACTTTCACATTATTTTTAAATCTCATGTTGTATTTTTATTTTGTGCCTATATATTTAAGTGTGTCTTTAGCGGTTGAATTTTGGGTGATAGTTTAGACATTGAAGGGTGAGAATAGTTCATTTGCCTGAAGTGTGCCAAGCCAAAGGTTTTATCCCCAGCACCATGAAGGAAAAGGAGGGGGACAGGATGAGGATAAAGGAGGAAAATGACAAGGAGAGTGGAGGACAGGAAGACGGGGAGAGTGGAGGACAAGGAAGGCAAGGAGAGGATGGAGGGGGAGAACAAGGAGGAGAAAGAGGAAGAAGGAAGAAGGAAGATGAGGAGGAGGATAAAGGAAGATGAGGAGGAATAAAAAGAAAAGGGATCCATGAAGAAGACAGGGAAAAGGGAGACAGAAGGATCAGGAGGAGGATGGGAAGGATGAGGAAGGGGTGTGTGCTTTTAACCTCTGATTTCGAAAGCGAACATGTAGCTAAGACTGGTGAGAGGGATCAACAGAGGCTAAGTTAGTTTTTAAAGGAAAGTAGCAATGAGCTTAGCATAAGTCTCACCACAGCCCCCAGTGCCCTATTCCGTCTAAATTTGCTTTCTATTGCTATGATAAAGACAGTGACCAAAAATCAACTTGGGAAGGTGGGGGCGGTGTCTCATCTTCCAGCACACCATTCATCATAAAGGAAGTCAGGGCAAGAACTCAAGACAAGAACATGGGGCAGGAACTGAAGCGGAGGCTATGGTGGGCTGCTGCTCACTGACTTTCTCCCCCCGGCTTACCCAATTCTATTATTATACAATCCAGAAACACCTGCCCACAGTGGGCTAGGCCTTCCCACATCTATTATTAATCATGAAAATACACTTAATAGACTTACCTAGAAGCTGATCTGATGGGAACATTTTCTCAATTAATGTCCCCTTGTCCCAGATGACCCTAGTTTATGTCAAGTGTACAATAAACTAACCAGAACATCATCCCAGAACATATCTGTATGGACAGAAATAAACATGCATAGCTGTCATGGTCAGCAGGAGACTCAGGGTCCTTCATGCACCAGGCTCCAATTCTAGACCATCTGGGACCAACCGACATCTTCCAGCCCTTTTCTGTAACACAGATTTCTCACTAAGAACCATATCTGGTCTTCAAACAACCAGAAACATTGCTAAGGAGATAGTATCTTCACCTGTGAGTTATCAGGGAGAAAGCTGAGGCCTGGAAAGGTTAAACAGCTTGCCAGAGTCACACAGAAGAGCATTGGAGGAAGCCCTCTAACCCAGGCTTCCTGCTCCAACACCAAGCCTTTGCTAAGGATGTTGAACATGAGTGCCCCACAGGTGCATGCATTTGAACATTCCTTCTGCTTCATTGTGGAACCTTTAGAAGGTGGAGCCTTGCTGGAAGAAATGAGTCAGGCCCCACTTCTGGTCTATTCTCTACTTCCTGACTGTAGATACAATGTGGCCATTCTGGTTAGTTTATTGTCTCACATTCCTACTGCCATGCCTTCCCTACCAAGACAGAAATAAACTTTCTTCCCTTATATTGCTTCTTCTCAGGAATATGATCACAGCAATAGGGGAAGTAAGTCAAGCAGTCCCATTCTGTAAAGATGTGTTGTATTTGTAAGTATGTGCATGTGTGTATGTGTGCCTGAACAAAGGTGCTGAGGAGGTCACGTGTATCCAATGCCCTGGAGCTGGAATTACAGGTGGATGTTGAGTCGCTTGACATGGGTGTTAAGAACCAAAGTCAGTCAGTTCTTCTGGAGGGGAGGCGCATGTACTCTTAACTGCTGACTCATCTCTCCAGCCCCGCATGCAGTTATGTTGAATATGTTGCTTGACCACAGAACTGTGGGCACCAGTGATGTGGTATTCCCCTTTGTATGCTGCGAATATGATTGGTTAATGAATAAAGAAAACTGTCTTGGCCTGATAGGGTAGAACAGAACTAGGCGAGGAAAATGAAACTGAATGCTGGGAGAAAGAAGAGTGGAGTCAGAGAGAAGCCATGTAGCCCTGCCAGAGCCAGGCAGAACTTTAGCCGGTAAGCCACAGCCATGTGGCAATACACAGATTAATATAAATGGATTAAATTAATATGTAAGAGTCAGCCAATAAGAAGCTAGAGCTAATGGGCCAAGCAGTGATTTAATTAATACAGTTTCTGCATTGTTATTTCAGTTCTGGGTGGCAGGAAAGAACAAGCAGCCTCCTTCAATACACCAGTACTCTTTATAACACCCAAATTTGTTCTATAGGGAGGCCACTATACCAACCTGGGGAAACGACATGACTGGTCTCCCACTGCCTGCTCCGCTCCTCCCCCCCATTCTCAACTAACCTGACTAATTAAGAAGAGTGTTTCTGAAGGGAGTTAAATAACAGTGATTAGGAATGTTCTATTTTGGGAAGACAAACCTGCAGCTCATGCTTTGATATGGTGGCTGCATGTATTTATTAATGGAATAGACGGAGGGAAGGAAAAGCCAGTATGACCAGTAAAGTTATCCCACACCTAGTTCCTGAGAACCAGACTAACTGTCTAGATTGTCCTCTGCAGTCATTGGGGTCTCCTCGAGCCCTTCCTCCATGCTCACCCCCAAAGGGACGCTTCTTTAACACGAGTCCTGATACAATGACTGGATAAGGCTGAGTTCACTTTTATCAACAGTAATTAGGGTAGCGTGATTTGGGGCATCTTACATGAGCCAAGTCTGCAGGAAGTGCCCTGTGCTGGGGACCCTGGCAGCTCTTCTTGGCCTTTTTCAGTCAGGTTATCTTTATGAGCTGAGAGAAGCCTGCTGCATCTATCTGGTCAGGCAATTGCAGATGTGTAGGCTTCTTTGATTTCAGTCTGTTCTGCTCAAAGACCTGCAGAAAGCTATCCCGAAGCCGCTCTTCCTATGACTGTTGTTAGGTGGTTACATTATTGCGGACAGGCCAACCCTGCACAGCAGCCATCCTTGACTCTTGCAAATTCTACATGGTGTTTATGTTTGACTTTGTATTGATTTTGGCCATGCTGGGGATAGGACCCAGACCCTTCTGTGTATCAGGCATGATCGTTATCACTGAACTATCACCTGCCACTCACACCCAGCCACGCCCCTCATGGTGTCTCATAGTCACCTGAAGCTGATGCCACATTAGGTAGATTTTAATTTTCATGAAAGAAGAGGCAGCATGCAAACTGTTAATGTTTTAATTATTATAATAATCACGTGGGGACAACTCTAGATTAGCACTCTGTGAACCACACCCTGATTTTTTGGCAAATGTTCACTATATTCTCTTGTTTTATTATCCTTTCCCATAGCTGCACAGCTTCTCCAGACAAACACAGCTCTCTCCCCCACGGTCTCTCTTTGTAGCTCTCAAGTGTGAAGTTTGAAGTGTCTTACTGTCTGAGATTTTAAATATAGATCATTGTAATTCTGACAAGCGCTCTGTCTCCCCAGAGCCCTGCCTTCCAGGGTCTCCAGGTCCTACTGAACCTAAAGCATTAAAAAGTTACAACTCAATTGGCCCATGAAATCCCCAACCCTGCAGTTCAGCTTCTCTGTGAGAAAGGGAACTGGGCCTGCAGCAGAGATCCAGTACTTTGTATTATAGGAGAAGCAGGTAGCAAATCAAACGGAGAAAGACACACTGCAGAAGAGCAGTATTGTTTACAGGGTCTACAAAAGGTAGCATTTGTGATGAAAAAAATATAAACAATGCATCAAACACCAAGGGCTATAGCAGGACTCCCTCGTCAGTCCACTGCAGCAGCATCGTCCTGGATCCCACCAGGCCTCACTTTTAGCAAAGTATCCAGTGCTACTTGCATTTAATATGAATAGACAGCAAAATTAGACACCTAAGAAGTGCTAAGCTTTGGGGATTATCCTAATATTGTTAGTTCTAGGATCAAAGGAACACATTCAGCGATAATGAGCATGTCAATGCTTTCATTTTCCTGCATCATTTTGAAATTTTTGTTACATGTACTTATGTGTTTGTGTGTGTCTCTGGGTGTGCATGTGTCTTTATGTGACATGACATGACATGACATGACATGACATGGCATGGTGTATTTTGGCGATTAGAATTAGCAACATCAGCCTACTCCTTCTATCCTGTGGGTTCCAGGGTTAGAACTCAGGTCATTAGGCTTAGCAGCAAGCACCTTTACCTGCTGAGCTATCTCAATGGCCATCCTTATTCTTTTTTGAATATCCAAAAGTAGTTGCAAGAACTTCTAAATACACAAATAAGAAAAAAGGGGGGGGATGATGATTTCCAGCGCCAAACTTCACAGCAAGCCCCACACTCAGAAGCCTCCCTCCAGAAGGCTCTTAGCATATTCCTAAGAAGGGGCCCACCCCACTTTCCCCCCTCAGATGGAGTCTAGAAAGCGTTCAAGTCTGTGGGCCACATATGTCCCAGCACAGCTACGAACGCAGCTCAGCATGTCTGTAGATAAAAATAGGACACAGTGTCTGAAGTTGATGCATCCCTTTGTCTCTGGTCTCAAGCAGCACTTTGTCAAGAGAATGGCTGCCCTCATATACTTCAGATGTACAAGAACTCAAGCCAAGGAATCAGAGGGAACATCTCACCACCTTGGAAACTGTAGTTTTCATTCCTTGGCCATACACAAATGCTCTGCACACACACACACATACACACACACACACACACACACATGCAGGTACATTCATGCATGCACACACACACATATGCATGCACTTGTATACCTGCACACACATACACACACAGGCATGGACACATACACATACACACACATCTTTCTCATCCCTTCTCCAACTTCCGTCATCTTCTCAAAAACAAAAGCTAACCAAGGCGCGGAGCAGAGACAGGATGGTCAGGGCTGGAAGGAAGTTCTCAGGATTGGTGAGAGGAAGCGGTTCCTACTCCTGTTCCAATCTCAGAACCAAAAAAAGAGGGAAGTGGCTTCCGCTTTAGCTTTGCTCCTCACCAGAAGTTGCTAAGTTTGAAATTTGCTCATGATGTAATCTGCCAAGTAAGGAAGAGAGGTCTCTACCCTCTGCCTTTTATGCCACTAACCTTCCATTCATTAGAAGCAGCTTTTGAATCCCTGGTAGGTGCAGGCCTCAAAGTGGCAACAATGGAAAGGAGGATAGTCATCTCCCCCTCTTAATACTCACAGTGTCCTGGAAAGAGTGCCGAGCCATAACAGTGTGGGTAGGCATGGCACTCCTGCAGGTGGGTACAGAGTGCTGCACTGGAGGGGTGCTGGTACCCGCCTGGGGAGAGATGGGTACTGGGGAAGATGCCTGAAAGCATAATGGAGAAAATTCTTCCAGGCACAAGGGAAACAGAGTGTGGGCAGGGGAGGGGAGGAGGGACAGGAGAGGAGAAGAGAGTAGAAAAGAAGAGAGGAGGGGAGGGGAGGGGAGGGAAGGGGAGGGGAGGGGAAGGGAGGGGAGGGGAGAGGAGAAAAGAAGAGAAAAGAAGAGAGGAGAGGAGAGGAGGGGAGGGGAGGGGAGGAGAGGAGGGGAGGGGAGGGGAGGGGAGGGGAGGGGAGGGGAGGAGAGGAGGGGAAGGGAGGGGAGGGGAGGAGAGGAGGGGAGGGGAGGGGAGGGGAGGGGAGGAGAGGAGGGGAGGGGAGGGGGAGGGGAGGAGAGGAGAGGAGAGGAGAAAATGCAGGCTTTGGAAGATAGCACAAAGGAAGTCACATGAATGTAAGGCAGTTACATCCTTGCCATCTTCCTATTTCTGTACAGTCAGGGAAGTCGTAGTAGATAGACAGGTGTTTTAGGAGACAGATGTCTCCCGACTTGGAGGCCAGGTGAAGCCAAAGAACAGGAAAAGTTCTGTGTAAATAATGAGTTTCTATCATGGCAACTGGTGAGAGGCAGTGTCCCTCACTAAGTGATGGATTCCAAAAGGAAGTGATTGTGGGGAGGGACACAAAGCATTTGGAACGTACTGAGCACTCACGAGTGGATTTGTGTCTCTCAGGTCAACCGATGTGTGAGTTGAAACACAAGGGAGAATGCCAAGCTGAAGAGAGACTCAGGAGCCATCTACACTGAAGGAATAATTGGAGTCGTAGGGCAGGAAGCAGAATAATGTGCCCAGGGGAGGAGTCTGACAGGAACTCTAGGTTGGAAGTTAAAATTAATGGGGACTCTGACAAGGAAAGCAGAAGAAAACTTTTTACTGTAGGTGGGCGCTCTGCCTGAAAGCATGTATGCGCACATGCCTGATGCCTGGCAAGGTCAGAAGACGATGCCAGATTCCCCTGCAACTGGAGTTACAAACAGTTCTTGAGGAGCCATGTGAGGGCTGAGAACCAAACCCCAGTCCTCTGCAAAAGCATCAAGTGCTCTTACCACTGAACCGCTTTTCCAGCCCCAAAAGAAAACTTAACAAGTCAGATGAGTGAAATTGCGAAACTAGGTTTTAAGACAAAGAGCGTGACTAACTTGGTAAATTTGGGGAAAATAAAGCAAGAAAATTGAGATCTGCAGGGAATCACCAAGGTTAATAACAGAGCAGACCAATAAATTCATTCTTTAGTCACCAAAGACGAACACGGTGGCGGAGTGGGAACCCATCTGAAATGCATGGCTAGCTCAGGTTCTTTTATACCCGTCCCCCACAGACTCCTCTTAACAGCTAAGGAAAGTGTTGGGGAGCGGGCAGCCACAGCACCAGCCAGTGAGCATCATAGCACGTTGCCACTGTGTCCCCAGATGCTGTCCATGCAACGACAGGTGGAATGTTTGTTCTGCTGGGTTTTGTTCTTGCTATGGCCCCTCTCTTCCCTTTCGCAATAGAAATAACTCTTCTGTAGCCAACTACTTTATCTTGGGAGTGTGGGCCTTGTTCCTCTGTTTCCAAGGGCTCAGAGCTAAGAGTTTGCTTTGAGTTTCCGAGGAGATTTTGAAGTCGGCCTTTCCACTCATGCTGAACTGTTAAGACTATGGAGGACTCTTAGAGGGAGACTGAATGAACCTCCCATTTCTAAATGGATATGGGTCCCTGAGGGCCAGGAGCTGAATGTCACCGTCATGGTTAGTGTCAGTTATCAGTTTGACATTCCTGGGGAGAGGAACCTCGGTTGAGGGATTGCCTCCATCCAATTGGCCTGTGGGCATGTCTGTGAAGCATATTCTTGATTGGCAATTGATGCAGAAGGGCCCAGTTCACTGCAGGTGGCACCATTCTTAGAAAGGTGGCCTAGACTGTGGAAGAAAGTTACCTGAATATAGCCTGGGAATGAGCCAGTGAGCAGTGTTCCCCAAGGGTCTCTGCTTCAGTTTCTGCCTCCAGGTTCCTGTGTGAGCTCCTGCCTTGACTTCATGATATATTGTAACATGCAAACCAAATCCACCCTTTACTCCCCAAGTTGGTTTTGGTCAGTATTTTATCACAAGAGAGAAGCAAACCAGGGCAGTTATGTTTTGGATTTGAAATGCCCTCCATAAGCTTACTGAACCTAAGTCATTTGCAAGACCAGTAACTCATCTTACCCACTGAGCCCCAGTAATAGGATTTTATAATCTAGTTCTATATGGCAGCCTGCACCATGTGGAAATAGCCTGTATTGTTTGGGAGATTACTGGGACCCTCCCTGACCAACAGCTCATAGGGAAGTAGTCCATCCCGGCACTGGGATTTTTATTTAGTAGCATATGGTCATCACGGTGGAGGAGGGCAGGAAGGAAGAGAGTCGGTTATCTCACAGGGGAAAGGAAGGCGGAAGGGGGAAAGACAAGCTTCCAGTGATCCACTTCCACCAGCTAAGACTCTGGGAGAAAAAAGTGGTCCTCAGCCCAAAGCCAGCAGGAAAACAAAGTCTCTACCCCCATAATTCCTAACCCAACCCTAGCAACAATCCTAATGTGCTTCGGAAGGGCTTTTGAGAGAGAAGTCAGGCCAGAGGATTTTCTGACTGATGCCTTGTGAGATTGTGAAGAAAGAGGTGAGTTACTCTGTCTCTGAATTCTGACAGAAATATAAGTTAATAAAGGGCATTGTTTCAGACGACTAAATCTGGGGACATTTGTTACACAGCATCAGGAAACTAATATACTAGCTATGCCATATTTCCTCACTTTATCAAGAGTGTTTATAATATTACAAATACTTTAATGCTTTCCACAGGGGAGCAATTTAGTACACCATGATCATATTTATGCATCTCTAGGGGAAACATGCTTTCTTTGTTTAATGATAGAGGAATTCCAAAGATTCTGGAATATTCCCAATTACTGCTATGGAAGAGACAAAATTAGAAGGCCTCTTATTTCCCAAACTAGAATCGCCCCAATGACTGTTCTCTCGTGTGCCAACACCAGAGGATGGACCGGCACTTCTATGGCCACCTTGTGTCTCATAGCTTTCTCTTTCAAATGTTCATAGATGACAAACGCAATTGCCTACAGGGATGGTTTCAGAGGTATTGGAACTGTCAGAGATGACTATCTCCAGGCACTCCCTCCTTCTCTTCCTCTCGCCCTCCTCCTCCAACTGCAGCTATTTGGCCTCCTTCCTCTGGTTGGTCTCAGCATCAGTCCAATCTTCCAGCATCACCATCCTTGATTC
Source organism: Myodes glareolus (assembly GCF_982192425.1). NCBI lineage: Eukaryota > Metazoa > Chordata > Mammalia > Rodentia > Cricetidae > Myodes > Myodes glareolus. The sequence goes on along the minus strand of NC_142030.1, from coordinate 10,699,393 downwards.
CAGATGGTAATATTATCTTTTATTGTTGTTGTTGTTGTTTTTGCTTGTTTAAAGTAATTTTGAGTGATAAGGGCAGGCTTAAGACTGGGGTCTCAGGTTGATCTTGAACTCATGATCCTCCTGCCTCAGCATCCTGAGAGCTGGGATCCCAATGGTATACCATCATGCTCAACTGGCTGTTTTTCACATAAGAACTGATAACTGAGTCCCAGTCTCTTCTCCAAGGCAGCCTGCATCATCTATAATAAAATAATAATAAATAATAATAATAATAATAATAATAATAATAGATGTTTCCCAGAGACTAGTAAAGCTTTTCCCTCATGCTTGCCAATGACTGATTGGCCAGCTTCCAGATCTTACTTCCTCCATGGCTGTCGCTCCTTGGTGGTTAACCTCTCACTACGTGAGAACACTGTCTGCTCCCAAACTTCCCTAACCAGCTTAGTAATACATGAAATTTCCTCTTCAGAAATATGACATTTAAATTTCTCTTTGAGGGGCTAGAGAGGTGGGTCAGTGATTAAAACCACACATTGCTCTTGCAGAGGGCCCAAGTTTGGTTCCCAGTAGCCATGCCAGGCAGCTTACGCCACCTGTAACTCCAAGTCTGGGGGTAGGGGAAGGAGAATTTTATGCATCTGACCTCTGTTTGCACCTGCACTCTTGTACACATAGTTCCTCAGAGGCACACATGTGTACATACAGTTAAAAATAAAAAATAAAACCTTTAAACTTTTATTTGGTTATACTCATCTAATTTTTAAGAGACAGTCAAAGAAACTTAGGGATAAAAAAAAAGGAGAGGCCAAAAGAACCCCTTATCTCTGCTTTATAGTTGTATATAAGATCAGCCCTGTCAGCTCCTCCCCTGTACATGCATGAACCTCCCATGTACTTCCCCTGCACACACATGATCCTCTCATGCACTTCCTTTACACATACATGATCCTCCCATGCACCTCCCCTACACACACGTGATCCTCCCATGCACCTCCCCTGCACACGTGTGATCCTCCCATGCACCTCCCCTGCACATGCGTGATCCTCCCATGTACCTCCCCTGCACGTGTGATCTTCCCATGCACTTCCCCTGCACACACGTGATCCTCCCACGAACCTCCCCTGCACACATGTGATTCTCCCATGCACCTCCCCTACACATGTGTGATTCTCGCATACTGAGTTGTTTTGATTTCCAGTTTCCAGTCTACCTTACAAACCCTTAGATTGGTTTCCTCTCCTTTCTCCACAAGTGTCTCAGCCATAGAGTTTAGTGCATTTGAACATTAGAGTGTATAGTTTACCTGCCCTTCATAAGATGTATTTATTTTACGTGTACAATTGTTTTACCTGCATGTATGTATGTGCACCGTATGTATGCCTAGTACCCATGGTGGTCAGAAGAGGGTGTTGGGTCCTCAAAAGCTGGAAATACAAATGGTTGTGAACCACCGTGTGGGTGTCAGGATCTGAAATGGTGTCCTTTGTGAGAGCAGCCAGTGTTCTTGACTTTTTACGGTTCTTGTTGGTGATGGTTAATCTTCGTTATCAACTTGACTAGATTTCAGATTGCCAGGAAACACATAACCTTAGGAGCACACACAAGAGCGCTTCCAGGAAGTCCTAACTGAGGAGCTAAAACCCCCTACAGTGTGTGGCACCATCCCATGAGCTGGGGGGAAGTGTCCTGAACTCCAACATTCACGTCTTCCTCTGCTTCCTGACTGTAGATGCAATGTTGCCAACTGCCTTACACTCCACGCCTTCCCTGCCCAAACAGACTGTACCACCAAACTGGAAACCTAAAGAAACCCTTCCTTGAGCTGATTTTGTCAAAGCAACATGAAAAGCATCATCAATAATACACTATTTTAGGGTCCTTGTAGCAACTGTCGCTACAATTCTGAGGCCAGACTGCCTAAAACACTGAGGGAAAAAACACCCTAAAGATTGGCGGGGAGGGACTACATTAGGATTTCCCTGATCGGAGAAACAGTGGGGAGAAACAGTGGGGAGGACGTTCTTCCTCATCTAACTGGCTGAGGACACAAATGCTTCCCCAGCCTTAACAGCTCAACACCCCGCTCCTTTGTTGCACTAACCCATGAGATCTAGAAGAGTGCAGGAGAATGTGCTCAGGGCTCAGTGTCCATCTGCTGCTTCGGTCACCCTGTAGTCAGGAGGGGACAGTTAACAGTCCCCAAAGGCACTATCAGAAGGGTGAGGAGAGGGCCAGGAAAGGGCCTGTGGCGCTGTGGAGGGTAAGGGATTTGTTTACTCCAGACAAGATCCACTCGTCCATTTCCATCAGGCCAAATTCCGAAGTCTGTAAAAGCATTAGGGACCATCTGCCTGGAGCCTCGCCGGAGCTTCCTGACCTAAACAAGAAGCTGCTCTGCCCTTGCAGGAGCATCAGGGCTAGGGGTGGCCATATTTCAGCAGGCCTCTGACCTCTGAGTAAATAAATGTGTAGGACAGATACAATAAACATTTTTCCCCACCCTGAAATCAGATCTGCAGATTCCTCGGCCCCTCTATGCTGGGCAGACTGTAATTACAGGATATGTTAAATTTTCTTTATAGCTAGTCCTGATGCTTGCTGAGTGACCACACCAGCCAGAACAGCAACCCGCTCTGGTCTGCTACCACGGGTAATGAAAACCAGATGTTTGTCTGAAGTTAGTAATCAATAGAGCTCTTGGCCCGAGTCAAGTAGGGCTCACTGTTTGCTTGGAGAAGCCATGTAGAATAGTGATTAGAAGGGTAACCTGAAGCTTGCCACTGGGGCTGCCACTCCTGACAGAGATAAGCTGCTTGACAGCCCAGAGGTGCGTGGAGAGGGAAAGGACCCATTGACAAGCCCCCAAAAGCTTCCTTGGTACAAGGAGCGTCTTGGAGAGCCAGAGCTCACAAGGACTCATACAGATGAAATCTTGAATAGACACAGGCCTCCTTGCAGAGAAACTAATTGCAGGCATTATGGACCAGTTACTGTTGTTAGTGTTGGTCATTTGATACATTGTACTTTGATCTATTTTATCAAAAAAGCTGGGTGGAACTAACTAAAAATGCAACCTAGTCTATAACTAGTTGGGTATAAGCATACATCACCATCCTGGAAAAAATAGATAAAATTCTATGAGAGACGTCTATGAAGAAAATACTTCATATATATTTATGACTTGAGTGAATATTCGTATCTGAAATTGTCATCTGCCAAAAGTCACCAAACGGGAGTTGAGTACACTGTATCCAGTTAAATGCTTTGACTCGCTCTTGGCAGTGCTGTGGAGATGTGCAAGGGTGATTCTCCATGAATAGAGAGTGGAGTTGGGTGAGTTCATTTGGGCAGGAAATTCAATGCACGGACATAGTAAACCTCAAGAATAATTTGCTTAATCAAGCAAATTAATTAGCTTTAAGTTCCCAAAAGCTTTTATGTGGGATGCATTTAAGTGGGTTGTAAGGGATTGAGCTCAGCTTCTTTTACATTCAGGGCAAGCACTTGACCAACTAAGCCATCTCCCCAGATTGAAAAGTTTTGGTAAAGGACACTCAGTGCCACGCTTGCGCTTGCCAGGTAAGTGCTCTACCATCATCAGTCTATTGGCGAGCCGCTCGGTATCTTTCACTTTTGATAGGTGACAATTTCAGATATGAATGTTTACTCAAGTCATAAGTATCTGTGTTGTATTTTCTTCATAGACCTCCTTCGTGAAAATTTATCTTTTTCCGGGATGGTGATTCAGGTTTATGTCCAGCTAGTTATGTACTAACTTGCAGTCTATGTTAGTTCTTGATTTTTGTCTATTGATTAAATAAATCAAGCAAAGGTCAAGTAGTTATCTCTGTCTCTCTCTGTCTCTGTCTCTCTCTCTCTCTTTCTCTTTGTGTGTGTGCGTGTGTGTGTGTGTGTGTGTGTGCATGTAAACAAGATTGTGCACACACGTGAAAGTTCAAGATTGGCACTGAGTGCCTTCCTCTATCACTCCCTACCTGTTTTATGAGCTAGAGTCCTTCACAAAATCTTGAATTCACTGATTGGCTAGAATATCTGACCATGGACCTCAGGGGATCCAGCCTGTGTTCCCCTCTACCCAGCATGCCTGGCTTTGATGTAGGTAATAAGGAAGTGAACTCGGGTTCTCATGCATGTCTACCAGGCACTTTACCAACTGAGCCATCTCCCCAGCCCTGTTAATAGTTCTTCATAGCAGCATGATAGCATTTGTAGAGCACCCACTCTAGTCCTTCATGGTGATCCAAAATGAAGAAGGAAAGCATTGCTTCATTTTATTTAATCACGTGACAACTGGGTTCTCCTTCTTCTGTGATGCTGGTGTATGGTAGGAGAGTGTTCTTCACTAAGCTACATGCCCAACCATTCCATGCAGACACTTTGCTTGAAGACTGTCAGTACTCTTCCAAGCATGTGGGGTGACATTTGAAACCAGTTATCTAACTCAAAAGCTGCCCAGGTTCAGTAGCTTGGGGAATTTTTTAGGAGAGGTATAGAGGGTGTAAGACCCTGAGGACAGGGAGGGGTTCTGTGAAACCCTGTCTTAAGGATATGACATGGGCATTGTACCCATGAGCTCACTGAAGCTCTGATTAGCTGCATATGGTAGCATCAACAAGATCAGTCAACATTTCAACAGGTAGCACTAGTTGAACACATTGGGTTATCAACAAAAGAGGGGAAGAACACAAAAGGAAGACTGAAGTAGGAGAGTCTTCTATCTATCTGTTGCTTTCATTGGTTAATTAATAAAGAAAACGCCTGGCCTGATAGGTCAGAACACAGGTAGATTGGGAAGACAGAACAGAATGCTGGGAAGAAGGCAATGAGGCAGACCCCATGGAACCAGCCGCCAGGTGAGACATGCTGAATGTTTCCCGGTAAGTCACCACCTCGTGGTGACATACAGATTATTAGAAATGGGTTGAATCATATGTAAGAGTTAGCCAATAAGAGGCTAGAGCTAATGGGCCTGGCAGTGTTTAAAAGAATACAGTTTCCGTGTAATTATTTTGGGTGTAAGCTACCCGGGATCCAGGCAGGACGCAGACTGCCGTTCCTTCTACAGAAGACAGAGATGTGTTTGAGGTGCCTGGGGAGGGTGAGAGAGGAGCTTTGGGGTGCATATGATCAAAATGCACTGTTTACATGCATGAAACTATTGAAAAATAAGTATATTTGTTATTTTTAAACTTAAATCTTTTCAATGTCACCACAAAGAAAAGACCTCTGCATCTTCACATCTCATTCCCTCTGTAGTCTGGGTTCATCTAAAGTAGAATGCTTAGCCCTCTCTGAAGAAGAAAGATGCAAGCCACTCCACTCCGGTGGTGCGTGATGTTTTATGTGATCGTGACAATTAACGCACTCTCTCTGTCACCGCAAGGACAGCTGGGAAGGATTCCTTTCCACTCCCTCTGGAGGAAATGGCTTGCCTTCCAGGCCCCTAGAGATGGTCCCAGCCTTGTTTGTGCCTTCGGTGCTGAGGCTGAAATGATCTGAATTCCCAGAGCACTAGGAACACCTGCCTTGCAGCAAGATGCAGACATTAATCAAAATCAAATGGAGAGGATTGGGGAGTTGTATGTCATCTGCATGAACCACACTCAGCTCCTCTCCCCGAGGAGGCATGATTGAGTGCTGATTGCAAACCCTTCTTGATGATGCTGCTAAAAATCTGCCTGAAAAGCCCTCATCCCCTCTTTACAAGACGAATTATATTGGGCAACATGAAGTCATGATTACACTGCACTAATTTTAGCTAAGTCAGACATCTTCATAAAAAGCATCGTACGTCTTGCCAGCCACTGCTGAGTCAAAGTTCACCCTGTTTGGGCTGGGAGGAGAGAAGTCTACAACGTCCTGCTCCTGTAAATGGGCAGATGCTTTATCAAGAGTAAACCTAGAGCCGGCCTGCAGCAAGCTAAGACTGCAGGCAGGGAGACTTCTGACCAGCGCGGGGCTCTGATCCTGTACCAGAAGATACAATGGAGGGATCCTTCATCTGGCGATGAATGGCGATACAGGCGGAGACCCACATTGGAGCACCGGACTGAGCCCCCCAAGGTCCAAATGAGGGGCAGAAGGACGAAGAAAATGAAAAAGGAAATAAGAACTGCGAGGGATGCTATCACCCACTGATACAAGGGGACGGATCTAATGAGAGTTTACCAAGGCCAGTTGGACTGCGACTGAACGAGGAAGTGATCCAACCAGATTCTCTGAATATGGCCGGATTCTCTGAATGTGGCTGGCCCGGAGTCTTTCTGAAAAGCCATTGACAATGACACTGGGACTTGTTTCCTCTGCATATACTGGATTTTGGGGATCCAGTCTGTTTGGATACTCACTTTCCAGGACCTGGAGGGAGGGGGGAGGAACTTGAACTTCCCACAGGGCAGGAAACCCTGACTGCCCTAAGGGACGAAGAGGGAGGAGGAGAGGGAGTGGGGGGAGTGGGAGGGTGTTGGGAAGAGGGGCATAAATGGAAACTTTTATAATTTAATAAAATTACTTTCAAAAAAAAAAAAGAGTAAACCTAGGCTGGGGCAGATGGATCCTTCATCTCTCGCTTTCTCCAGCTCTGCGGTCTGGCCTAGGGTATCTCAAACCATCCCAGTGCAAGCCTGCTTCTCATTGACACAAGAAAGATGGAGAGAGGGGCAGCCATTTCAAGTGCCCATCTTGTCAACCTCTTCAACAAAAGAGCTACTCTCAAGTGCTTTGGGTAGTGCCTCCACTGCCAAGCACCACCTCCAGGCCTTGCTCTTTCCAGCACCGCGGTGGGTGGAGATCGCCCTGTGGTCTGCAGTGACTTACCTTGTGGTCCCGGGGAACTTGCTCCTGTATTCCAAGAAGGCAACAGCCCTGGAGCTCTTTTCCAGTTTCAGCGCCGGTTGGACTGTCTGGGGGTCCGTCCGTTGGTTTGTTGCTTGATTAGCTCTCGCTTTTATTTGCTAAAGTTTCGGAGACATTTCCAGTGAGCTCTATCATATCCTGTTTCTTATTCTTTGGGCTCTTATTCTTAGCTGAATCCCTGCAAGTGAAGGTGCCTGCCTTGTGATGCCTCTGCATTTATCATGGCGCAGTATCTGGCCTTCCAGCACGTATGGGCATCCATCAGTACTATAACACCACTGATCTTCCTTTCCCCCAGGAAATAACCTCCTTGATGGGGGGAAATAACCCCCCCCCCCAGTGCTGGACCACACCAGGCTTGAACCTATGCAGGTCTGGTGCATGCTGTCAGTCTCTGGGATTCCATGTATGCACCAGTCCTGTTATGTCTGGATGATGTTCTCTCAGAGTCACCTTTGGTTCTTACCATCTTTCTGCCTCCCTGAACCTTGTGGGGAGGGGGTTGATAAAGGCATCCCATGAAGGGATGGCTGAGGGCTCCAAAGTCTCTCACTCTCTGCACATTATCCTACTGTTGGTCTCTGTTAGTTAGCATATACTGCAAAAAAAGAAAAAGAAAAGAAAGAAAACTTCTCTGATGATGATTGAATGACACACTAATCTGCGGGTAAAGCAATATGCCATTAGGATATGTTGTGTTCCTTTAGAAGACTAATAATAGTAGGTTTTCTCCTAGAAGTCATAACCTATCTATCCTCAAATTTCTGACCACTTTAACATGGTTGTATATAGGTTACATCTCATGAAGTGTGCCTTAAATTCAACTTAAAAAAAATCATTTGGTGTGGGAGGGCCTTCTGCCTATGTGTTGCTTTTATTGGTTAATGAATAAAGAAACTGCTTTGGACAATAGTTTAAGGTTATTTTGGGGTAACTCTTATATCTTAAACTAACCCATCTCAATTAATGTGTATCAACACATGGCCATGGCTTACCATGTAAAGTTTCAGCATCTCTCTCCAGAAGGGCTAAGTGGCTTCTCACCAACTCCACCTCCTTTTTCCCAGCATTTAGTTTAGTTTTCCCTGCCTAGCTAAGTTCTGCCTTGCTATAGGCCAAAGCAGATTTTTTATTCATTAACCAATAAAAGTGACACATAGACAGAAGGAACTCACACACCATTTCTCCTTTACTGTTTAAATAAAAAGGAAGGTTTTAACTTTAACAGAATAGTAAAATTACATACAGAAAAACAGTTATTAAGAAAGAATTATAGTTGCGATATTTATATTTACTTTACTTTTTATCATAACTAAGGAAAACTATAACTATATATTCTTTAACTCCATCAAAGACTCCAAAAGGATATAATATTATGAACATAAACAGGAAGTGCATTGTAAGCAACTTTCAAATCTCTAGAATTAACAGAGACATCTTGCTACCTGGACAGTCATCCAAAGTTCTTCTGTATCATTGGGGCATCCATCTTCAGCCCACAGGCCCATAGTATCCAGCAGACTTTTCCATGAAGTAGGAAATTTCAAAGACACTTCCACCTATATTGGAAGTTTGTCAGTCACTTTCTTCTGTGTCCTGTGGAATGTCTGTCAGACTCTTTCATGAAGCAGGAACCCTGAAGGACCATCTCACCTTTAGGCACGTTCACATTAACCACTTGTCTCTCTGCCTATCTCAACAAATTCTCAAAAAGGAGACTCTCATGGGTCTTTTCTATTGTCAGGATCCATGTTGAGGTAACAATCCTCCAGCTAGGCTGCCACCATGTTCTCTGACTTCTTTTGACTTGACCCCAGATCAGTGACCAACAATGTTCTAATTAATCAGAACAGGGTCACTGAGAATGGTTACCCTATTTAGGGGGGAAATCAAGATCTGCTGGCTATGTCTGTTTGCTACCCAGGTGTTGCCAGCTCAAAAATTAATGTAATGGTCCGCATTTCTTTCTTCCTTTTCTCTTCTTATGAAATAGAACAGAGAAACAGTCAAAAATAATAACACAACGGACTGAAGTAATTGGGAAATACTTTATAAAATAAGTCAAGAAAGGATCAAACATTGAACTATGAGGCAATAATAAACAATTCCAATGGTGACTTTTTTTAAATAGGGAATGCCTATTATTATTATTATTATTATTATTATTATTATTATTATTATTATTTAAGAAAAATAATAGACTTGTAGAGATAGTCTTAGAGCCAAGTACTATATTAAGCTCTTCATATGCATTGTCTCATGTAATTTTTGTATAAGATACATATTATGTCTTAGTTAGGATTTCTATCACTGTGAAGAGACACCATAACCACACCAACTCTTATAAAGGAAAATAATTAATTGGGGTTGCCTTACAAGATCAGAGATTTAGTCCATTGTCTTCCTGGTGGGAAGCATGGCAGTACACAGGCAGACGTGGTGCTGGAGAAGGAACCAAGAGTTCTATATCTGAATCAGCAGGCAGTCGGAAGAGAGAGAGAGACTGGGCCTGACTCAGGCATTTAAAATCTCAAAGCTCACCCCTAACAACATACTTCCTCCAACAAGACCATACATATTCCAACAAGGCCACACCCCCTAAATATTCAAAGATGCGTCTTTGAAGGCCATTCTCATTGAAAACAGCACATATTATAAAAGGAACCTCTGTAACACTTGTCATTAGTTTTATTAAGATTTCCACAAAGATCCAAGCAAGTAATGCTTGTGTTCATTTTCCAAATAAGCTCATTTTCTAGGCAATCAAGTCTGGAAAAGATCTTCCCGGCAGTGGGGTTAACATCAAGGAGGTAGGAACAATCCTGGAATATCCCCGAAAAAGGAAGTGGTTCAACAAGGTGAGATGATCAGGGTCCTTGTAGGAAGAGTGCAATATAGAATGGGAGATTCCAGATGGAAGCACATTTGTATTAACATTTTGCCAAAATTCAGCAAGAACAGATCCTCGTCTTATGGGGATGTATTGGGACATAATCAAGTGTGAATTGATGGAACAGATAGACTCAAAATAATTATGGTCAACCAAGAAGGCACCAATAGTGTCTACATGAGAAATGGCGAATAATGGGGCCGGGTCAGTGATAGCCAAGACAAAGACAGAATGCCATTGAGCAGTGAGATAAGCAGAAGACGCAGACCCATCCCTCCAGCACTTAGAATCAGCAAGAAAAGGAAAAGAAAGCAAATGAATGCCAACATCAGCAGACCATAGAGGTGGGGAGTCCAGCATGCAACCAATTTGTGGATGGGCAAGTTCACAGGAAAGAAAGCTTCCACAAAGAGGGGGCTTTTACAAAGCTCCTAGAAGAGATGTAGAATGAGCTGAATGTTTGCATATCCCTAAAAGTCAGGTGTTGAAATTCTTACTTCTTTTTGTTTTGTTTTGTTCTTGCTTTTGTTTTTTGAGACAGGGTTTTTCTATGTAATTTTGGTACCTGTCCTGGAACTAGCTCTTGTAGATCAGGTTGGCCTTGAACTCACAGAGATCCACTTGCCTCTGCCTCCCGAGTGCTGGGATTAAAGATGTGAGCCGTCACTGCCCAGAGAAAGTCTTACTTCTAATGTGATCGGACTAAAATGTAGGATCTTCGGAATTGAAGATGGAGTCCATTCCACTGTTAAGCGTCCTCATAACAGGGATCTCCAAAGCCATCTTTCCCATCATCCTGACACACTGAATAAAACAAGAAGCTCACCATCTGCAACCCAGAAGGCTCTCGTAACACCTTACCATGCTAGCAGCTTTCCATTCTCTGGAATGACCAGCAATGAAGTTCTAGTATTTAAAAGTCACCCAACCTTTTGTTATACGGCCTAGACCAGGGCAGGGAGTATCCGAGCTGCATAGCAACAATAAATAGAATTGGAGCAAGCAGAGACAGTATGAGGAGCATTCTAGTAGGATCACAAAAAAGCACAACTGTTTCAGAATGGAAAGCAAGTGGCATGTGCTGGGTAGCCGTGAAATCCACAGGCACATACTACGGAGCCAGTTTCGCTGCTCTCTGCCCACCCAGGGGCCCCTGAGCACCGTCCTATCTGCTTTCCAGGGACCCTGCAAGGGAATCTTAACAACTGCTGACTAGCGGAGTAGAAAAAACTCTGCGTTGTTTTTATCACAGAAAACCACAGATAATGGTCTGGTTGTAATCCAGAGCTGGACCGGCTCCCTCCTCAACACCCACAATGCTGCTGCAGTGCCCTCCACCAAAGGCAGCTTCTGCTACAAATCTGCCTGGCTTCTCAAAGCCTGCTACACTCTCTTGTCTCGCTTCTTTAAGGCAAATGACCACATCTTGCAGGACAGTCCAGGTTCCCTTGTATTGCTCAAAAATAAGTCTTCTGTCTATGCACAAAATAAACAAATGAGTAAATCAGGTGAGTTGGAGGCTGAGGGCTCACTGTGACCATGACTGGGCTCTAATGACACAGCAAGTCGTTAGCTCGGTGAGAGCTGGGGCCCCTTGTCAACAACGCTCTCCACTAGGAACAGAAAAGCTGTAAGCTGGGGATCCATGCTCCCGATTCTTCCCACCTTCTTTGCTCCCGGGCATCCAGAAAGCTGTGTAGCAGTTAATGAAACATTTATCCTTTAATTCTCAGATGTATGTGATCTGAAAAAAATAATAACACAAAGAAAATATCCTGAGGACGTCAGCAGGAGGAAAATGTGCAGGACAGACGCCACTATTCATTTTCGTCTCTGTTTTATCTTTTAAAATACATAAAACATGAGTAACTAGGGAGAAATACTTCCAGCTTTGCTAAAACCAAAAAGGGCGTATTTTATAGCTTTAGTTAAACTACTTACATTTTAAGTTGCTTTGCTACTCAACACACTTGGAGAGTATCATAAAACTCCAGGACAGAAATGGAGCTTGAACTGTGACCTGCTTCTCTCCAGTCTGAAGGTTGGTCCAGTAAGAGAGAGAGCTAGGCCAGACTAAGAATTAAACTTGGTTTACAATCTACACCATCTTAACTTCACCAACACAACTCTACATGACGTTGGCTGCCATTCTATAGGGATGTTGTTCCTCTTTCTTTCTTTGATTATGGCGTGGTCCTTAGTCTGTCTAGGTAGCCCAGGCTATCCTCAAACTCAAGATCTTCCTGCCTCAGCCTCCAGTGTGCTGGGGTTACAGGTGTGTGCCATTACACCTAGCTGATCACTCACCTAGCTTTCCATTCTTAGTAAGTTCATGGCAATTTCCTCACTTGTTTTCCATTGACCAAGAGGGTTTTACGGGTGGGGGGTCTTACCGGTGAGGTCTTACCAGCACATCTGTTTCACACATGAGGTGACAGAAGTCTGAGTCCTCAAACACGGTAGGCGAGTAAACTGGGAGCCAAATTCATATCCGAGGTCACTTGACCTCTCCTCAACTTGACACTGACTTTCTGTTAATATTTCAAAACCTATATTAATGTCTTATATCTCTCTACTGTCAGGCAGGAGGGGTGGAGAAACATAGACAAAGATAAGTTAAGCCTTCAAAGCTTAGAACCTAAGAGAAGGTGAGTCACATGATCACCCAAAGAAAGCCCCCTCTCTCCATTTTTTTTCTTTTCCTTCTCCCTTCTTTTCTTTTCTTTTTCTTTTTTAACTGAGTGCATCAAACAAGTGAAACACACCTTAGTAGACCAGAGAGGGAACCCTATCATGGGCTAACATAAAGCACCCCCAAGATGGTCTTTCTCTGAGCTTTGTAATAGAAAGGGGGTCCTACCTGCTAGGGAGCGGAGGCCTGAAAAGCAGAAGAAAGCCACTAATTACATGCAACAGTGATTAGAAACATGAGTTGTAATCAAGCTTAAGTCTCAGTCCTGTGATCACTTGAGACTTTGTCTTTTTCTGACTTTGGGTGGAGATGCTAAGTGAGATCACACACAAAGAGTATTAACCACACTCCTGCCTCATACCGTTTATCAAAACAAAAGTGGAAATAGTGGTGCAGAGAGGTCAGCTCTAACCTCTCAGACAGCCCAGTGAGGCTCCCTCAGGCCACCCTCCCTGACACTGTTACCAGAACTACCCACCTCCCTACTTTGTCCTCGACTCTAGCACCTGTCTCTCACAGAATAAATATTTCCACAAAACCACCCTTCCTAAAGGATCACTCTGTTCTCCACCACTTTCTGGAGACTGTGCCTGCCTTAGCAAGGCTTACCTTCCTTCCCAGGAAGAACTCCCCTGGCACTGCCAGGAGGCACTGATGGGCTTTCAGAGGGTTTGTCTGGCCTCCCCAGCGGTTTGCTCTAGGTCTGCTATTGCTTACTGCATAACTCTGGGCTGTGTTTTTAGCAACCGAAGGCTGTGGGGGACCCAGCTGCCGTGAAACAGACACATAAAGAAAACAACATGAGCTGAAAATGAAGAACTAGTGGGGAAATCTGCAAGCAAGGCAATGTTTCTATTTAGAGGCGTTCCCCCCACCCCAGCGCCTCCCCACTGGGCCTCATAAGCCCCTCTTCTCCCCTATCCATGCTCTCAGGTCTTGCATCCCCTTTCTGAACTTCTGACAGTGACCAACTCAGAAGCCACAGGTGTGCCAGAAAGCACTGGGACCCTGGAGTCCTGGGCAGATTCTTTGATAATGAATTTAAGGAAAATCTTGAAATTCTCTTGGCCTTCATTTAAAAATGATAAAACTAGGCCAGGCAGTGATGGCGCACGCCTTTAATCCTGCACTCAGGAGACAGAGACAGGTGAATCTAAGTGAGTTCAAGGTCAGCCTGATCTTCAAAGCAAGTTCTTAATGCCTGTTCTTTTTTCTTTAGTATACAGATGTAGAAACAGTTCTCTCTGTGTGTGCATATGTGTGTTCTGTTCCTTTAGAGAAGTCTGTATAATAGTGTCCGTGTTGACTCTGTTGGGACATAGAACCTGCTATCGGGTTCTTAGATCATGTCACTGGGGGTGTACCTTTAAGGCAACTGTGTTGTTCTCTTGCCTCTCTCTTTACTGACTCATGATGTAAATGGTTTGCCTCCCCGTGCACTCATGCCATGGTGGGCTGCCCTAACCACTGGCTCAAATCAATGGGGCTTTGGACTGGAAGCTCCAGAAACATCAATCAAACAAACGCTGACTTTCTATGGGTTAACCACTTCAGGTGTTTCATTATATTGTTATAACCCTGGTTAACACCACCACCACCATCAGTGTACCTTAGAAGTGGGAGGGGAACTTGTTCGTTGTGTCATATCGATGAATGAAGACAGATATGCATAGCCATAAGGAAGTGTGAATGGTCACTACAACTATCAGTGTATAACTGACCCCATGCCCTTTTGGTCTGCATGCCCTTTGTCCTCAATCATCTTTGCAGCTGGCTATCATTTTGACCATAGGCAATAACCCAAAACTTTATTTAAGAGAGCTCTGAATCCTTAGCATCCCTGACTGTTAGAAATACTAACATTTTCTACCTAGGGTTTTACTAGCATGAAAATGCCACCAGAATCCCTAAAGATTTCCCCTGGGTCCCACGTATACTTTACTGATCCTATTTTAAAGCAATGAACCTACCAGAAGACTGGCCGCTCTAGAAAGCACACAACTGTCCTTCACCCCTTGGTTTAGTGACATCGGGAGAGCATAAGAACATCCATACATTGTAGTGTCCCTTAAAACAAGCTCTTCACTGGAAAATGTATCAGTAAAGCAACAACTCAGAGCTGCAGACATGGAAAGCAAGTGTTCACAGCTGTCTATGAGGAATATGGTGATCGGGACAAACAGTGCAAGACACCACCATTCCTTGTGCCCTCTTGGCTCCTGCACAAGTGCATTCCAGCTAGAGGAGAACAAGCCTTGTGGATTGGCGGGGTCAATGGGGTCAAAGGACACGATGGGTTCAAAAGACGCGATGCACTTTGTAAGACAGCTCTTCACACAGCAAGACACGCTTACCCATGCTGAGCCTGGTGCCATTCTATAAAACAGATGCTTCTGTGAGCTGCAGCACAGAAGGCCAGCGGATCTCATAAGCATGAAAGTATTACCATACTTTGCCATTGTAAAATTAGTTCCTCTATTAGAAGCAATATCATGTGGAATGCCATGTGGCAAATAAGGCATTGGTTAAGTCCACAGATGCTGAGCCTGGCGAATTCTATAGGGAGGGACAGCAAACGCATGTCTAGAATCGTGTCTCCTCCTGAAAAGGCAGAAGTCTGTGCTCCGCTTCATGTAAATGGTCTGATGTCATCAACCCGCCAGCAGGAGTCTAGCTCTAATGACTTGGACATGACTCCTGACACCAGCAGACTGAGGATCTCTCAGCAGCACAAGTCAGGTTAACACTAAGGGCAAGTTCCTTACCATTGCTGAGTCCATGTTTAACCTCCATCATTGTCATCGTGGCAACTTGATTTATGGTTCATTTTGAAAACACTGGAGTATCTGGGAAAAGGCTAAATGCTGCCCAAAGATAGGGTCATCTTGCCCTCCTAAACTTCAGTATAAAAGGTAGCCTTCTATAAGCCTTGACGGGTGGGACAAATGTTTTCCCCTTAGAGTCTAATTTTGAGGATTCATTCTTATATCTTCTCTCTACATGTCTGTCACAAGTCCTCTGAACCCCTGAAAGCAGCAATGGTGTCTATCCATGAATGACCTATTCATACCTGCAAACGTCCTTTTCCATGGCTAAAGGAGAACCTAGGTATAGTTACACTCACTGAACCTATCCTTGTGTACTTACTCTGTCATTGCCAACAATACAGTGCAAGCAGACTACAAAAACCCACTTCCAGATGGGACCAACCTCACGGGAAAGCACACATAAGGCAAGATCAATGCTGCTTTCTCAATGAATACCAAATAATTGCTTGTGAACATCTGTATGAACTTCCATAGGAACCAAAAGAGAAGGGCTGGTGCCTCAGGAGTCTCTGCAGCAGAAAAAGCCGCTGCAGCAGGAGTACCCCTCTGCAGCAAGAGGAACTGCTGCTGCAGGAGGATTCACTGCAGCAGGAGCTGCCACTGCAGCAGGAGGAGCCAAGGCAGCAGAAGGATCCAATACAGCAATGCCCATGTGATGCACTCATTGACTTCTTAAACCAGTCAAGAGTAGTAGCACACTCCCTTAATCCCAAGACATGTGAAGATAAGAGGTAGGTGGATCTCTGTGAGTCTGAGGCCAACCTGGTCTATATAGCAAGTTCCAAGTTACCCAAGGTTACCTGATGAGACCCTGCCTTAGAACACGTACTTCCTAAACCTTCCTAAATACCTTAAGTTGACACTAATCCTACTACATATGACTTTGGGAATCAGATCATTCCAAAGTCACATAGAGGTTCAGGTTACATAGCTATTTACAGTCGTCTTCAGGTCTTAAAGCCCTGTCATGATCCAGTAGCAAGAAATACATATTTGTCAGAAGGAGAACCAAAAATGCTTAAAGACCCATGGCCACTCCAAAGCTGTAGAGATCTTTCCTGCCATATTTTTCACTGTAGCTGCTTCTATCGTGGCTTCCCAGAGACTACCCACCGACACTTCAACCATCACTCAACTTGCTGAATCAGCTTAGGTTTTATCCCAGACTCAGCTGCAAGCCTTTCACTTCCTCAACCTGCTTCAAATGGATAGCATTGCTGTTACTGACTGAGTCACAGGGGTGTAGTCAAACATGGCATGTGTTATCTCCGAAGTCCACTAAAGGACACAAGAAATTATGGGTTCTTTTTCTTTTTAGCAAGAGGAAATAGATATGGATAGTTTTTTTTTTCTTTCTTAATTCCTCAAGGGATTTCTTCAGACTTCTCAGATCAGCGGAATTGGAAGCTTCACCAAGCATCAAGCTCCAGGACAGTCACTGATTTATATTCCACCAAAGAGATGTATACATATACACATGGCATATACACACTCGTGTACACCAAACACACCCAAGCCAAAGGATGACGTTAACACAGTGAACATGTGTGGCACCCAATGTGATGCAAAAATGATCTAATATTGAGGAAAAAATCTGTAGTAACACTTGAAAATTGGTCAACATATCAAACTCAGTTACCCACTCCTTCTTTTTAAAACCTATTTATCTTCTATGTAGACTAAAGAGTCAAAAGAATGTCATAGACACAATCACTCGGAATTACTGAACTATCTGAAGATGGCACCAATATCTACTCTTTCAGGGTGGCAACACTAGGCATCCTGCTGTGTGCCAGCTATGGCATCAGGCTCCCATTTAATCCTTCTCTAATGTTTCAGCCCTGACTGCATTAGTCAACGAGCCAGTATGGGGTTTACACCAACGACATCTCTTCTAATTATGGTTTCAAGAACTGAAGAATATCATGTTAAGCAAAACAAGTCAAACTTAGAATATCCAATAACACATGTTTTCCTTCATATGCAGGATCTAAATTTAAGGTAGGGATGTGTGTGTATGTGCGCGCGCACGCGTGTGTGTGTGTTTGTGTGTGTGTGTGTGTGTGTGTGTGTGTGTGTGTGATGAAAGCAAAAAGAGGACTATTTGAAGGAGAAAAGGAACCAGGGAGAGGACAGAGGGATCAAGGGAGACAAAGGTCAGCTCCAAACAAGGAAAGATTACATATGTGTGTACACACAGGTATGAACATTCATATTTTTTAATTGTTTTTATTGAGATATTTATTTTTCTTCACTCCCCTCTCTTCCTCCCCTGCCCCTCCTACACTCCTCCATGGTCCCCATACTCCCAATTTACTCAGGAGATCTTGTTTTTTTCTACTTCCCATGTACATTAGATCCATGTATGTTGAGTCAGGCTGCTTGTTTATTTCCCAGTCACCCAGACTCTTGAAATAACCACACAGAAACTGTATTAATTAAATCATTGTTTGTTTGGTCTATTAGCTCTAGCTTCTTATTGGCTAGCTCTTACACCTTAATTTAACCCATTTCTATTAATCTATGTATTGCCACGTGGCTGTGGCTTACTGTCAAGGTTCCATCCAGTGTCTGTCTCCAGAGGGGCTATGTGGCTTCTCTCTATCTTTGCCTTCTTTCTCCCAGCATTCAGTTTAGTTTTCTCAGCCCACCTCTATTCTGCCTTTCTATACGCCCAAATCAGTTTCTTTATTAATCAATGGTAATCACAGCATACAGAGGGGAATCCCACACGACATGTCTCTCTTGGGGTCCTCTTTGTTGTCTGGGTTCTCTGGGATTGTGAATTCTAGTCTTTTTTTTTCTTTATGTCTAAAAGCCACTTATGAGTGAGTACATCTGATATTTTTCTTTCTCGGTCTGGGTTACCTCACTCAATAGAACATTCAAAATTTTTAAAAAGAACCAAAAGAAAATGATGCTGATGCCATTGAGAAGCAGACTTAGCCAAGTCTCCATTTATACACAACAATAGCAGTTCACAAGTTATCCAGCAACTAGTGTCAGCTCAGCTCAAAATCAGGAGTTCAGCAATGTCCAAGAATCAGGCTCTTTCTCCTTCTTTGGAGTCATCTGTTAAAAGGTTAAAATGAAGAAGACTAAGAAAATATCTAGAACACAAACTTCCTGACAAGATCAGTGTGTCCTCCCAGGGACTCCTCCCTTCCACTTAGGCCCAGGGACTCCATTTGGGACTATATACAGGTGATGCAAACCCCAACATGCCAGCCATCAATACTTGGCCCGTACCACAGTTACTAATGACCCATTGACCAAAGCAATTTCCATTCCCGAGCCCAGATTCAAGGAGTAGAGAAACAAGAAATCTCTCTGATAGGATAACTGACAAATCTCATAACAAAAGGGTGGAGTTATGGTTTGAATCCGGAATAACTCCCATAGCTGCTAGTTTGGGAGGCTTGCTTCTCGGCTGGCTATGCTCTTTTGAGAGACTGTGAAACCTTTGAAAGGTGGAAGTAGGTCACTAGGAGTAAGACTGTAAAGATTACAGCTAGCCCTTGGTTCCTCATTTGCTTTCTGCTAAGCAAGATGTAGAGTCTCAACTATACCTTCTCCTCTGTGAGTTAGCTTCTCTGCCTTGCCTTTCCCACCATGACTGGCTGAAATGGGAGCCCATAAACGCCATTCCTCCCTTAAGTTGGTTTTGTCAAGTACACTAGACACAGCCATGCAAGAATAATTCATGCAGTTGGTTCACAGAACTGTGAGTAATCACTGGATCACTTCTGTCGACATGAGCACACATCCAGCAATGAAAACCGGTACTCCCATTTCTAGGATCAATAGTCTTACCCAGCTGCAACTCATATGAGCTCCATACCAAACTGCCAAGCAAGATGTGCCCAATGGCACAACTGATAGGGTAATTAATTAACTATTCTCAAATCCAATTGCTGGAGACATCATAGGCCCAATAGGAAAACCCTAGTTTTAATATGTGTACATGATATCAAACTGCCTTCTAAGTATTTGTTTATAGCCATGGATTGGTTCTCCTTTCAGCCTTCATCATGGACTTCTACTTGAAGTAAGTGATGGCTAATGCAGAGATTTCTAACTGGTGATAGTTCAGCATGTATAACGGCTATTTGCTTGACCCTAAATGGAACATCTGCAACAGCTCCTCCAAGGCCCAGGGATCACTGCTGAAAAGGGGGTGGACTCCTGATTGTGTCGTTGGTTTCTGTTGGCTGCAGGTCTCTGTATCATGACCAAATATCTGTATTTCACATATAACTCTCAGGGCTTATACAACTCATGGAAATTGCACAAAATTTTGCTGCATACATGTTATAAGTGTATTGCATAGTTTCTGGGGGTATTCATAGTTTTTAGTATTCTATCAAAAGATTTATGTCATGAAAAGTTCACTTGAGACTGGCGAATAACTTACACTGTCTGATAGCAGCTGAAAGAGAGAGTTATAGAGTTGGAAGGTCTTTAACAGCAATGGGCAGTTCTGGTATTTTCCTGCTATTTGCTCTTTGCATTCCAATGACAGTGTCTTTCAATTTTTAAAAACTTGCAAATTAAAATACAATTATATCATTACCCCCTTTGACTTCCTCCCTTCAACTCCTCCTGTTTCACCTATTCCCCTGCCCCTGCTCTCCCTCAAATCTATGGCCTCTCTTTGTTTTTGTTACATACACACACATGCATAACATATAAACAAAAATCGCTCAGTCCGTTTAGAGTTACTTTATGTAACACAAGGATAAAACATGACAGTCTCTTGATGCTTCTAACTAAACCCCTGTTCCAATTCAAAAAGCAGAAATACATAGCCTCCCGATGCCTATACTAAGAAAATTCCAGGAGAAATTGCTTAAAACTAGATGTAACAAAATGACAAAGTGAGAGACTGTGCACTGAAGCCATTTCTAAAAAGAACCCACACCAGGCAGCAATAGGTAGCGTTCTAAGGAACTCTATTTCAGCTCATAGCCTGGACTGCCTTTGGAAGACATCTCCCTCTATCGCTAGCTTTTCTTCAGACATTATATGTTAGACGTAAGTAGAACTCACCTGGCAGTGGTGGCGCAGTCCTTTAATCCCAGCACTCGGGAGGCAGAGGCAGGTGAATCTCTGTGAGTTCGAGGCCAGCCTGGTCTACAAGAGCTAGTTCCAGGAAAAGCTGCAAAGCTATAGAGAAATTCAGTCTTGAAAATTAAAAAGAAAAAGAGAAGAAAAGAAAAAAGAAAAAAGTGGAACTCATGTGTCCTACAGTCTAAAATGTCAAGCGTGCAACTGAGGTAGCTAGGCAACCTTCATTTCTGCCTTTCTCCCTAGCCTTCTAGAGCCCTGAGGAGTTCCAAGTGACTCAACACCCTATTTTGCATATGATAAATTCCAAGCCCTACACTGCAGATGATTCCTCCACATCCCTGAGCTACCCAGCAGCAACCCTGGAGGCTTCTTCCCGCAGTGCTTGCTTGCTAAGCCCCATCCTCTCCCTGGGACTCCTGGAATTCTATAAAAGGAAGACAGCATGCTAACAGCAGGAGTGACAAAGGATGTGAGGGGCCACCAGAGATTCCAGGACAAACAAGGCACGTGGGGTGGGGGCTGTCATTCCTTCTAGAAAATCGGTCCAGGTTTGGAATAAAACCAACTCTGTTACAGAAGAGAATGCGGGCTTTGCACGAAACCATTTCCAAAAGCCCACATAACTTCCAGAAAATGCAGAGCCACTGCTGACCATAGCTCAAGCAGCTTGCAGCCATCCCCATCCGCCCGGATAGGGACTTTGGTGGATACCGGGAAGCATGGTACCACATCATGCTGCTCACCTCCTACCCTCAGTAGGAAGTACAAAGAGTGCCAGCTAAATGACTTTGGACAAGTTGCTTAAGCTACCTAGGCCACGATTTTCTCACTTATAAAAAGAACGACACAGCACCCACATCCTGGGATTGTTCCCCAAACAGTGGCTGGCATACTGGAAAGTGCCCAACATCTATAATTACTGCTGGTGGCATTCGCATAACCGATGTGTACAATCGTTCTGCTATCCAGAACTAGCGTAGGAAACGATGCTGGCTTATCGTCTCGGGACAGTTAAAGCATCTTGAATGCATAAGGCATGATTCTTCGCATAGTTGGCTTGGTGACGATGATGCAGTCATCAGTCATAAAATTAACATGGACAAGATCCTTGCCCTTCGTGTAATACTGACAGTTGTTCTGTTTGGGGAATTGGCGAAAGCTGCCCAAATAGAATCCCCAGAGAAGAAGGCTGCTTCGGAAGAAAGATGACCCTTAGATAAACAACCATAAACAGATTTCAGTATCATCATTAGGGCAACAAATCACCCTTCAAAAACGCCAGCTGACAGCTCTGTGAGCCAGCACTGATGGGAAAGTAAACCCTGCTGGGGTGGAATAATTGCGGGAAATATGGCCGGATTAGATGTCACCCATGAGTTTACATTCTATCATAATTTAAACAGTCATCAGATCTCCTGATCCCCCTTTATCCAGCTATGCAATACTTAACATTTTATGGCTACCCCCAGTTGCTCTTCCTCAGCCCTCCCTCCTGGGCTAGGCTATTTGTTTAGATGAACTGGATTTCCTGGGTGTGATTTGAAATAAATGAGCCATGTGTATGAACGCCTTCCCACCGGGCTCCTGCTGGTTTTTAAAGCATTCTGCTTTGTTAGATGTGTTTCTGTGCAGATTTGACCAACAACTCAACTGCGCCAGGAGAAAACCAGCTGGTCAGTGTTCATCTGCTGGCTCAATCAGGGAGGAGAAACTGATCCAACTACCACACTGCATAATGAGCCCTTAGCTGCAGAAAGCAGGCTAAAACACCAGGCGACAATGTTAGCATCAGAATGAGAGCCAGAGGCCGGCCCCCGAAAAGACTCAGACATAAGGCCGTCTCCAGTGCTCTGGAGTCCACAACAGCTCACTACTTCCCTACAGTCATGCGCAGACCCTCCTCCTGCTGCCTGGATGTATCTGTGAAATGACGCTTTCGGATTTTCACATTGATGATTCCTCCTTTACTCTCTGACAACTGTTTTTCTGTTCTCCCCTGTTTATGTGAGAGAGCCACCTAAGAGGAAAACATAAGACCGTATAGATTAGCTCCATTAAGTAAATAGTCGCTGTCTCATCTGTACTATGAGCAAAAAGAATGCAGCCATTCTGTAAACTGTCTTTGGAAGTGTAGGCCCTGGTAGGACCCTTTCTTGGTATTTAAGGGCAGAGGCAGGCAACATGGGTTGTGTTTTCTAGGCCATACTGGCTATCTTTCCTCTATCACCAAGGTCAGGGTTCTTCTAAAAGATAAAATGCACCAAGTTAACACTGTGGCTATTTGGCTTCTGTATTTGTTTCCTTTCTCTTGTGAAGCATGGTGGCTCTGTCCCGTAGTCCCCACACTCAGGAGACTGAGGCAGGAATTTGAAGCCAGTTGGGTTACACAGCAAATAACAGGCCAGCCTGGAGTGCAGCGTGAGACTCGTCTCAAAGGAATTAAATTTATTTAATTAATTAATATATGAATAATTAAATATGTAAAAAGAAAAATAATTAAATCTAAAGATAATTTATATAAAAATAAATGATTATATGGTAGGCGGCTGTAACACATGCCTTTAATTCCAGGCAGAATCAGGCAGATCAATGAGTTTGAGCCAAGTCTGGTCTACATAGCTAGTTCCAGGACAGCCAGAGAAACCTCGTCTCAAAAAAACCTAAAAATCAATAAAGATAGTTGGATATGAAATAGTGTGAAGTAAAAAGAGACTTCAAAATTGTAGGCATGTTTACACAATAGTCTTCAAAACACAGAGACAGCGAGGCTCTGCAGGCATCCTTCACGTGTAGGTGGTGCTTAGCTCTGTGGGCGGTGCTTAGCCCTGTGGGCGGTGCTTAGCCCTGTGCACATGCTTAGCTCTGTGGGCGGTGCTTAGCTCTGTGGGCGGTGCTTAGCCTTGGTGAGCGGGCCTGTAAGCTCTTTGCAAGTATCAGCTGCCACTTGCATTCTGATTTTAGTTTTGTAATCAGGAAAATGATTATGTAAAGCACACCAAGTATTCTTCAGTGTTTCTTCATTTCTGCTTTTGGAACAACCACTCTGAAGAATTTCCAGTTCCTGAAGTAAATGAACCCATCTCACCCCCCAAGCCCCACTCCCCAATGCCATGGTCACCAGACTCCTGCCCCACACCAATTCCCTGCCCCTGGAAGGAAATTATCCCTCTTACATCTCTTCCAAAATGTGTGTGCACAGGCATGCTGGCTGAATTCCTGATGTGAAGGGCCAATCAATTAGAAGACCCAAGATTCAGTCCTCAGATCCCCAACATCCTGTATGTGTGTGCATGTGCGTGTGTGTGCACACTTGCGCAGGTAAGTGTAGAGGCTAGAGAACAAAGCCGGATGTCTTCTTCAATCACTCTCCACATTGTCTTTTGAGACAGGCACTCTCATTGAACCTGGAGCTCACCAATTCATTTGGTTTTCACCCTCCAGGTGCTAGGGTTACAGTGCCTCCACCATCAGCTTTTCTTTGGGTGTTGTGGGTTGAAGTTAGGTCTTCATGCTTATGTGGCAAACACTGAGCCATCTCGCCAGCCTCTCCAGCATCCTTTGATCCAGGCAGGACCACGGCACTAATGTGCCTGAAGTTGGGTCACCCGTGCAACCAACTATGGACAAAAAACATCCTGCACCTGAGATCGTTATATGTTGGGTTTGAACCTCCTCTTGTTCTTGCTGAACTCAAGGTCTTCAGATCGACCAGTTCTCCGGCCCAAGGCTCCTGACTTCATGCTAGCCTTTCAAGTTGAGAATTTAGCATGCCTGAATCTGTACCCACTCAGCCAGGCTGCAGGGGACTATATAAGGTGGAGGGTCCCCAGGGACAGCCTCCTGAAAGAGGCATGGCTTCCTGATTCCTGGAAACATGGCTGATAGTTATCAACTGTTTGTGGAATTATTTTTTAAAGAATGCTTGGCTAAGGTGGCTGGCCTTTGCATTGGATTCTGTTTTACTACAGATACTGATAAACCACCAGGGTTTCCCAGTATCTGTTGGTACTTGACAGACCCTGCAGGGGCTGCTGCAAAAGATGAAACCTTGGGAGTTTGGCATGGACCAGATGAGGATGACAAATCTCTTGTGCTCTGGTATGAGCATCCTGGTGGATGGCCCTTCTATCCTCTTAACAGCCTGGCAATTTCAGGTAGTATAAAGAAGAGCGATAGAGAGATGCTTAAAGATAGTTTGGGATGCCCAGAATTTTGAAACTGACTCTAAAAAAAAAAATCTTCAAAGTAAGCAAGTTTAAGAAAATCCAGCCTGGACTCCTTGAGTCCATTGGTTTTCCTTTAGTCCCAGCTTTCTAGTGTTTTTCTTTTCTTTTTTTTTAAAAAAAAAAGTTTGAAAATGGTTTTCTCTGCGTACTACAAGAATGAGGTCTTAGGTAAGACTTGAATGACGGGGCATGCAGAGGGGGATGTGGAAAGTGGGCGTCATGTTAAGCCACCTTTAATGAGAATTTACCACGGCTTCGGTTCTGCCCATTACGACCATGTTAGCAAACACATGTTTGGCAAGAAATTAAATGAAGCAAACATATGTGGAAAAGCAGCATCCTCATGCCCCCAAGCAATCACTCTCTAAATGTAATGAAACAAAAAAGGAGAAACTAGACTGTGTGTCTGAGGATCTGTTTTAATCTTAAGAGAAACTATCAGAGCCCAAGGGGTGGGGCTGATTATGTTTCAGAGCCTCTCAAACACATAATTGAGGCCTCAGGACTCAGTGGTCTGATCAACAGAGAATGACTAAGAAGGCAGATTCACCAGGCCAGGGGCCTGTGACAGGGGCTGGCCAGGGTCCTTCCAGAACTATCCGCTTCCTCCGTTCAGCCCAGGACACAAACCGGAGTACAAGGATTTTCATCACTGAACTCAATTTCCTTGTGGCATCTTTTGTCAGTCCCTTCTACAGCTACAAAAAGACAGACAGCACAGAAGGAACCATGCTGAATTTTTCCCAAAAGCATCAATGTTCCAGGAGCCTCTGGTCCCTGTTGACACAGGCAAGCCTTATCCAATCGCCATAGAAAGACAGAAGGAAGTCGGGAGTGACTCCTCTAGTCAGCAAAGGTGAGACCAGACAAGTCCCTGACCAGACAAGTACATCTGACTAGACAAATCCTTGACCAGCTGTGCATATGACTAGACAAGTCCCTGACCCGCTGTGCAATTGACTTGATGCATGAGCTCTGGGAAAGGCATCTCCCTAGAAAGAACAACCTGCCCCAAGGAGGTGACACATGTTAGTTCTAAAACCAGAAAGGAATTATGCATGCAAACAAGGGGGAAACAGCATTCAGTACCCAGGGTCTGATGCAGGCACAGCTATGGGAGCATAAAAGAACGATTCCCAATAACTCAGTACTACCAGAACACAAGTGTATGGGAGTAACCGACTAGAGACTGCGGACGGAAAAAAGCGGGCAACTATTTGAAGAGCCTTATGTTTTCTTGCAAATAAATTTAATATTTTTCCTAAAGGCTATAAAAAATTTACATTTGACTATAAGTAAAAATAAAGGACCACCCTCAAGGGATTCAGATTGTGAGGATTCCAACAGCTTAGTGTATTATTCAACGTCAATGCAACAAGTGTCCCCAGACAGCAATATTACCACAGTCACAAAAGAGGACGCGTCTTATGTTTTATTAAATTTCTGTTAGTGCAACGTGCCTTTTGCACACATATGTATCCTTGTATTTTGCCCCCACCCTGCCTCCATTACCCTCCCACTTAACCCTCCCTCCCTCATCACACTGCTTGCTTTGACCACCTCTGTGCGGAGCACAGGCATGGCTAAGGGGATTCCCATGGTTCAGAGCGTCAGGGTCAGGAGCAGAGGCTCATTTCCCTAAATGATTCCGCCTCAGCCCTAAACAAGATCAGCAGGCTGCTAGCATGGGTAAACAGGGGCTGAGCTTTGGACTTACAAAGAGTCTTTACGCAAGAAAGCAACTTCCTAACATTTATTCTTTGCAAATCTCATCCTGGCTGAAGAGGGAAGAGTGGTTTTCATTGTCAGAAGACTGAAGTAGTGAGGCCACTTGACTCTCAGTACCAGTACAGACCTGACTCTCAGTACCACTGAGAGTGCTTGTGGAGGGGAAGAGCAGATCAAAGACCCCCTGAGAGGTGGGAGAAAATGGGGGAGGGGCTGCAAAGCCTCATGCAGTCATTACTTAGCCCAGATTCCCAATCCTTGGCTTGGAGGGTTCAGCATGTAGACCAAGGATTTCAAATTACCAGTTAGGAATCCAAAGCTATCGCTTCTTAACATGGAATCCCCAAACACAGAAAAGCGGACTGTCAATAACTAAATATAAACCACTAAGTATTAGTTGTGAATTAAAGCAATTTGAACACCTATCTAACATACTTGAACCCAGGCACAAAAATGAGCCCCGTTCCTTTAGTGTGGTTTCTTCATACACACACAGATGTAGATGTGCCTGTATGTATATGTGCACATACTTGAACTTTTACTTTATTCTTTATGCATTTGCGCGTCTGTGTATGCATGAATGAAGGTGCCCTTGAATACCAGGAGCTAGACCTACAGGCAGTTGTGAGCCACGTGCTATGGGCCCTGGGAACTGAACTCGGTCCTCTGGGAGAGCAGCAAGCACTGCTAACCATTGAGCAAACTCTCCAGCACTATTGCGATTTTTTTTCTTAATGAAGCTATATACTCCTTCTAGTGATGATGGTTCCTACTTTCCTACCTCCATCCCTCCCCCCGCATCTTATATTTTTCAGATATCTCAAGGGAGACCAAATCTGTCTTGCATGGGCTTATTTGCTATTGTTTCTTACTGGAAACCAAAACCAGGGCTTATCTAGAGAACGGGGTAAGCATCCATAAGAACCATCCTGCACTGGGCCAAATAGGGAATGGAGCAACAAAATCAGAAAGTTTGTGTACTCTAAGACAATTAAAATGTAAGAACAGGGGCCGGAGAGATGGTTCAGAAGAGAGCCAACTTCTTGTGCAGAGGATCTGAGGTTGGTTCCCAGCACCCATATGGGGATTTGAAGACCTCTTCTGATCTATCTCCAGATATCAAACACACGGGTAGTGTATAAATCCTCAGGAACACACACATAAAATACAGAACAACTCTTTTACTCCTATGGGAAAATTATATAAGGAAAAATGGAGCACGAAACTGGACCTTCCTCCTGGTTTACAAGTCTGTTGAGAAAGCAAGCGTGCCTATGGTCAGAACTCTCCTTTCCTGTCCCTGGCTCCCCAGCATGGTGCTCACAGATGAAGCACACATCTCACATCTCTGGGGTACCCACAGTTCACGAGCCCTTCATATTCATCCCCTCACTGAACTCTTAAGGTCACAACATGGGCACTCAGCCTCTGACTCTCAGTTTCTGCATCCACAAGAGTGTTAAATAATAGTTCCTTCTTGCACGGTAGTTGCAAAGGTGAAATTAACTTATATACAGGACATCACCAGGCACATACTGGACATGCAACAATGTGGATTTTATATCATTACAGTTTTTTAAAAGGCGAAATAATTAAATAATTAGCTGGGTCTGACA
This sequence comes from Myodes glareolus, assembly GCF_982192425.1. Taxonomy (NCBI): domain Eukaryota; kingdom Metazoa; phylum Chordata; class Mammalia; order Rodentia; family Cricetidae; genus Myodes; species Myodes glareolus. The sequence continues at coordinate 10,671,463 of NC_142030.1, read as the reverse complement.
GTGGTATACACTTGTAGTCTAAGCAGTCTGGATGCTGAGGCAGGAGGATGGAGAGTTCTAGACCAGCTCGTGCTTCCTCAGGGGAAGATAAGCTACTAGATGTTGGAGTTGGTGAGATGGGAAATGATTTGAGGCACTGTTAGCATGGATTAGTAAGGCCACTACACATTGTCCCACTGCAAAAGTATAAGACTGTCACTGTGAGAATTCTTCACTAGGCATTGACGTCCTGCATGAGATAAAGTGGGGGTCTATAACCTTAGTGTGCAGTTACTTTTTATAAATGTGTATAGGTATCTTGCCTGCATGTACTTCTGTGTACCACTTGCATGCCTGGTAGCAGTGGGGACCAGAAGAAGGCAACAACTGCCATTGAACATGAGTTATATGTGGTTCTGAGCTGCCATGTGGGAGCTGGAATTAAACCTTGGGTCCTCTGGGAGAACAAGCAGTTCTCTGAACCACAGAGCCACATCTCCAGTCCCAAGTGTGCAATTCTAAAATATGGTTTATCAGCCAAATTTGTAGTAGCGATGGTCACAGTCTGCCAACCTTTTGTCACGTGCCCAGAGTTGCTCTTAGTGAATAATACCCAGCCTCCTCCCCCAATGATGACCCTGAAGACACTCAAGTTACTTCTATTCCATTCTAGGGAAAAACAAGCTCAGAATTAGTAGTGAGCTGAAACATGAAGCTCTGCCTGCCTCCTGTCAAAGTTACTCTCTTACTCACAATGCTGGGCTGTAAGAGAAACTTAAGGGGACTCTCCCCACCGGAAATGGATTGGGTGTTTCTTGCTCACCGAAGGGGTTGGTGGCTCTTTGCAAAATACTTCTGGATGTTGCAATTAGCTCTGATGTCTACCGGGTGCCATGGGACAGCCTCGCCATGTCTAAGAAAATTAAGTTGTCCCTCTAGAACACTTTCCTAGCTATGGCATCCCTCCATTTCTCTCCTGGGAGTTGTATGACAACGAGATCTCGTTGTCATTTATAGAAAGCTGATGAAGAAACAAAATAAGGCCCAGGTGGGGCAGCATCTAGCTGCTGCAGCAGAGGAGATGCTGTGTCAGGAACACGAGCATCATAAAATTTTATTGTGAAATACACAGACGATGCTCCCTTTATAGGGCAGTGTCAGCATGGATTGGTGAGGCCATCACACACTGTCCCACTGCAGACACATAAGACTACCACGATGAGAATTCTTTACTAGGCATTGATGTCCTGCATGAAATAAAGTGAGCAAAGCATCAGGAGTGGTTATCATGACTTCCCAAAGCATGCTGGGTAAGCTCTCCCTGACAGTGCTTGTAGGTTTAACTTGGTTAAGACGAAGACATCAAAATCTCAAGGGGCAGCTTACTTGATTCTCTCAAGGTCACTGCACCATCTGCTGTGGTGAGCCAAACCTGTTGTGGGAAAGAAGGAATCCATAGTAACGTGAGAAGGCAGTGTGAGCCGGTCTCCCAAACCTCTGAATTCACCAACTTCAGCAGCAGCTACAGGGAGCCACAGGGAGCTCCACTTTGTTTCTGAACAAGATCACCAAGTTCTACCGTATCCATAACTACATGTACATGTTTGTGTTTCAGAAAGCGGTCCTCCACACCGAGCAGCCAGGACCTCAGCTACAGATGCTATTTATAGGTGATCTATAGCAGCTCGGCCCTTGGTAGCATCTCCTCCTCTGAAAAAAAGGTTACTTTTCTCTTAATGTATGGCATTTCCAATTATGCCCCTCTACCAGATCATGGGACACAGAAAATGTTTTGAGTGGCTCTTTCTCTCTCCCAAAGAGAGAGCATAACAAGTACTGAGGCAGATATACAGACAAGAAGTTCTCTTGTTCCGGGCAACTGGTGTCTTTCACATGAGGGTTTCATTGTCCCTGCAGCCATATGAGAAGGGCTTATTAAGGCATAGATATAGATATAGATACAGATATAGATATAGAATTAAGTCTAACATCTCATAACACAAAATCCCTTGCAAACTATTCAGTTCCACATTGCCTTCCTAAGTGTGAACTCCCAGAGATGCTCTGGAAGTCAGATAACCAGTGCATACTTAAATAACTTGACTATCAAAGCAGAAAATGCCAGTCAATAAGCCCTCGGTGTTACAAGTTCTCGCTCTGAAAATGGTAGGAAAGGGCTGGGGTGTGGGATTCTAAAGTGTGTATCGAGACATTTGCTTAACATCATCTAGAGAGTCGGAACCCATTGAGTCTCACTGTTAGCACCTGGAAGTCTTGACTGATTCGGTTTTCTAGACATGTTAAAGATTAAAAAGCAGAAAAACAAATCTCAAGCACATCACGCAGCTGCAGGGAAAAACTCAGACACAGCAAACAGAGTCAGCCAGTGCAGAAAGGCTTTTATTAAAGGTGAGGAAACACACACAACAAGGCACACAGGGAAACACTGCCTGCAAAACAGGAGAAGGCTTCAGAGCCCAAAACCCTCTCCTTGAGGGTTGGGGCTTTTAACAGTCTTTGAAGTATCACCCTCCATAATTTAGGGTTGATCAGTAGGAACAAAGAGGGGGAGGCTAGGAGGCCCACAACTTGGGGGAACACATCCTGGTCCCAGCCTTTTGTTTATCAGATCAGTCCACCACAGGGTGGGGATGTGGATGCTAATGTTGGCAAAGAAAGACCAGCAAGCCATTAGGCCTTTGTCTTGGGTCAAGAGTAACTAGAAGAAGGCAGAGTTTCCCATCTTTATAACCTGTCTGTGACCCCTCTTTCTGTCTGTCTACCTATTGGGGATCCATCTAACTTCTAGTCCCTCACCACCCACCTCCAGGGCTAGCCACAACCCAACCATGCTCTCAGGTTCTGCCTAATACCATTTTATTTCAGGGATTCACAGCCTCCGTGCTGTTGACAAGTTTGGAAGCCTGTGCAGAGCTCTGTAGATGCTATCTACAGATGATACCATTCATCTCACTTGGCAGGATAGACAGTGCCTGGAGGCAAGCTGCCCCTGCTGCTGCCTAGGCCTCCAGCAGCCTGTGACCCACCCACTGAGACTTCCCAGCATCTCCTCGGATAGCTTCAAAATACCAGCCACAATGTCTTATCTTGTTTTCTCACATCAAGCCTGGGCTGAGGTTTTAGGTGCCACAGGGCAGCCAGAAGGGAGATTTATGGTTCTGTTATCAATCCCAGACAGCCAGAGGCTGTGGTCACACAGCAGGGAGGAAGCAATAGCCCCGGCATGGAGGGCCACCAGCAGAGCCCAGCACCTGGAGCCACCTGTGCCCACAGCCCCCTCCTTGAGTGGACAGGACTGGGTGACAGAAAAAGCAATATTCTGGGAAATCAGTACTAACCATTCTGACTGCCTGAGTCCCATCACTTACTGACACAGAGCTGTCACTCAAGGCTAAATTCATTCTATATCACATATTTCAGGGATACAAAATCACTACAGTGGTGTATGGAAGACCCAGCACAGCTGTTAGGAACTAAAGAGGTCATGATAAGGAGATAGGAACAGCCTAGGTTGACGCACACCTTTAATCCCAGCACTCGGGAGGCAGAGGCAAGCGGATCTCTGTGAGTTTGAGGCCAGCCTGGTCTACAAGAGCTAGTTCCAGGACAGGCACCAAAGCTACACAGAGAAACCCTGTCTCAAAAATAAAACAAAACAAATAAACAAAAAAGAGATAGGGACAAATAGGGACCCTTCAGATCTTACTCATACTTATATTCAAACCAAAAAAGAAGTGTCCTGTTGGCTTGTCTAGCCATGTGACACATGCTAGGTGTCTACCCACTAAGGACAAAAATGAAATATTATAAGACAATTTCTATTTGTCACTCATGGGAAGAATGCAACAAGTCTCATTATTATAGCAACCATGAGTTCCTCCAACTCAGTCTATCGCCTTCCGTGTTGGCTACCATTGTCAGTCACCCTCATGTCTAACAAACACCCACTTCTTGGTCCACAGTGAGCAGTTCATAATAATTGCAAATGTGTTAGCCAATGGGTCAGTAAGATGGCTCAGAGAGTAAAGGCTCTTGTTGCCAAGCTTGACAACCTAATGTGGCTGTCTGGGATGCATATGATAGAAGGGGTTACTACCTCCCATAAGCAGTCCTCTGACTTCAGGGAACATGCACGTGTGCACGCGCGCGCACACACACAGAGAGAGAGAGAGAGAGAGAGAGAGAGAGAATGTAGAAACACTCTCATACTACATAAATGTAATAAAATTTTGGTTAAGGCATTTGTCTTGATTGGGCAACTGTGATCAATCAAGTCTCACCTTTCTTCAGGACCTACAATCTTAGCACTCTGGATGTGGGGAGGCAAAAAAAAAAAAATCAGAAGGTCAAAATCATCTTTCGTGATATGGCTAGTTTGAGTCCAGGCGGGACTAAGAAATCCTTGTCTCAAGAAAACCAAAAAGAATAAAATAAAAACAAAAAATTAGTGTTTGACTCATGGTTCCCTTGTCAGTCCGTAATGGAGAGAGGCCATGTCCGGCCACTCTGGGGAGGCCTCCTTTCTGTGTCATTGCATGACAGAGACATGGCACAGGTAACAGAAGAAAAAGCTCCTTGCTCTGCATTATGAGGACTCCACTTTCTTGATAGCTCCGTTCCCAGCAGAACAGCATCCATTTCTGAGCACATGTCTACCCGCTCGACACTGTTGTGTTGGGAATTAGGTTTCCAGTACAGTTATTTTCATGGACACATCCAATTCATAGAGCTCCCTGGCTAAATAGATCGCATTCTTTCCTGTAAACAAACAGTATATATCCCCCATGCATCATTACGTGCCCTGAGTGATGAAGTCATAAAAGCCAGCACCTACATATGGCACTGGTAAATATTACATAAAATATATACCTCCCCTGGAGGAGCTCAGGCGGCTCAGCCACTAGCTGAGGAGCTCTTGGCAGTGGATGGCTGCAGGGGAAGGGAGCCTCGGTCTTCTTAGGGGTATGGCCACTGGTACAGTGACATACTCTAGTGGGCATGCATCTCCACACCCATGTACATGTGGGCAGCACTAATTAGACTCGGTGAGTCGTGCCAAAAAAGAATAAAGCTAGCTGTGGTAGCACAAGACTCTAATCTCAGGAATGGGAGGCGGAGACCGATGGAGCCCTGTGAGTTTGAGGTCAGTTTAATATACACAGTGAGTTCCAGGCCACATAGTCTCAAAAAGTAAATAAATGCACTAATAAATAAATATGGAGATATGAAGGTGGGTTTGTTGAGGAAGCTCAGAGGGAATAGTTGCTCATGACATTATATATATATATATATATATATATATGTCAAAAATATATTTATTATGTAATTATATATACCACTTTCTACTAAATGAATGAAACCTGCACTCCTTTATCCCCAACTCAGCCCATCATCTATTCTGCCACCTTCCCCCGACAATTTCATGAGCAGGGCACACTGACAAGCTGCCTGCCTCACGCCTCCTGACACAATCAAGAAAAGTAACTTCAGAAGAGCAGCAAAGACATTAGAGTTACCAAAGCCCCCCCCCCTTTTTTTTTTTACTAGGCTCTAGGCTAAGGTCACTACTTATTCCCTCGGCCTGCCACAAATATCCTTGTCTGCTGAGTCAGGACCTGGGCTGAACCTGAGCTGGTGACCCTGGAGGATCCCAGCTGCTACGTCCCAGAAGCAGCTGTGTCCTCCAAACCCAGCCCAGAGCCTCTCCAGAGACGCCAGCCCTGCTTATCTTGCGTAACTGAGCAGGCGCTGGACCCGACTCAACAAATATTTACCGAGGGCCTATGACACAGAGAGCATGATATCACAGATCCATTTCAGTTCTGGCCAACTCACCAAAGGCTTTGCTGGGAGCTTTAATTAGTGATAGGTGGGGCACATGGGTTCAAGATGAGCCAACAGCCTGGGTCACTGTCAACTGTGGATGTCTCCAATTTAATGAGCTAACATACCCAATATAATTCAAAACTGTGTCAGGCACACGATGAATCACTTACCAGATATTAGTCATTTTTGTGATTGTAGGATGGGCTCTTGGCTAGTTATTTCAACCCTCTAGGAAAGAGGAGACACTGCATTGGTAGCAGCTAATGGTAGGTGGGAGAAGGAGAAATATTTTTTACAATGGTATAGCCACTGGTAAGCTGGCTGTGTTCCTGTAAATACCTCTTTCCCTGTGTACCTGTGTGTGCCTGTTTACAACCCTAATGAAACTTAATGGATCACACTACAAAAAAGACAGGAAAGTTGGGTTATGAATGTGTGTAGGAAGATAGGAGAGACTAGAAAGGGTGAATATGAACAATAGGAATGGAAATGTCACAATAAAACCCATTGTTGTGTGTAGTTAATATATGCTAATATATTTTTTAAAAAAGAGGGAGGACCTTGAACACAGTGGTCACCTCTACTTATCAACCTGATAGACCTCTTGCTCTTCCAAGATAGATACATTGTTTCATTGCAGGTAGAGCGGAAAGCTATACTGTGAGCCTAATACACCTCCAGCTCTTCCCAGATACATTGTTTCATTGCAGATGGAGAAAAAACAAAGCTGCTCTGTGAGCCTGATACACTTCCCAGCTTGTCCCAGATACATTGTTTCACTGCAGAATGAGAGACACCTTGCCCCAGATACATTGTTTCATTGCAGAATGAGAGACTGGCCTTGTCCCAGATACATTGTTTCATTGCAGAGTGAGAGATGACCTTGTCTCAGATACATTGTTTCATTGCAGATTGAGAGACCAACTGTTGCACTGTGAAATCCCTACACTGTCACTGCTCTTTCCAGCACTGTGAGTCATCTCATTGTGCCGAGTCAGGGAACAATATTGAGTAAGGGGAACAAGGTGAATCTTACCTGAAGGAAAATCACACCCTTCTAGAAAATGTAAAGAATGCTTTTGGAAGCCCATTATTAACTTAGTGGACCACAGGCAGTTCTCTGCAAACAGAAAGAGTGACCGGGGGTACTCTTTGCCTCTCAACAGAAAAACCCTCTGAAATATGTAAGATAGGAGATGTGTTATCTTGCATAACAAAGTCTAGAAGGCAGGTTCACAGCGGAGTCCGAGCATATGGTTAGATCCCAGGTTCATCCCATCTTTCTAGTCTTCAAATCTAAGCTCGTAGTTTCGAAGCATCTATGTGGATGCAAGTGATCGCAGAATGGTTGTTCAATTACAGTCTTCCCAGGTAAACATGATAATGCTCAGCAAAGAATTTCCCATGGGTCTTTCTTTACAGGCAATGACCCACAAAGACTAATTGTCAATATTGAACCACATGGTCATGCCCTAGCAGCAACAGACACTGGGCAAAGCCAGTCTATGATATTTTATACTCTGTGATGGGAGATAAGCTGCACAAGAAAAATGCATAACCATTGTCTGTAGAGTGAATAATGAAGTATCTAGAATCATATGTTTAGCTAAACAGTAAGCTTTGTTGTATTGTAGCAGTAAATGTGTGCTGATTATTATTAACTCATCAAATGTGCTTTAAAAGTGTTTGATTCTAGGCAATCAAGCAGGGTGATATTTCAAAATGGACCACAAACATGGAAATACTGCACCTGAGTTCACTACACTGTAATAATTGCTAACCATGCAAAGGAGATGCTGTGGATGCCAGCAACTGCATTCATACATGCATTCACTTCCCACACCATTTGCAGTCATGACCAATTCAAGGTCCCTGGTCACATACGGCTTAAATTTTGTGGGTGTGCGCACGTGCGCACACACACACACACACACACACACACACACACACACACACACACCTTTAATTCCCAACACCCAGTGATCCTACTTTCACAGGCTTCAGTATTGCTAATCCTCTCCTGGTCGCCCCTCCTATCTTCCACTCAGAAGTCACACCTATAGCTTGTATCTTTCCTTAGTTATTTGTGTGCGATGTGCATGTATGCGCAGGTGTGTGCACACAGTGTGTATGTGCGCGCGCATGCGTGTGTGTGTGTGTGTGTGTGTGTGTGTGTGTGTGTTTGTGTGTGAAGGCCAGAGGACATTCTTGATTATCATTTCTCAGGGGCTAGTCCTAAGGTGCTGTCCACCTTTCCCTTAAGACAAAATCTCTAACTGACCTAAATTCACCAAGTAGACTAGGCTAGCTGGCTAGAAACCTAGGGACCCGCCTTTCTCTGCCTCCAGAGTGCTGGGATTAAAGCACACACCACTGCACCTAGATTTCCACAGAGGTTCTGGGGGACTGAACTTGGCCTTCCTCTCCGACTGCACTTTCCTGGCCAAACTATCTTCTCAGCTCCTCATAACTATTTACTGTGGAAAATTGTTTTTATTATAATTAGAAAACTGACTCTTTTGTAGATACAAGATTGTCTCCATCATGCCTGAAATTTTTGGAGAACAAGATAAATAGGACTCCCTGGTATTTTATCCTCTCCTAAAGTACCTAACAACATGTAAGTCACTCAACTACTTGAGGATTGCCACATGTCAGAGGTGGCTAAGAGAGGGGAATGGTGAAGGAGGATAAATGTAGCTAACATACATGATATATTTTTATGGAAATATGCTAACATAAATGATATATTTGTATGGTAATATGCTAATGGAACCCACTGTTTTATACATAGCATATATGCTGCTAAAAATGGAGCTTGTAGTGAGAGGGCTCAATGGGTGAGAACAGCCGCTGTGTAAACAAAAAGACCCACATCAGAGTCCCCAGGACCCACATGAAAGCAAGCTGGGTGGCATGTGCCTGTAATTATAGCACTGGTCAGCCGAGGCAGGTGGGTCCTGGGATTTCACTGACCAATCAGACTTCACCAAAGCAGTGAGCTTCAAATTCAGTAATTGACCTCTTCTTAATCAAATGAGACAGACATTAATACAGGAAATAGTGTCTAATCTCCTCCTCTGAATTCACAAGTATGCTTAAAGATGTTCATGCCTGAACATGCACATAAGCACACACATACACACACACTCCAAAATAGCTTTCACTTTAATTTTTAAAAGAAAGAAAATTTCTGATCATGAACTGACCTAGGCTACCAACTAGTCACATAGTCTTGGTCCAGTTGCTTCCCCTCAGTGTGTGCATCTGAAAATGGGCATGACAACAATGACACTACTGTTCTGCAATACTACAGTAAGGAAGTAGAAGTTTACATGGGACAGACGTGTGACCTGCGGTAGACACTCGAAACAGAAGCTCCGCATAGCCTCCCCTGCTCTTCAACCTTCGGCTCTCATCGACCACCTGTCAAATAAAGCAAGACCTTGGCAGCAGGTGGCTGGAAGGCCAATTGAAGCTGTAGACGCCATGTGATCCGCTAATTGCTGGAGCCTTCCAAATCTAAATTGGTGTGGGAGGTCAGCTGCCAAAGGCACCAGCCTGCCACCCCTCTCTGCCTGACCAAGCCCCATTCCTAAGAACTTCCAAGGAGAACCCTGCTTCTCTGAAGGCAGATCAGCAGTTTATGCTGTTAAAAATAATTCATCCGGATCATGATCTGACACTTGTGTGAACAAAGAAGGTTCCTAGTACCATCTTTTATTTCTTTATGCTAACCAAACATTAAAATGATAGTAATTTTTAAAATCTACAGCAAATCTGACAGCTTTCCCATCTTTCCAACATTTGATTTTTCACCCAGACAACTCCCTGAGCAGTCAGAAGGTGACGGGAGGGCCTGAGAAAACATGATGAACCTCACAAACATTCTTTAAGAAGTCATGTTTACACCAGATGTGGTGATTCATGCCTTTGGTCAAGAGGCTAAAACAGGAGAATTGCAAGTTTGAGGCCCACCTGAGCTACATGGCAAGATTCTATCTCAAATTAGTCAGATATTTTCATATAAACAAAGGGCTAGAGTATAGCTCAGTGGCTAGAGTTTCTTCCCACCATATATAAAGTCCTGGATTCAATCCCCAGTCCCACATAAAACAGAGTGTGGTGATGCACACCTGTAACCCCAGCAGTTGAGAGGTGGAGGCAGGAGGATCTAGAGCCCACGTTCCTCCTCTAATATATGGTGAGCTTTAATTAAGTAATTAAATATAAATCTTGATTACTAATTCACGTGACACAGTAAAGCAAAGACATTTGCTGTGCCTCAATGGATGCTTTAAGGACTGAAGAGACGGCCAATGGGAAAGAGCACGTGCTGGTCTTGTGAGGGTCTGAGTTCTGATCCCAGCACCCATATCAGGTGGTTCACAACTGCCTGTAATTCCAACCCCAGGGGCTCTGACACCTTCTTCTGGCACGTCTCTAACAGTGCTCACACACATGTGCACATAGACACATATCCACAGGTAAATTAAAATGAAATAAATATTTAAAAAATAGATATTTTGAATAGCTGAGCTTTCCTACACACACAAACATATGCTTTGTTTTGCATTTCTAAATAAGTAGCTCCGTCTCGCAGCAACTCATGAAAGCCATCTGCCTTCCCAAGTTCTGTCATCACAGATGTCCTTCCTGAAGTAAACCACAACCTGGGCCTGGGCTTCCTGCTAGGAAATGTGACTAGTTTGACACTTGTCTCAGAAGAGCCACAGCACATATTTTTTTATTTTTCCAGTCTAAAGTCAGAGCATGCTAACCACGCAATGAACAAAACACCAATAAGCCTGTGGGCAAGCACTCACCTGTGAGTCTAATAGATGGGGCCTGGAGCCATGGAAAAGATGCAGACTAAGATGCAGGGAAACTAAGGGAGAGTGAAACATTCCCCTTGCAACTTAAAAAGAGTACATTGTGCATGGAACTGTGTGAGTGTGTCTGCATATGTGTGCACATGTGTATGTGTATATGTATGTATATCTGTGTGTTTGTGTGTGTGCACACACGCATGTGTGTGTGTGTCTGCGTGTGTGTATGCATGTAAGTGTGTTTATCTGTGTGTTTGCTTGTACGTGCATGTGTGTGTGTGTGTGTGTGTGTGTGTGTGTGTGTGCTAACCTTGCAGGCAGGGGTGGGAGGATACACACACACATGCACGCACAGCTGTGGTGCCAGAGGTTGATGTCAGGTGTTTTCCTTGATCACACTCTACCTCATTCTTTGAGACATTGCTTCTCAACAACCTGAGACCCACAGATTCATGTAGACCAGTAAGATCTAGAGACCCTCCAGTCTCTGCCACCAGGTTTGCATGGACTCATTCAGTGTAGGCTATTGTAGTTAGAGCAAAGAGCCACAGACTTCTGGAGACAGGGGCCTCTGAGATAGGAGCAGTGGCTAGCTCAGCACCTGTTCAGCGCCTTCCTCTGCCTTTCAGTGTTTCTCCATGGCAAGCAAGAAGGAACACTGCACAGCTCCCTCTCCAGTATCTTCTCTTCTAAGGACACTCATCCTATCATGTGAAGTCCTAGTTTTTCAACCTCCTTCCACCCTAATGTCTTCTTTATGGGGATCAATGCTCCATCATCTGACTTTGCAGGGGCCATAGCTGCCTCATCTGAAAACCCTTCCCACACCCACAGGGTGTGTCCAAACTATTGATTGACATTGTAGTACAATGTTCTTATGTACAAAGTCCATTGACATTGTAGTGCAATGTTCTTATGTACAAAGTCCATTCTCTAAAAGCTCACCATCAGAGGCTAAGTAGAGACCTCAGTGGTTCGGAGACTTGTTTCTCTTGCAGAGGACCCAAGTTGGGTGACAAGCACCACATCAGGCAGCTCGTGACTTCAACTCCAGGGGACCAAATGCTTTCTTCTGCTCTGCGGGCACTCAAACACACATGGCAGACATTCAAGTGTGTGTGGAGCGCGCACACACACACTAGATAGATAGATAGATAGATAGATAGATAGATAGATAGATAGATAGATGATAGATAGATAGATAGATAGATAGATAGATAGATAGATAGATCTTAAGAAAAAAATTTCCCTTGTGCTAGACACGTGGCTCAGCCATTAAAGTCCAGGCTCACAAGCAAAATCTAAGAAAAAAAGACCCTCACAATAGAGCTACCAAAAAACACTGCAAAAAGCTGTTATATTTTAAGCACATTTATAATTCTCTTTTGGGCTGCATTCAGAGCTATCCTTGGACACACGCAGCCTGCAGACAGTGAGTTGGACAAACCTGCAATAGCCATCCTTATTATCAATTAGATGCTCCAAGATACAGTGACCCAGGCTCGAGGCCAATAAAAATCTGACACTCGAATTTTTTCTTTGCCTCCTGGTCACAGACATTCTCTGCTTTTATTATTGTTGCTGTTTAGATTTGGTTTTATTCTTATGTCCTGTTGCTCATGTGGTGTCTAACGTTCATTGTCAACTTGACAAGACATGCCTCTTGGCACATCCAAAAGTTTTCAGATTGGGTTTTAATGTGAGCAACCCGATTCCAATGGGCTGGGGTCCCAAACTACAATTTAAAAAAAAAGGAAGCAAACCAACCATCTCTCTGCTGCCTCAAGCGTCTGCCACCATGCCTTCCCAACTGTGATACACTGACCTGCAAACTGTGAGTCAAAATAACCCTTCCGTGTTTGCACAGCTTTTGTCAAGGAGTTTTTGCAATGATCGGAGAAAGTAATACATCCACAGAATCCCACCCAGGCCAGCTGTTTGGAATAGCTAAACAAAGCTCACATCCCGGTAGCAGAGTGCAATGAGGGGATGAGGTGGGGATGGTGACTCTGGAGCATGTCATGTTTTCCATCATTTCCGGGTCACGTGCTTCGTGCTTCCTTCTCCGTCTCTTCCTGTTTCCTCCCTGAGGTGTCCCTCACCTTCTTGTGCCTTATGGGTTCACACAGGCCTGGTTTGGAGAGTCGCCATCCATAGAGACAAGAAAGCCAGCAACCAAGAAACTCATCTAACCTGATTTTGCCCCCTAGGCAGCTCTCTTCTGAAGTGCTCCATCAAGGTGGGTGGCGTCTAGTGACAGCCCATCTTTACCAAAGACTCAGCCAGATCACGGGATTGTCTTCATTGTAACTCTAAGGGAGACAATGTCTGCCCTCAGAGTCTCTTATCTAGCCTTCTAGGTACTTATCCTCGCTTTTAGCATCCACTACAATCAACTCTATCTTCGCCCGCCCCTTGCCCCCTTCAGTTCAGGGTCTTCTCCACGACCATGAGTACACTGCAGGCCACCAGGCCCTCTGCTTCCCAAACAAAGCAAATCCATCCAAGTGTGAGCTTCATATCATGGATTCTCAGAAACCCTTGACACCATAGCTGGGTTAAAGAGACAGAGATAGCTCAAAGGGAGATCAAACCCAAGAACGTCAAAATGTTCAGAGGTGGATACCTTTTCTTTTGGTTGTTTTGGGGTTTTTTTTTGTGGGGTTTTTGTTGTTGTTGTTGTTGTTTTGTTGTTGTTTGGTTTTTTTTTGTTTTGAGACAGGGTTTCTCTGTAGCTTTGGAGCCTGGCCTGGAACTAGCTCTTGTAGATCAGGTTGGCCTCGAACTCACAGAGATCTGTCTGCCTCTGTCTCCCGAGTGCTGGGATTAGAGGCGTGTGCCACCACTGCTCGGCTGGTGGATACCTTTTCATAATTCAGATCTGATCCTTTTAATGAGGTTTTCCAATTTGTTATATTGTTTCTGCTTGATGGGATTGTTTTTCCAGTCTATTTGTTTGTAGACAGATGGACCTCCGGTCTCAGTTGTGCATCTCCTCATCTAGCTGTCCTGAGATATTCGCACCACATGCTGCTTTGGGAAAGGTCTTTGAGAAATCCTGTGCTAGGGAAACTTGACAACCCTTACTTTCTTCAATGCATTTGACCAGAACCTTCTTGTCTAGCAAAAGCAGACAGGATTATTATTTCTGATGCTGAAAACCTTTGCAGCAAACCTCTCACATTCCTTCTGCTTCAACCTTCCCCAGCCCGTGGCTCGACCCTGCAGGCTACAGGTATAACTGAACTAACCTGATACACGACCTTCTGAGGCAATGACCACCATGACTTTGGGGTAATCTGCTTCCTGTTCATTTCCACTCTCTAAGACGCGGGAGGAGAGGCCATGGCACCCTCATTTTATAGTCAAAGAAGCTTTTCCTACAGACATTCATTGGGGATTTGAGCCCAGGTCTTTATGACTTCTTTGATGCTAACCATTCTGTCAATAAAGGTTTCGTATACTTCCCCTTCCAGAGTAGTTTACATTTCAAAGTCAAAGGGAAAAAAAAAATCTTCATCCCAGAACAATGAAATGAACCATTACCAACAGGAATCATGGAGGATATGGAAGAAGTCAGGGAAGAGAGAATGTAGGGAAATTACTCTCCCTTTCTGTGTCCCAGATCTCAGTTGGGCCTCCCTGAGGATGCAAGAAGACCTCTTCCTGCTTGGGCAAAGGAAATTCCCATCATTCTCCATCATATGCAAATAGATTTAATGTAAGTACAAGCTACCCACGTGTATATTTCAGTACTCTGGTTTGTCTAGTTCAAAAGTATGTGTCTAGTTCACATACATTTCTCTGTGTTAGATGCTTGGTTTATGGTTTTATTTCAATGAGACCGAGGGAAAAAAACCACTATCCACCACACACAAGATATATATCCACATGGTGCTAGTTGTAGAACACCCCGTATGATGGCTCTCAAAACTAAGTTATTTACTAGATATTTTTTGAAGATAATAATTATAAGAAATTAGCATCTATTTTTCACCTATTTCTCCTCTCCAATGGTTAACAAAAAAAATCAGTATTTGTGGAGTTTCAGTAGAAAGGGTCGTGTGAGTGTCACCCTTATACATAAACGCTTGTTCTGTGGTCATAATCCAGTCGGGGAATCACCAGTGGAATTTCTCTCCCCACCTGATGTTCGTCTCTGTAGGCTCCTATCCGGTTCTGTTTGTACTTCTCCATCACCTCTGTTTGTTTAAGAGGGTGACACTCCTGATCTGCTGTTTACACTGCAGCTTTCACTGGGGTTTATTAAATTCATCGGTACTTCATATAAGCTGTAGATATGTGGCAAGGGCCAGTTAGTGTTGACAGTAAGTAACAGACACCCTGTCAGAGGATAACATGTTTATATATTCCACTGAATGCCTGGTGGATTTTGTCCCTGTAAAACTATCACAGATAATGAAGCCACTATCAGATAAGTGACTATAATAAATGACCGCAATTAGGTCTCTGGTTGATGAGAACACTCGGTGGTCTCTGCAGTCTAGTTGAGACAAATCCCAGGCTAGCTTGGGCTGGAAAAAAAAATTAAAGCAACAAAAATAAAATTTACATGAGATTGGTTCAATAGAATACCACTGCTTTCAAATGAAGAGATAAATGGTCTCATCTCTGTTCCCTCTTTCCTTCCCCTTCTTCTGTCTAAAACAGTGTAAGGAAACAAAAGACTGAAGTCAGATGCTTTCAAAACAAAAAAGTAATGAAAATGTCTCCTGTGTGTACTCTCACCATTGTAAAATCCACAATGGCACAAAATATTTCCGGATGTCTGAGTTTGGAGACATCCTAGTTAGACCCTAGTAAGAAGGGTCTAACCTATGCTTTTATGACATGCAGAAAGAAAGACAGAAGCAAGATCACATCACCATGAGCTTATGACCCCAAGGGCAGTACAGCTCCAAGGTTGAGGAGCCATCGCGCCATTTGCAACCCTTCTTTAAGGGTCTTTGTTTACAACAGTCCCGTTCTCTGTATGAAACGGCAAAATAATAGCAGATTCAAAGTGCTCTGAAGAAACTATCTTTAGAAGACATCGATTTTCTTGTATAGAATAGTCATTTCAAAGATGACCTAGAGGTTTACAGGGGATTTTCACTATAGACATATAACTTAAGATGCTGAAAGAAGGAGTGTGGAGCCCCTTCAGTGGGCTTTAAAAACTGACCTGAGCAGAGGAGGCCGTGATTGGCAGGCAGTCACACTCCCTAGGCACTGTGGAATTATTCTTCATCAATGACAACTGTGTTGTTTAGGCCGTGCCATGCTGGCCTGCCCTACTAGCTCCCTGCCACTTCTCCTGCTACGGTCTCCTACTTGCTCTCCTCCTGCCTTCCAGTCCCTGGATCATTCTCCTAGCCTGCTTCGTCTCATGGCAGCAACTCGCCATTCTATCTAGAGAGAGAAAGCACACCTTGGCAAAGGGACGGCTGACGGGTAGGGTTCGTTGCATGTGCCTGCATATCTCCTAACAGCGGTTGAGGGGAAATGACCCTGGGTGATGGAGTGATCGCTCCAAGGAATAAGTGCCTGGGAGCTGGGGGTGGGGTGATGGATGAGGCCCGTGTTTCCCTGCTGCCAGAAGACCTCATAAACCCAGGAAAGCTGCCCAGGCAGCAGTCCGTTTACCTTTTCACGACTTTAAAGGTGATTTATTTGACCTTTGGAAATGGCACCCATACTTCTTGCAGAAAACAGCATACCCTTCAGTGTAAATGTAACTGTCAGGATGACGAGGTCTCCGGCTGACAGTACTTTATCACAGATCTCCAGGCCTAATCAGAATGGGGAGTGTCTGCTGGGTGCTCACTGCAAACATATTTGAGGGACATTGTCTAAATACCCAGAGATAAGTGTGTGTTTACGTACCAAGGGGACGTATAGTTTCCATAATGATTTCTAAAACTATTTATAAATGCCTGGATTGTGGGTAAACAGGGGGTGCAGGTAGAGGGGAAAGGCTTAGGAGGAAGATAAGACCTAACCTCTACACGCACTGCTTGGTCTGGCGTAATTCTACAATTTAGCAACTTATGGCTGAGCACTCAGGAGCCAAACACCCTTTGTGGGGTGGCCAGCTGTCTACTTATTTGCTTTGCATTATGGACAAAATGCTTAAACCCTCTGGGTCTTGGTACTGTGCCTATGAAATGGCATAAGAAAGGCATTTTGCAATGCCGACGTGACCAGTCAGTGAACTGAAAGGTAAAGCTTAGCACACAGAAGGAATATTCTTACCCTCTGCCAAAGAGGACAATTATTACACCTTCAACAAATAGTGTAGTAAATGACATCAGACAAGGCATAGAAAGTCGCTGGTCTAGTGTGGTATGCCATATGCTAATCAGCCACTGAACTGCAGACAGCTTCCCAAGGTCTCCATATATAATCATTAAAACTGAACTCAATAAAAACTCAATAGTTTTTCATAATGTTTAAATAAATTCTTCATATAATCTATTCTGATTATGGTTTTCCCTCCTTCATCTGCTCCCAGATCCTTACCTTCCCACCCATCTAACTCCATGCCTTTTTTCTTTCTTAGAAAACAAACAGGCAAATTTAAAATTTAAAAACAAAAAAAAACGGGATTTTTTTTAAAAAAGGGAAAAAAGCATGAGAAGCACACATTCACACATACAAACCCATAAATCAGAAACCATAATGTATAAACCAAAGATGAGTAGGATACAAAATGCCCAATCAAGGCACTAT
Source organism: Myodes glareolus (assembly GCF_982192425.1). NCBI lineage: Eukaryota > Metazoa > Chordata > Mammalia > Rodentia > Cricetidae > Myodes > Myodes glareolus. Next base: position 10,654,076 of record NC_142030.1, on the reverse strand, counting down.
GAGTTTGTTTTGTGTTTGCCATCTACTGCGGGGCATGGGGCTTGCCCGTAAGTGTGGTTTGTATGGCTAGTAAGACTCCATTAGAGGAACTAAAAACTAAATTTGCCTTTGCAAGCAATTGCCAAGTGGAGAGAGTATCTCTGTTAGAGTTGGAAACCTGTATCCACTTCCCCTTCTCAGTGCTCAGACCTCATCATGTTTGGACCTGTGCAGGCCCCATGCATGCCACCACAGTCTTGGAGTTCTTGTGTGCACCAACCCTGTTGTGACTAGCAGGCCTTGTTTCTTTGGTGTTCTCCATCCCCCCCTACACACACACACACACACACACACACACACACATGCTCACACACAGCTCACATGCACACACACACATACACATGTGCTCACATGCACACATATTCTTATGCACAAAACTGAAGGTTAAAAAAGGAAATGATGTATTTGCAGTCCCAAACATCTCATATAGTATGATGTTCCCTCTAACTAAAATCCTATAGTTCCAGGCCGTTATTTGTGGATTGGTGAGTAAGGGATGAAAGGCTTGCCAGTGGTTCTTGCAATGTGTGCAGGCTACTTCCCCTGAGGAACAGTTTCCCTTCAGAGGAATCAATGGCAGGAAAACAGTTCCCAGGAGAGCTCATGGCAGTCATTCCCTGAGATTTGGCTACCAAGGACAGAGGCAAGGAAAAGCCTTTGAGGGCAGAGGCTGAACTCGGGGAATCACATTACCAGCTGTGCTCTTGGTTTTACTGCTCGGAGACTTCAGAGGAAATTTTATTGATATCACTAAATGCCTATTTTAAAACATTTTATATTGTTTTAGAATTCAATCCATCCATAGGAAAATGAATCACGACGAAGAGATTCTGTTCTGTGAAAACAGAACTGAGTTTATTTCCACTGATGACTTTGCATGCTCTCCCAAGATGAGCCAAAAGGAGAGGTGTTTGAGTATTGTTGGGACATGGATATCGGGACCCCTCACATTTTGTGAGCTTGGGAGGAACATATGACATGGTGCTCTTTTGCAAAGTCCTAGAAGCCCAAAGATGTTACAAACCCAAGATGCTTCTTTCTTTTTATATGTTTTATTTATTTTTTATTAATTTGTATGTGTACATGGGTACATGTGCCACAGCACATATGTGCAGGTCAGAGTACAATTCTCTCATTCCATGTGGGCCCCAGGGTTTGAACTCAGGCTTAGCGGTAAGCACCTTTACCCAGTGAGTTCTCTCACTGCCCCCAAAGACCCACTTAATATGGTCTAGAAATCTCCATGAAGAGGATAGAGGGGATGAACCTTCAGGGAATCAGAATACAAGTCTTTAACACCCCTGTACCTGTTCCCCTAGACACTGAGGTGGTGAGAACAAGCAGTGGCCAGTCTCCTACAAAGGAATCTGGAGAACCCTTCGTATCTTTATTTTATATATAAAAAACAAACAACAGGTCAAAGCAAATGAAATGACTGGCTAAAGATCTCACACCCCTCAGAACATACTGCTGTGCACACTCTATCTAAACTTTTATGGCATTAGGATGCTATTTATGGATTTATGAGTGAGAGACAAAATAATTGAGCTGAGTCAGAGGCATTCTGCGAGCAGACTCTCTTAAGGCTAATTCCACATTTCCCATGGTCCCAGTCTCCCAGACCCCTCTCAGAGGCATCACATCCATGAACACTGACCCTACACCTGCCCAGCTCCAAGTCTAAGACTAGAAAGGAACTCTGCAGCTGCCCAATCATCCTCTATAATGACAGCCCATAATTTATTTGCCAACACTTCTCTCTTCAGGACGTGATGACTATGTGTGTTCGAAGAGGACAGATGAAGGCTCATTAATCTTCCCCCAGTGGGGAAGAGGCTGATGGTAATTTAATTCAAATGGATGGGTGAGGCAAATAGAAAAGACCACAAGGTACAAATGACAAGTTTAGTAACGGTACCCAGAGCCAGCTGTTTACCAAGTTGCCTTGTGCACGGAAAAAAGTTGGGTCAACATGGACCTAGGCTCAAGCAAGGTTTACAGAGGGGTTTCTGCCAGAAATGGGTGATGATAGGGCTTTACATTTCCAGGGAAAAGCAAAGAAACTTCTGTGGGTAGAAGAGGAACCGGTGCTGAGACCAGCTAAGTAAGCAGGCTAAAGTTGAAAAGGTCAGGGCGAAGTCAGAAATACTTCTCTTCTATGCCCACAAAAAGGAAACGGTTGAACTTAATCACAGAGGTCTCCCTTTGAGTCCTGCTCTTATCAACCTACCTCCCATTCCAACAAAGTCAGTTTTCCCTCCTGTCCAACTCATTTGCAAAGGTTGGGTGAGAGATAGCTCTTTGCTTTGAAGGGAAGAAAACCCTCCACATCTACCTCACGAATCTGAGAAAGAACTGGGCACTTACCTCACACTCTATGGGAACCTCCAGTGTACCCACCAACACCCCAGGAAACACAAAACCATCAGGTAAAAGATGAGAATTCGCCATTCTTGGTCGCCAGCATTTTTCAGAGATGCTCTTGGTGGGACCTAGGTACCTGTGTGAGGAATTCCAACAGCGGTGTCAGTGAGATGGCTCGGCAGGAAAAGCACTTGCCTTGCAAACCTGATGACCTGAGTTCAGTCCCTGGAATCCAGGTAAGGTCAGATTTTGGAAACAAACATATATATTCCTAGCTCTCCTAGAGGGGGAAGAGGCCCGAAAATCACCTGGCAGCTTCCCTGGCCATGCAGACAGAGTATGCAGTGCAGAGACAGATAGAAGTGAGAGAGCCTACCTCAAACAAGGTGAAAGGAGAAAAACCAAGTCCCAAGAGTTGTTCTCTGACCCCCATAGGGAAGCTATGGCATGTAAATGCCCCCCACTCACATGCTAATAAAAATAAAGGAAAATTGATTTGACAAACTCCAACAGTGAAAAAATATTGTCCCCAGGCACAGACTGGCTCTGGGATAATCCTCCTGTATGCTGTGAATATATCTTGCTCTCACTGGTTAATAATAAAGCTGATTTGGCCTATAACAAGGCAGAATAATGCCAGGCAGGAAAGCCAAACTGAAAATACAGGGAGGAAAAAGGGCGGAGAGAAGAGAGATGCAAGCAGTTGTCAGAGGAATAAGATGTACTAGAGAACCCAAAGCACCTTGGCAGAATGTAGATTAATAGAAATGTGTCAATTTAAGTCATAAGAGCTATTTAATAATAAGCCTGAGCTATTGGCCAAACATTCTGCAATTAATGTAAATTTTTGTGTGTTTCTTTGGGACTGGGCAATGAAGAGCTAAAAGAAAAGCTCTGCCTCCAGTTACACAGACCACAGTAAGAAAAGAGCCACCACTGTCCCAACAGCTGGTTCAGCACTCATGCGTAGGACCCCGTGTGCTTTCAGTGGCCTGCTTCATGCCAGAAGGGCTCTGTCTTATCCCTGTGGCCCAGTCCCATGCCCAACATTTGAGCTGGGGAACATTTAGTTCGGGAACCATCCCAAACATGATAAAACTGAGAGGTATCCGGGTTTGATGCCATGAGTTTTGAAAGGCATTCTTTGAACTCTCATTGGGAACAGAGCAAGTGTTAAGATCTCCAGTTTACAATAGAGAAACCCAGAGACTGGCAAGGGTTGGTGCCTGCTAAGGCCATAGGAAGCAGGACAGACACTAGAGTCCCTCTGTAAGAACTTGATTCACTCTCGTAGCATCTGTGTGAGCCAGCGTCTCTTGGTAAGAGATCTACAGCATACCTGCTCAAAGGTCACCGATCAATCCTGGGAGATAGTTCAGTTGGCAAAGTACTTGTAATGCGAGTGTGGGGATCTGAGTTTAACCTTCAGAACTTACCTTAAATAACTAAAGGCTGAACATGGTAGCTCATGGTTGCTACCTAAGCACCACAGACAGAAACAGATAGATCCCTGGAGCACACTGGCCAGTCGGACTAACCAAATTCACAAATTCCAGGTCAGTGAGAGACCTAATCTCAAAAAAGTAAGTGAGCAGTGAGTGGTCTGGAAAGATACCCAAGGTTGGCTTCTGACTGCCCCACAGATACACACATATACAGAAACATACACAGAGATAGATACACACACAGATATAGATACATACATACACAGATATACACATACACAGATACATACACATACAGATACACACACACACACAGATACAAACACAGATACACACATACACAGATACATACACATAGATACACACATACACAGATACAAACACATACAGATACACATAGATACACACACACATATATACAGATACATACACACAGATACATATACACAGATAGATACACATAAAGATATATACATACAGATACGGATACATACATACATACACAGATACATACATATACAGATACACACATACACAGATACATACACATACAGATAGACACACATACAGATACATACACATACAGATACACACAGATACACACACAGAGATACATACGCATACAGATACATACATACATACAAAGATACATACACATACAGATACACACATACAGATATATACATACACAGATACATACACACACAGATACATACACATACAGATACATACACACACAGAGATGCATACACGTACAGATGCATACACACAGATGCATACACATACAGATGCATACATATACATGAACATACAGAAGATACACAGAGAGAGAAAGATACGCATAGAGATAGACATATACAGATACACATGCAGATATGCAAAGAGAGGTAGATACACACACACACACAGAAAGATACACACAGAGAGAGATACAAATATACACTGATACACAAAGAGAGCAATGTACACACACAGATACACACATATAGATATACACACATAAATTAGCTAAAATTAAAAGTTACAGACCCCCTTTCCTTATTCACAAACCATTATTTTGGTCGGTGTTAAACAGAGGTGCCTCAGTCTCTGGAAATGGGCCCAATATCTGATCTAAAGATAAGCATGTGACTCATTTCTGATCTATGCGATGAGAGATGAGGTTTGTAAATAGTTTCCGGGAAGATTTTCTTGCATGATAAAAGGAAGGCACCGCGAGAGGAAACTCTTTAGCACTGCATTGACCGCTGTTCCTTGCTTGTGCTACCGTGGGTGTGTATCTGTGTGGGTGTCTGTGTGTGTATCTGTGTGGGTATCTGTGTGGGTATCTGTGTGGGTGTGTGTCTGAAGGTGTGAACACTGCAGCAAATGAAGTTTTTCTGCAGCAATGAAAAAGAATGACAATTACCGCCAAAAGCCTTGTAATCTTCAAGTTTCTGAATTAGTCCTGTAACTGACAATCAATATACTTATAGGTGAAACCAGTTATCCAAGGTGTTGTTGAAGCTCAATCATTCCAAACTAATATTCTTCCCCCATTACTGAAAAACCCAAGGGCAGACACCATACCTTATTTATGTGTGAGACCCTTCTGGGATTCGGACCAGAAAAAGGCCCTGAGTAAATATTTGCCAGGAACTGAGAGTATACATCCATAGCAGAGGACTGGCTTGGCATACACAGGGCCTAGGTTCAGTCCCTGGACCAAAAATAAATAAATGAATAATTTATAGAGTAAACAAAGAAAAAAAAGAATATACTCCTAACAGATATAGCTCTGTGAGAACATCTCAAAAGCAGGAAAGTAGACGAACATTTGTGTAGACTCAGACACTTCCCAGCTGTCCAGACCCAAATAATCACACAGAAACTGTATCAGTTTCAATACTGTTTGGCCTATCAGCTCAGGCTTCTTATTAACTAACTCTTATATTTTAAATTAACCCATTTCTACTATTTTATATTTTACCAAGAGGTTGTGACCTACCAGTAAGGTTTGGCATCTGTCTCCTTCAGCAGCTACATGGCATCTCTCTGACTCCGCACACTCTCTTTCTATATCTCTGTTCGGATTTTCTGCCTGGTTTTATTCTGCTAAGTCATTGGCCAAAACAGCTTTATTCATTAACCAATAAAAGCAACACATATACAGAAGGACCTTCCACAACAAGCTTGTGCTTATTAATGTTTGATCTGCCGCTCAGTTCTGCCTATTGTCTGATTTCTATCTCGTGTTATAAACCTCACCAACAATGATATTTTTCATAAAGCTGGATTAGTTAGCCATGTGTGTTGACAATAAAGGTATCCTTCTACTTACAAAAAAAAGTCACTGAGAGTGACATCTGCAATCAATGAGGGGGAGACAATTCCTCCATAAACAAAGGAATATTCAGATAATCATTTGAAACAATGAAATAAGAGTTCTGATCACTTAAGTCCCAGATGAATGGCATGCAACTTATAACAAAGTGAATGACTATGAAAGTCTTTTAAAGTGTAAAGATGTGCTGGAGAGATGGCTGAAGGTTAAGAGCTGAAGGTTAACACTCTTGCAGAGAATCAGGATGTGGTTCCTGGTACCTACATGGCGGCCCACAATTGCCTATAACCAATTCCATAGGATCTGATGACCTCCTCTGGCCTCCATAAGCACCAGGCATGCACATGGTGCAGAGACAAACATGCAGACAAAACACCATAGGCATAAATTTTAAAAATTAAGATACAAACTATTGTTCAGGGAAAAAATTGCAGCAGAAAAAGCACCCAGGGATAAACAGGGCCATGGAGTGCTCACCTGTAATCACAGCTACCAGGAAGACTGGGGCAGAAAGATCAAAAATTCAAGGCCAGGCAACCTAGAGAGACCCTGTCTCAAAATCTGAACAGTGCAATGGGTCTGAAGATGTAGCTCAGTGATAAAGAGCTTGCCCAAAGCATAGTGACCTGGATTCAACCCCCAACACTAAAAGAAAAAAAGAAAGAAAGAAAGAAAGAAAGAAAGGAAGGAAGGAAGGAAGGAAGGAAGGAAGGAAGAAAAGGTCTCCCAGGAATAAACAACCCAGAAAATAAAAGAAAATATAAATTGAAATCTAAAACATATCACTGAAATTATTTTAAATGATAAATCTATTCATACACTGAAGGATTTAATATTAGTAAAAAAAGCAAAAAAAACAGCCATTTTAGCCAAAGCAATCCACAGACAAAATGCATTTCTATCAAAATTCTAATTTGTTTTAACAAAAATGGGAAAAAATGCATCCTGTAATTTATGAGAAACCACAAATGAGCTTAAATAATCAAAATAATCTCAGAAAAGAGCAAAGCTAGAGCCATCATAGACCCTGGTTTCAAAGCACATTTACAAACCCATGGTGATTAAAATAGTATGATCTGGGGGGAAGAGACAGACAGAACAGCAGAGAATAGCAGCCCTCGGACCCACAACGCCACCCAGTCTGGAACAGATCCTCCCTCCAGGAAATGATGAAAGCAAAGTGCCACAAGACGGAGCAAGCCCTGGTACCTCGCCAGTGATGATGTACTAGAGAACCCCAAAAGATGGAGCCAGATCGTCCACATGTGCTCATGACTCTAGACTTCATTGACCCTCACTCTACTAAAGCTTTTGAAAGAACTCCTTTTCCTTTTAGACCGTTGTGTTTTACTGCAGACTGTAGTTCACAGATCAGAAAAGGAACTGCAGGAGCCTGGGTTTGTTGCAGCCGCATCATCAAGTTCAGAACCTGCAGGTTGAGCATCTCTTCCTGCCCATCCTGCTGAAGCAAAGTTTCTCCAAGTGCCTGGTCCTTAGTGTGAATTAAGTCATTACTATGTGGAGATTCTTTATAGTGTTGGAGATGGAACCCAGAGCCTTATACCTGCCAAGGCCTCTGCCACTGGGCGACACCTCCAGTCATCACATTGGGTTTTCATGGTGAGCTTCTCAGAGAAGAACAGGAAACAACAAGCCATGTCTCTGCTGATCCTGCAGCAATCCTCCAGAAAGGAACCTTAGAGAAGGGGGAGGGGGTGAGGGAAAAGCCTGCTAAAATAAGTAAAATTTTAAAAATAGCGAGGGGAGGATGATCAAAATGACTCAGTGGTTAGGAGCTCTTGTTGGTCTTACAGAGGACCTGAGTTCAGTTCGCCGCATCTACATGGAGGCTTACAAACACCCTGGAGGTACTCATATAGCACACAAACATACATGTAGGCAAAACACTCATACACATAGAATAAAAATTAATACATCTTTTTCTAGAAAGAGGAAAACATTTTAGTTCAAAACTGACTAAAGGGGGCCAGCAATATTATGGTTTGGCCAGTAAGGGAGCCTGCTGCCAAAGCCTCTCAACCTGAGTTCAATCCCCAGGACCCACATAATGGATAGAGTGGACCAATTCCCACAAGTTGCCCTTTGACCTCCACACACTGGCAAATATGCACACACACACACACACACACACACACAAACACACACAAAGAAATGCATTTAAAATTTTTTCATTGACCCAAGAAAGAAAATACTGAGCAATTAATCAACACAAAAATACAGAAACCCTACTGATGACAAAGATGGTCAAACTAAAACGAGGAAGCTGGGAGTGTTGCTCAGTGGCAGAGAGGGTGTTGGTGAGAATCCAAGATTAATCCTCAGCGCCAACCACAGGAAGAATGAAAATGGGTTTCCTTTGTGCTCGCAAGCTTTTCCATCACCTGACCACACACCCAGAAGAAACCATCCAAAGGAAAGGGGAATACTGGGTGCCCACTTTTACAGTTCATGGGGGGTGAGCTCCAGATGGAGCAGGGCACCTTACATGGTGGCAGCCAGAATGGAAGAAGCAGACAGATGCCTGGTCCAGTGGCTTTGTCCTTCTCCCCTCCGCTCCATCCAGGTCCCCAGCCTATCAGAGGGACAACCACAGCCCATGGGTCTCCTCCCCTTAAAGGGTCCTCTAGGGAAGGGTCTCACAGACATACCCAGAAACGGCTTCACATCAACCCCAGCAAACTGACAATCAACATAATCTCCAGTTAGAGAAGAAGAGTTCGCAGAAACCCAAAGAAACCTTTGAGCCAACACATCATCTTATTTTGGAGAATCCACCCTAAGGCTACACTTCTAAGAGCAATACAAAGGTTTACCTGTAAATGTGCCTATTGTAACACTATGTAGGAGAACTGCAGAACAAATTAACCCAGCTGGCACGGTACCTCACAGTTATTATCTCAGCATTTAGGAATTTCACAGGATTGTGAGGTGCAGGCCAGTCTGGATATGGGATATGGCCTTGTCTCAGAAAACTATTGGATGGAGATACAGCCCAGTGATAAGGTATCTGTGTGCCATACTCAAGGTCCTGGGTTTGATCCCTAACACTCCAACTTAAAAAAAAAAAAGGAATTAATCTTCTGTTGCCAATAACAACTTATCTGCCCAACGTTCTCACAGAGCAAATCTTCCAGCAAACGCCCCCCGGTGGTGGATATGAAGAAGCAACACAAAGGGGGCAGGAAGCAATTCAAACACAGCACTATAAACTCCACTCTGCGTTCTCCAACATTCCCATCAGCACATGCAGAGTTTTTATAATCAAAACCAACTATTTTGTGTCCGAAAAAAATAACCAGACTTTCTCTTGTCCGAGTGTCATAAGCCTGGTGACGTAAGAGGACTTCCAGTCATGTTACAGCATTGGCACCTCCTCACATCCTCCTCAGAGAGCTGTCAACAATACTCTTCGGCCGAAGAGGTGGCTCAATGACTGAAAGCGCCTGCCTTGAAAGTTCGTCCACTTGAGTTCAAGAGCCAGACCTCATGTAAAAAAGTCAGATGTGGCCAGGGAGAGGCTCGGTGAATAAATAAAATACGTGCTGCCAAGCTTAATGACCTGAGTTTAACCCCAGGAGTATTGGGAGGAGATAAATAATTCCCACACATTGTCATCTGACCCCTACTTGTACACACAAATAAATAAATAAATGGTCTCATAATGTCAGCTATGGCAGGACAGCACATATCTGTAATCCCAGCATTCCTACCTCAAGAAGGGAGAACGCAGAGTCACCAGAAACACACAGGCTCGCTAGCCAGGAAAACACATGACAGCAAAAACAAGAGGGACCCTCCTTCAAGGAGGTGGGAGGAAAATAACCCCTGAAAGTTGTCCTCTGACTTCCACACACAGTCCACAGCGTGTGTCCTTGCCGCTCACATACATTATAACATTATATATAATAAAATCAATACTAGAAATAAAATGTTTTAATTTATACTCTCAATGCATCATCAATAACCTTTCTGGATAAATCTTTTTCATAAAACTGATTTTTAAAAACAACTTTTATCCCTCCAATGTCCTGTGCAGATATGCTGGTATAACCTCACAAAAACCCTCAGAGGGAGCTGGTGGAGAGCCACAGACCTGCCATACTAGCACTGGAAGCTTGAGGCATGCCGTTTCAAGGTCAGCCTGGGCTGTGGAGCAAAACCACCTTCTCTCAAAAGAAAGAATGAAATGGAGGACAGGAGAAAGGAAGAAAGAAGGGGAGGAAGGGAGGGAGGGAGGAAGGGAGAGAGGGAGGAAGGAAAAGAGAGAGAGAAGGAAGGAAGAGAGGAAGGAAAGGAGGAGAGTGAGGCCAAGAGAAGGAAGGAGGGGGAGAAAGGAGGGAAGGGGAAGGAAGAAAGGAAAGAAGGAAGGAGGAAAAATGGAAGGAATGAAGAAAGGAAAGAAGGGAAGGAAGGGAGGGAGGAAGGGAGGAAGGGACAGACAAACCCAGCTTCACTGGCATGTCCACTTTTTGCGCCCTGGTTCTCGGGGACCCTCACAGCCCCAAGCCCTAGCTCTGATGTCTCTGGGAAAGTTCTGTGCTCTTGCCGAAGGACAGTGATGCCCTCAGTTTCCCCTCAGCTACAGAATGGTTCTCTCGCTGGCACTTTCTGCATCTTTCCTAAGAGAGAAGTAAGAACCTATCATGGCCAAGGACAGTCAGACACGAGTCTTGGGGAGAAGTTTTGTCAAGAAGGAAGTTGTAGCTCAGTCAGAACTGCCAAATGAGTCTCCAGTGTTTCATCAGCTGAAATTGTTTCCCTTAACACTGTGCCAAGAACCAACCAGGGGGACCTGAAACCCCAGCTATTTCATGCTCAGTATTTCCTTTCTGATTGATGTCTTACTGCAGAATGGTCTAACTCCTTTTGAGAGAAAATAAAACAAATTTATAATCTACATCTACTTTAGTCCCACCCTCTCTCATAACAAATAGACCCAGGCCAACCCCCAGGTTTGATTCAAACTTCTCAAGCAGCCTAAAACCCTCCCCCCATTTTATGCACCTTGTCAGTAATGGTCCCCATCCTCTGAGGCCTAGTGCTCACGTTTCTCCCTCAGGCTACCATTGTCCTGCCTGCTTCCCCACAGCCCAGGCAGAAGCCATGGTGTTTGGTGACATACACATTTACCCGTGGCTCCCATATCTTGGTGCTCACCCACCGACAGTGCCATGATCTGCTCTCTGCTTCTGCCTCCTCCACTGTGCCGAGTCCCTGGGGAATGAAGGTCAGGCTCCTGGCATGAAGTCAATACAGTGGTTAAGTGTGGTTATTGATTCTCCTTGATCCTCTCAGAAGTCTCTATGGAAAAAGACAGAGACTTGCCACTCACCAAAAGACGAAAACAATCGGACAACAGACTCCACTACAAGATGAAGGACGTGGCTACAAAGGAGGGGAGCATGCACACCTCACCTCCCTGTTTTAAGTAGGACCCCAGATTTGAGGATGGTCTTCCCAAGAGAAATAGTCTGTCCATGGAAACAAAGTCAAACAAACAGGGTGAGGGAAACCCGTGTAAAATATCCACACAATTATCTGTAAAGAAGTGAGCGCCACTACACTATGCTTGAGCATTCTGATGGAGGAAGCAATGGCATAAGCAAACCCCCAACAGGGCAGAACCCCGTGTTTACCCATCTCCATGTTTGTTGAATGAGCTGAGAGAAGTCACTCAATTGCCAGGTAACCAGACAGAGTGTAGAAGAGGGGGCAAACAATCTCCACGTCAGTGTCCCCATATGGGGCATTAGAGGAGAGAAAAGACACACTTTAAAAAATATCCAGAAACGGGCTGGCTCGATAACCCAGATCCCAAGCCATTGGAAGAAAAAAAAATCTATTTCTCCCTCAAAATAAATCAATAAGGGAAAATTAGCCAAACATTGAAATTATGGAGAACTTGTGAGTTGGAAAATATAGAGATATATTGTTGAATGCATGATGCTTTAAATTTCATTTTTTTTCTTCCAGGAGCTTTCTGGTATGGATTTTCAAATATACAAATCTCTTGATTATTACGAGTCAATAGTCAGTGAGGACGATACTAAATTATGGCTGAGATGGGGCTAGGGCGGTGGCTCTGAAGTGATGGCTGAGTTCTTTACTGTCTTTAGTCACATAGAATAATATGCATTGTCTTCCTCTTCAACACAAATCTAGAGGGCTTGGGCCTGATTGCAACTCCAGCTTTGTCATGAAGGTTGGTAAGTTTGGGATTTATTTCCCACACTCCACATTCAGCTTCCTCAAATAGAAAATGAAAACAGTGGCATTTGTGTGTTCGCGTGCATCTCTCTTGCTGTGACAAAACACTGTGACCAAAAACAGCTTCAGGAAGAAAGGGTTTATTTATTTAGTTTGCAGGTTGCAGCCCATCATCCAGGACCTCCGTGATGCCAAAGCAGGAACCTGGAGGCAGGACCTAAAACACAGAACCTTGAGAAAAGCTGCATACTAGCTTGCTCCCTCTGGATTCTAAGCTTCTTCACACCCACCTGCTCACAGTGACCTGGGCCCCCCTACACTAAATGAGCAATCAAGAAAATGCCCCCCCAGACATGCCCACAAGCCAATCTAATGGAGGCAGTTTCTCAGTGGGCAGAGGGGCCCTTCTTCCCAGATGTGTCAAGTTGACAACTGACACTCTGACATCTGTCTCCTACAGGTGAGAACTGATGACTAAATCAGCTGCCATTCCAAGATACCTAAAGAAAAGCCAACTCTTCTTACTTTTCCTCCTCCATGGCCTACTCAGAATGTATAGTCAGAGTGTGGGGAAACGATCACCGCCTGGTGTATGGGTCTCACAACTGTGTATGTGGCAGGCAGGGTAAACATAGACCCTCAGCTACACAGAGCATCAAAACAAAGTCAGTAGTGACAGGAAGCCCCAGACATAAACCACATCCATGGCCAGGGGCGGGGTGGTGAAGAATCCAAGATGATGGGTACAAATACTTAAGACAAACCTCCTGTGAGAAGTGCATCTCAATGTGCAAGACAAAAAGATATGAGCTTACAGGAAAGGAAGAAGAGCTGGAGGGAAAGCTGGGGTACCAAAGAAGGAAGGTCTTGGAAATCTCAATAATGTCAACTGCAAGCTGAACTCAATCACAGCCTGTGAAGTGTTTGGGTCTTGTGCTCACAGAAGGACTAGAAGAGAAAGCACGGAGGAGTGAGGCCATTCTAACAATGAGCACTCCTTCAATGTCCAGTCTTACAAAGCGTAGAACTACATAGAACTACATCTCCTTAGGCACATGAGTCCTAGGAGGGGTTTCCTTAAAGGCAGAGGTTTTGTGTGGTCCATCTTGATAGCCCACTCATACCTAAATCAGAAGTGTGCTTCATTGTTAAGTCAACTTCCCACCTTCCCATGTGGGAGAGGTCTCATGTGATGGTTTCTAACTCAAACATCCATCTACATCCACTCCTTACTCCACATTGTAGGATGTACCATGACCTCTTTCTTCTGGATCCTAGAAGACGCTTCTCCTGCCTGGAAGGCACGGCGCAGATCCTAAGTAGGTTATGACATCCTCAAATAGACCTTCTCTGTCACCTACCACACCACCCGATGACTTCCTCAAGCTCCTAGGATATGCTGGAACTTTATATCATGACTTCCTGCCCTTTACATACCTCAGGGTCTGGTCAGGTTCTCTGAGGTCACACAAACTATTTTATCAATTTTTGTTGCCTTGAGACCATATGTAATCAACATGTATAAATGGTCCATAGTATAAACATAGTGAAATAGCCCAAATCCTAGTCCAAATTGTTCTAAGTGGTCGAGAAATGAAGGAACTTGAAAGAGGAGGTGTGATGTAGGAGAGTCTTATGTATTTCTGTTGCTTTCATTGGCTAATTAATAAAGAAACTGCTTGGCCTGATAGGTCAGAACATAGGTGGGTGGAGTAGACAGAACAGAATGCTGGGAAGAAGGGAAGTGAGGCAGTCGCCATGACTCTCCTCTCCGAGACAGCTGCAGGTTAGAATCCTCCCAGAAAGCCACCACCTCGTGGTGCTACACAGATTATTAGAAATGGGTTAATCAAGATGTGAGAGTTAGCCAATAAGAGGCTGAAACTAATGGGCCAAGCAGTGTTTAAAAGAATATAGTTTCCATGTAATTATTTCGGGTAAAGCTAGCTGGGTGTTCCTTCTACAGAGGTGTCTGTCTTGGCTCTGGCACGTCTTTGCCCCTGGCCGGACCAATTGTTGAATAAATGCTATCGGGTAGGGTGTTGCTCAAGACTAACTATGGCTATTCCATCTGCACCTGCTCTGGAATTATAGAACCCCTAGATATGGCATACATCACACTCCACTCTGAGTGTGCGACTGTGTGATGACAGCCTCCACAATTCAATTTGGTGCTTTAAATAGCAAGCATTCCAGGACAGACCAAGATAGCACACGATTATATAATAAACTCAATAACTTGAAATGAAAGGGACAACTCACTGATTTTTTTTTCTAACACCAACAACAAAAGGGCATGACTAACTAACCCTCTCAGAATGCATATACCCATTGGGACACCCGAAAAAACACAGGAATACAAAAGGAAAAAAACACATGCAGTTTGAAGAGGGAGGAGGGAGTACCCAGCAATGCAGGCTTGGTCAATAGATCATTTCTAGTACAGTCTATAAGTAGCGTTAAGATTCCCCCTAAGCAGAAGCCCGGCCTGAGACTCTTTTGATGGAACTCTAGAAGCATGCTCAAAATCAAAGTTTCTCTCTGCCCCTCCTTCTATCATGACGAAAGAGAATTCTATGTCCCCGAATCTAGATAGTATGTGATGCAGCCTTCCAGAGAAGACATCTATTCTGAAATACAAGAGAGCTATCACCAACAGGTACACAGACTCCACAGCATCCCTACAGTAGACTTCAAAATTAAGCTTGCTTTGAATAGCAACAATAGTTCCCTTAAACAAGGATGTGTACACTCCTTATGCCTTGCTCAGAGGGATGTACTTTTACCTCCAACCCAGCTTGACCAAAACAGCTTGTTTCTGCTAGGAGACATCCCAAATGGTTAGATCATTTATCCCTTGCATGTCACTGCCTGTCTACAGTTTCTGATATGTTACATCCATAAGTAGTGGTCTAATGTCTTCCATAAGAAAATTTGGCTAAGGCTGGTCTGCATGACAGAGCTCAGTCCTCTGGAGCCCTTCATCAATTGCCTCCGTCCTTTGCCACCTCCAGGCCCCATTTCCAGATAACTGCCTGCAAAAATAGACCTTGGCCATGATAGTCTGTGCATATAGGTTCTGCTGCATAGCCCACATATGATATACTTACTCTCGCCCTATGAACACGGGTCGGGCCAAGCCTGATCCCCACTCTATCAATTCAGTGTAAGTCATTTATCAACAAGATGGCTGGTGCCTGTGTCTGGGTAAGCAGGAAACTATTTCATGGAGACATTTGACACTGGCCTTTGAAGGGTGACTAGCAGCACTATGAATACCTCTGACTAACATCTAAAGGCAGCCTGGCTACTCTGAAATTGTCCCCCCCCCATGGAATAGTTCCAGGTAAGCCCAGCAGGTTGCCCCTGTAAGGACCTCTACCATTTCAACCCATTCATCAGTCATCCCATCTGACCCTGTTCAATGTGGTCTATGTGTCTCTGTGTCTGTTGTGTCTGCCTGGCTTTTTCAAGAGTCCCTGGCCTCTGTGCAAGGCCTAATCCAGGCCTGTCATCTTTCCCAGTGATGGAGCTGGGACAGCTGTTGCTTCTTCCTCGATGGTAGGGTGGCTGCCAGGATGCCTGAGGGGCCCACCATTGTAATTTCCATGCTTCAGGAGAAATCTGACTGTGTACGATCTTTGCCTGAAACTGTAGGAGAAGGCTATTCCCCTCTGCCTTTCACACCAAATTGATTGAACGTCTTTCCAAAGAGCACTGAGCTCATCTCCGTGCCTGCTCAACTTCAAACGGTCGGCGCTCTCATTAACCTAATTGCCTGGCTTTAAGTAACTTGCTTAAATTACCAATTAATGGATGACAATCTGGGTCCAAACAAGACATTTTTAAAAGCTTTCCCACTAAAAAAGAAAAAAAGAAGAAGAAATCGTTTCAACCATGACAAATGAGTCTCCCCCTTTGGGGGATTATTACAATAATTAGAGTCGCTATGCTTTAAGCCCCAAGGCATTTCTCAAAGAAAGGTACAAGTGACAAATTCCTGCAGACTGTGGGATCCTTCTCCCGTGATGACATTTGTGCAAGGTATGGCCATGCAGCCAAGCCACGCTGATTTCCAAAGGCAGTTAGGCGTCAGTTCTGTAGATCATTTTCCTCCGAGGGAAAATGGCCCTCAGAAAGAAAGAAGACTCTCAGAAGCCCCTGTTGGCTACATTAAAACTAATAAAACTCCTGATGATAAATTCCTCAGCAATGAGGAGTCCCCGCTGCGCGGCCTCTGCAGTCTTTAGGCACAGTCAACAGGAGGCACAGGGGGTGAATTATTGGCTAGACTCGTTTTATTGGTTTGGGTTTGGGCGGGGTGAGAGCAGTGGTTATATGGAAGATTCTTTTCATGTTTCGCTTCCTACCTCCCTCCAGAAGCAGCTGGTTTTGTCTTTAGTTTCAAATGTCAATAAAATAATATGTCGGAGCCATCATTAGAAGGTAAGAATTTGGACACGGGTATTTCCCAAAACACCTGAGGTCAAGCTCAGCCATTTCGCTACGAAAAGACACTCAAGACTCGACTAAAGAGAGAAGCTGGGGAGAGAGAAGGGGAGGAACGCAGAGCTGTGGGCCTGGCTTATAGGTGGCCCTGGGGATGGGGAAAGAACACCTGGTAAGAAAGAAGAAAGGCTGAGGCGTTGTGGGCTGCTGGGGGTTACAGCAGCCCAGTAAGCTCATTCACCTACCCAGCCAGGTTCCTGTCTCTTGATGATCCAAGCGTGGTTTTAACTGTCGCTGTAGACATGACAGCTAGGCTGTGCAAGGTATGGAAATGCCAATGCCAATCTGAAGAACAGAACAGCATGAGGTAGCTGAAGATGAGATGGGAGTTGGGGGTATGAAATTGCCTGGAACTGTAACCTTTTCATGGGGGCCCAGGGCTGGCGTTGATTTCAGATGCAGATCGCTGCATCACTTGGGGACCACTCACTCTTTAGTCCCTTTCAAGCCAGCCAAGATGCTCTTCTCCACTTTAGGCTAGGCCACCAAGGATAATAGAGAGAAATCCAAAGCCTGGACTCAAATGTGTCTCCGTCTCTCCGCCTATCTCTTCTTAACTGGAAGAACCGAAGCCTAAGGATGCATGAAAACCCGATGCAACTGGAGCACAGAACCTACCTTGAGAACCGCTGCTCACGTCAAGGGCTGCAATCATGCCCAGCGCTTAGCAGCAGCTGGTATTGATACCTACCTGCTCACTGATTTCCCCCACATCCATTCTCTGCTCTTTTCTGCCTTGCTTGGTACCCAGAAGAATGACTTCAATAGGCCTCGTCTTTATCTGTAGTTGTTGAGATTTGCTGGTCGGAGACTGCAGAAAGAGATCAGGGATTCTCCCTCTTTCCTCTGCATTATGACACTTGTCCTCTACCCTCAACTGTGGGCTACTACAGCCCTATACTTTGAATGGCAAGCTGAGTAGCAGTTCCCAAAGACGAGCATTGTTCTAGTTTGCTGTCTGTTGCTGTGATAAACACTGACCAAAAATGGCTTAAGGTTTCTGTCCCATCCAGTCTTGTAGCCATTCAGTCCCAAAGAAACACAGAGGCTTATATTAATTACAAATTAATATAATTTATTAATTATAACAAATATATATTAATTATATATTTATTATTATATTATATAATAAATATTATATAATAAATTATATTTTTATTATTATATAATAAATATAATAAGCCTGCTTGGCCTATTAGCTCAGGCTTATTATTAACTAGCTCTTACAACTTAAATTAACCCATAATTCTTTTTTTTGTTTGTTTTTTGGTTTTTGGGTTTTTGTTGTTGTTGTTGTTGTTGTTTTGGGTTTTTTTGGTGTTTTTTTTTTTTGGTTTTTCGCAACAGGGTTTCTCTGTAGCTTTGGAGCCCATTCTGGAACTAGCTCTTGTAGACCAGGCTGGCCTCACATTCACAAAGGTTCTCCTGCCCCTGCTCCTCCCCCCCCCCGTGCTGGGATTAAAGGCATGCACCACCATAATTCTTATCTATGTTTAGCCACATGGCTTAGTACCGTTTCTCAGTATAGCATTCTCATCTTGTTTCCTCTGCTTCTGGCTGGTGACTGCATCTCTGCCTTTCCTCTTCCCAGAATTCTCCTAGTCTGGTTGCCCTGCCTATACTTCCTGCCTGGCTACTGGCCAATCAGCATTTTATTAAACTATTAAAAGTGACAAGTCTTTACAGTGTACAAGAGCATTATCCCACAGCAGAGTTTGTTTGGCCTACAGGTTAGAGGCCATCTCCAAGGACAGCTAGGTCAGGAACTCAAGCAGGAACCTGGAGGCAGGAACTGAAGCAGAGACCATGGAGAATGCTGCTTACTAATCTTCCCTCTGGCCTCTTCAGCTCCCTCTACATAATTCAAGTCCACCTGCACAGGGATGGCACCACCCACAATAGGCTGGGCCCTCTCCCATCAATCAACAACTAAGAAAATGCCCCACAGGCTTGCTCACAGGCTCACCTGATGGAGGCAACTTCTCAACTGACATTCCCCCTTCTGAAGTGTCTCTAGTTTGAGTCAAGTTGACAAAACTAATTAGCACATTCCTTATCCCAATAATCTTCTACAGCGCAAGAATAGTACGGATGGAATCAAGTTAAAGATTCTGAGATGGGAGCTGATGCTGGATTTGTGTGTCAGTGCTAAATGAAACCACAAATCTACATACAGACAGCTTGGGCCTGGGGAGATGAGACAGTGGGCAAAATGCCCGCTCTGCAAGCATGAGGGCCTAAGTTTGGGTCTCAGAATCCATGTTAGAAAACCAAGGGTGCTGTCCCACGCCTGTAACCCCAGCACTGGGGAGGCAGAAGCAGAAGGATCTTAGAGGCTTGTTGGCTGGTCAGACTGTCCTAATTGGTGAACCCTAGGTCAGTGAGAGACCTTGCCTCTATAACAAGAAGGCTGGAAATATGGCTCAGCAGGTAAGATAAGTTGCTATGCATACCTGAGTACTTGAATTTAGATCCCAAGTATCCACATTAAAAAATAAAAATTAAAAATCTGGATGTGGTGGCTGTAACCACAGCACTCTGAGGCATCGAGACAGGAGGGTCACTGCAGTTCACTGGCTGCCGGTGCATCTGTGGGTTCAGTGAGACACCCTGTCTCTAGAGAATACTATAGAGAGTAACTGAACAACACACCAAAGGCTTCCTCTGATACCTGTGAGAACACACTCATGTGTGCATGCACACAGACACACCCACACACACAAGCAGATGACATGCACACATACACCACATCCATAACAAAAATTAATAATAAATGATAATATAAGGTAAATTGTCCCTAAGTGAACCCAAGGTTCACTTCTGGCCTCTTTGTGCACATATATACATGTGTGTGCATGTATGTACACACACACAAAAGAAAACAGAAGGAACTTTGATGCAGAACAGAAGTCACCAGAGAAACCAAGATAAGAATGACAAGAACATAAACCAAGGAATTCCAGCAGCAACATGAAGCTACACAGTACCTTTCACCCCATGGGACATTCAGAAGGCTCAGTCCCTGTCAACACTGTGTCTTCACCCTGAGGAACTCATTTCAGACTTCTGGCCTCACAAATGCTGAGCAAATAGTTACAAAGTTTTAAGTCACTAGGTCGATGCTAATTTAGGACAGTAGTCTAAGAAAGAAACCAATACCCCTCCCCAGCCAGCTATTACTACTGGAAACATCTCTTGGTGGATTCTGTACTTCCAGAAATAGTCCATCACAGTTTCTTCAAAATGACCCACAGAATGCATCTCTCGCTTCCTGCCAGAATTGTATCCACTACATTCTACTTTGTTTGCAGACAGAATTTGTGACCTAATGCTTATATGGTACAATAAAATGTGCCCAGTGAGAAGAAGAAAACGAGAAGCTGAGCATGGCAGTGCATGCCTTCAAGCCCAGGCTTTAGTATGTAGAATTCAAGACCAACCTTGGCTACCAAGTGAGTTCCAAGCCAGCCTGAGCTATAGGAGACCCTGGATCACAGAAACAGAAAGAAAAAGAGAGAGCAGAGAGGAAGGGCAGGACAGAGCTGGGACTGGAGAGATAGCTCTGGGGTTAAAAAGCAAGTACTGGGGCTGGAGAGATGGCTCGGTGGTTAAGAGCACTGGCTGCTCTTCCAGAGGTCCTGAATTCAATTCCCAGCACCCACATGGTGGCTCACAACCGCCTGTAATGAGATCTGGTGCCCTCTTCTGGAATGCAGGCATGCATGGATACATGGAGGCAGAGTGTTGTATACATAATAAATAAATAAATCTTAAAAAAAAAAAAAGCAAATACTGCTCCTACAGAGGAACTGAGTTTAGTTCTCAACGCCCACATCAAACAGCTCACAGCCACCTGTAGTCACAGTTCCAGGTGACTGGAAGCCCTCTTCTAGCCTCAGTGGGTCTCACACAAGAACACAAAGAAGCATGATAAAAAGAGAGAGAGAGAGAGAGAGAGAGAGAGAGAGAGAGAGAGAGAGGTGGGAGCAAGGAAGGAAAGAAAGAAGAAGGGTGGGAAGAAGGAAGAAAGAGAATACAAAGTCAGAATTGATATTAGGACTCCAAATCCATGCCTTACCCCTGGACAGGTGCGGGCCTTCACCCAGCAGTTAGGATCCTCCATCTCTCCAGCAACCACAGCAGAGGAGTTAAAGTGTTAGTTCTCTGTTGCCGTGACAACACATGGTACCCAGGACCAAGAAGCAGAAAGCTGAGAGTATTCTGATCTTTAACTGCAAACACACAGCAGAGAGAGCCGACAGTGGAGTGAGGCTCTGAGTGAGGTTCTGAACCCTCAAAGCTCATCCTCAGAGACGTATTTCCTCCAGCCAGACTGCACCACCTAAAAGTTCCATAACCTCCCCCAAACAGCGCCACCTACTGGGAACTGCATGTTCAAATTCCTGAGCCTGTGGGGACTTTTCTCATTTACAACCACAGTTACTTTATTATCTCCTAAACTAGTCTCTCCTACTAAACTAGTCCCTCCCACAGCTACTTTACTATCTCCTAAACTAGTCCCTCTCTCTCCATTCTCTCTACTCTCTGTCTCTCTCAAGTCATTCTTCTCAACAAAACCCCCATTTTGATGCTCCCCATTGAATTGAATTGAATTATGTCTGCTGACTCAGATACTTGCAAGTCATCCAGATGCCCAGTCCCCATCTCCTCCAAGATCTATAAAATCAGAATCTAGAAGGAGAGTAATAAGACCTGGATTCTAACAAATACCCAAGATGAAGATGGTGTGTAAGAGGAAGAGAGTCTGTGATATAAAATTAAGGCCCATCTCAGGACTGGAAGGATGTCATCGAGCACCTGCCCATCCAGATGGGATCCAGGGTGGTTATCACTGTTCATTCAGCATACAGCTTCTTGATAAAATGGTGAGGGTGTTCATCAGGGAAAATAGAATAACACACCTGTGCCCTAATTGAAGTAACATACAGTAGTAGGTTCCTGAGCTTCATCTTCTGTTTCCTTCCCCTTTTCCTCTTTCCAGATTCCCTCGGTGTCCTTTGGGGAATCTCTGAGGACAGGGATGAAGAAGCAAATTCAGCTAACACTAAAGCAAGGAGTGGCCTTCATCAGTATAATCAAACCTCTTACTGGGAACTCCAGTAGCAGCTAGTTTGTATTTTAGCACACACAGGAATGGAGGTTTGGTAGCAGTATGGAGACTAGATTGAGGGTAGAAAGATGCAGGGAGAAGCATGGGGTAAGACCCTTCACCACTATGAGTCTCCAGTCGTGTGACCTAATAACTCTCCTTTGCTGGCTGCACCCTCTTAAGTTGCATCTAAAGGCACTACAGTCGTTGTATTTCTCTAATATTTTTATTCAATTTTTAATTTTGTGTATGTGGTGGAGGGGATTATATGCACAGGCATGTAGGTGCCTTAGAAGCCAGAAGAGGATGTAGAATCCCCTTGAGCAGGAGTTACAGGCATTTGTGCACTGCACAGTGACCCATCTCATCAACCACCATCTCCTCCCTGGACCCAGGATTAGGGCCATTGAGGAGCCACCCAAGGGTCTGCCCAGACCTGATTACATCATCAGCATCTGGCTGTCCTTTCCCAACTGTTCCAGCTACTTTGAGAGACTGACTTTGATTCTTTTTCAATTTTTTAAATTTTATTCAATGTACATTGTTGTGCGGGTGTCGGATCCCCTGAAACGAGTTAGAGCCAGTTGTGAGCTGCCATGTGGGTGCTGACTTTGATTCTCCACCAGGATGGTTAGGTTTTTTATTGTTGTTTTTGGTTTTTAGTTTGTTTGCTTGGTTGGTTGGTTGGTTGGTTGGTTTTGGTTATGGTTTTTTTGGGGGGGGGTGTTTTTTTTGTTTTTTGTTTTTTGTTTTGTTTTGTTTTTTTGAGACAGGGTTTCTCTGAATAGCTTTGGTGCCTGTTCTGGGGCTAACTCTTGTAGAACAAGCTGGCCTCAAACTCACAGAGATCCACCTGTCTCTGCCTCCCCCTCCCAAGTGCTGGGATTAAAGACACGCACCTCCCTCACCGGGCAGGATGGTTAGTTCTTAAGAAAAGCTTTCTGATCCAAAGCCTAGGATTTGATTCCCATTGATATAATAATATTATTTGTGGGGAAATTTTTGTTTTGCTTTTTCATTCTTTGTCAATTTTATTCACCTGTGTTCTGAATTAGAAGCATTTTCACCTCCATTACCCTCTTCCTCCCTCTCCCCTCCCCCCCAAATCTCTCTCAAGCCCTTCTTCTTCTCAGCAAGACTCCATTTTGATGTCCCCCCCCCATTGAGTTTAATTGTGGCTGGTGACTACTGATGTAGATATGAATGGGGAACTATTTACCAGCGACTTCTCAGTGGCTACCTACTTAAGAAAATTCTTTCCCCTCCCCCAGCACCCATCAACCACTCACAGTCCCTCAGTGAGAGGTGGGGCCTCATGAGCCTCAGATATGGGTAGTTTTGTTTGATTGATTGACTGGTTTTGGTTTTTTTGTTTTTGTTTTTGAGACAGAATTTTTCTATGTAACAGAGCTGGCTGTCCTGGAACTCACTTTGTAGACCAAGCTGGCCTCAAACTCACAGACATCTATCTGTCTGCCTCTGTGCACCACCACACCATGGCCTGTGGGGAGGTTTTTAATGGTAGAGAGTACCAGCTTTGCCAGATAAAAATGTTCTGAGCTGGGCGGTGGTGATGCGAGCCTTTAATCCCAGAACTCATGAGGCAGAGACAAGCGAATCTCTGTGAGTTTGGGCCAGCCTGGTCTACAGAGTGAATTCCGGGACTGGTTCCATAGCTTCTGAGAAATTCTGTCTTGAAAAACAAAAAAGAAAAGAAGAAATATGTTCTGAATATTATTATATTATAACATGACTCCCTTAACAACAATGAACTACAGGCTTACACCTTTTGTCACCCTTTATGTGTGTAGTGACAGCCAATGTGAATAGAGGAGGGGTTTCAAAGAACTGGTTAGTGTTTAACAAAAGGGTGGTTACTGCTGTCTTTATTATGTAATGTGTCCCTCACAACAACCTAAGTAAGATAGTATTGTTGTTAATACCATTCCTACTTTCTCATTTTTTAGGGGTTTTATAATTCTGTGTTGAGTTTATGTATAGGTATGGGTGCAGTGCCTGGGGGGCCAGAAGAGAACATTGGATAGCCTGGAGCTGTAAATTATCTGACATGGGTTCTGGGCACTACACTTGTGTCCTTGGGAAGAGAAGTAAGAAGTAAGTGCTCTTAACCATTAAGCTCTTTCTCCAGCCCCCTAGTTTTCTCATATTTACCAAAGCTTGGTTATCCCCAACTGACAAACTCTGGAAAAGGAGAAATTGGCTTTCTCCAATGGCATCTCACTGGGTACACAAACCACGCTCAAGGGTAAGCCCCATGCCCAGCAATAGATGGCCAACCCCCCTCCAAAAAACAAACAAACAAACAAAAAACCAATGGTATTTTTGGAGAATTTCTTTTAGCCTTACTAGTTTCTAGTTTATATATATGGTTCAGACGTTATGTTTGTATGGGTTTTCTGTGTGGACATTTGTCTCAGCATGTGTGTGAGTTTCTTGTATTTTTCTACATTGTTTGTTTTCTTTGTTTATTTTTTTCTATTCTAGTTTGTTTGGAGTTTTTGTTTTCTAAAAAGTGACAGAGGTGGGTGAGTGAAGTGGGATTAGTGGCGGATGGGGTAGGGGAGGACCTGGAGGGAGAGGGGAGAGGAGAAATTGTAATCAGAATATACAATATGAAAAAGATTTATTTTCAATTTTAAAAAATTTAGAAGCAAAACAATCACAAAATTGGACTGAAGCTTAGAATGCAAAGTAACAAAACAGTCTAGGATTACAGAGATGGAAAGTGTAGAACCACCCACACAGCCTTTCCGACCCAGGAAGGAGGCTCTCTGGTGGGGGGGGGCGTGTCTCAGACTTCCCTGATCTCAAAAGTTACAGTGGATGTTTAGAGGTGCTTGTTTCTGTCATTGTTATCATGATAATGCTTGTTTGAAACAGAGTCTCAGGTAGCCCAGATTAATCTCAGACTTAACAATGTAGCCCAGATCTCAAAGTCTTCACCCTCTGCCTCCCAGTATAAGATTGTACCTAGTGAGTTTGTCTGTGCGATTGTATCTACTTTCATACATTATCTGTGAACAGTAGAGCTCTGTGATAGCAAAGACTATGTGTGTCTCTCCCCGCCACCCCATCTAACAGCATCAGGCTGTGGAGGAATTCAAATATGGCAGCCACAGTTGACAAAATCTATTTTTCATTTCGTGTTAAAGTGAATGTGAACAGTCCTACAACAGGTACAGGGCAATATGGAGATATTGTTTTTGGAAAGCATTTTACTGATGTAAAATAAAAAAACTGAAACATTTGTAAAACATTTTAAATGCACATATTATGATGTCATCGCTACAAATGTGGCCCCTGGGAGACTTGTGAAGAAGGCAATAACCTTTTATTGTGAAAATACTTTTGACCTCAGGGATCTGAAAGGATACTTCAGGGGCCAGGGGCCGGAGACCACACTGTGAGTCTTGGGAGCCTGACAGCTTTTCTCCCGCAAGCCCTGGAGGAGTCTGTCACGCTACCTGTAGGAGATGCCTTCTTCCACTTTTTCTACTTTTGCCACACTGCCCTGGTTGGCCAGTGTCAGCTACTTTGCATGCTGGGACACGGAGACCAAGGGCTCACTCTGGGTCCTTTCAGTCTGCTGTCAGGAGGGAAAGCAGTGATAGTGGCTGGGCTGGCCACGGAGACCCAGGCCACTGAGTCCCCGAATACCCGAGGGAGGAGATCAAACTAAGAAATAGAAATCCAAACTGCTAGCTCTTCTCCCTAGAGTCTCTTTGCTCTCCTCCTTCCTGCAGGCAGGAAAGGGAGGCCTCTCAAGGCCATGGAGTGAGGGTTTCACTGGGTCTTCTGGGGCAACTTAATCAAAGCAATTATTTTCCCACAGACAAAGCCAAGAAAACCTTAATGGTTTCTCCCTGATTGAGGGATAAGTCTATTAATTTCTGGCCCAGACAAACAGTTGCGTCAACTCCGCCCACTCTGTAAGAAACGCTTCAAAATCCCACCTATTGTTATGATTTCCTCCTCCCTAATTTCTCTTCCCCTCCCCCCTTTTACCCACTGTTCCTTGGCATGCCTCACCCTACTCCCCGAGCACTTGCCCCCCAAAAAATCGCCAACTCTCCCAGTTGCACCCCATTACCCTGGGAAAAATTCCCAGGAGCAGCCAAACAGGAAGACGACTCTCAACCTCCTCAAATACCTCAAAGTAAAGTAAAGGTATTAAGAAATTAAACATAGACGGTGTTCCTGAGCAAAGCCCAGGGTTCCACCTCCAGCCCTGCATAAAACCTGGTTTGCCTGGAATCCCAGCGCTAGGGTGGTGGAAGATCAGAAGTCCTATGCCAATCCTTGGATGCATAGCAAATTCGAGGCCACCTTGGGCTACATGAAAAAAAATTAAATGACATTCGAGAAAAGATACAAAACTCGGGTATGGTTTTGGGGCTGTGTGGCCACGGGCATCCTGAGCCCTCGCTTCAAACAAGATGGGTTCCTGCAGTGCAATTGGGCGCAAAGACCTGACCCCAGCAGTAAATCAAAGCCAGAGGAGAGAGAAAAGCTGGTGTCAGGCAGACTCAATTAGCACGCCCCGGGGGTAATTGCTAAACAGCTCTGCTTTATCTGCGGGACCACCTGCGTTGGCTGACCCGCTAAGCTCCGATCTCCCAGCGCCAGGGCCAAGGAGCTCGATGCCCCCTAAACTGAGTAACTTGAGTGGTTTAAGCGACCCAAGCGCTCCTGGAGGAATCTTAGTAAGACTTGGCAGAAGTAGTTTGTTTCGTTATTACTGTGGTAACCTGGGCTGGAGGGAGGGAGGGAGGGAGGGAGGGAGAGAGAGAGAGAGAGAGAGAGAGAGAGAGAGAGAGAGAGAGAGAGAGAGAGGTGATCTCTTCGCAATTCCACTTACGTCGCGTCTGTCGGCAAGTTTATTTAACTGCCTTAGCCTAATTTACCTATCCGTAAAAACGAGGATAATGGAAGTAATGACATAATTGAGAAATTTGATTTAACAAAGCAAGTGAGCAAATGGGTTTAGAACAGTGCCCCCGCACATAGGAACGCAACAATTTACCGAGTACAATTAAAGTCGTGGCTGGTACTGTAAATTCAACCGGACGGTGCGGGACTTCACTCCCGTCACACCACCTTTGTGGCAGTATGGATAAAGAAGGCTACGGGGAGCTAGCACACCAACTTAGCGCAGCTCCTGTGCTCATGTATGGCTTGGTACCAGCGAGCCGGAACCACACAGGGCTGGCTTTTCATTGCCAACCTGACCGAATGGGACCTCTCTGGTCTCAAATGGGCGTCTGTCCTAAATCCAATTCTCCAGCCTCCGTCACCGAGGGCCCACGGATTTTTCGCATCCTCCCTGACTTTTGGGGGAGTCCTTTACTGGAGCCACGAATGGGTATCACGTCTGTGCGGTCCACCAGATAGCCTCTGAAGTCGAGGTCTTAACATGGTCCTCACAGGAAAACAGGAAAGGCCTTGCACTCCAGGCCTGGTAAACTGTCTTCACTTTGGGCCACGCGACCAGTCTCTGGGCCTAGAGTTCCACCCTGACACGCGGCGCTGCCGGACTACAGCCAGCACAGACTAGCCCCTCTCCCGGGGAGAACCACTCTTCCGGCTCCCTAGGGCTTGTTCTGCAGCAGCAGCAGCAGCAGCAGCAGGGCTACGCCTGGAATGTAGTTTTCAGCCGCTCCCTCGAAGAGAGTGATAGCAAAGCGACAGAATAGAGAGCTGTAGTTGGACACCGTAGGTGGCGGTGGCGCCCGCCGCCGCAACTTATGGCATGGATCTCCCAGGGCCTTGGCTTTCTGGTGCTCTGGGCTCTGGAGCCAGAAAGTGTATACACACCATAAATTTCTCCGCCCCACCCGGCCTGGCGCTCGTCGGTCTCTCAGTTTCAGCCCCCTCCTCCGGCACTAGTAACTGTAACCCGCGGCCCGCCAAACGCTTCGGGTCCTCACAGCAACCCTTCACAGGGCCGTGCAACTGTCTCTCCGTTGCAAGAACACCGTAGTAGCAGCGTTGGGACTCTGGGTATCACCTTCAGGAAGCTCCCAGACAGCTATCTACCCAGGAAGGAAGATTTGAAGAGTTCAATAGAGTAGGAAGGAGGTGGGAAGGAGGGGGTGAAGACCAGATGAGGGTGGAGAGGGCAAAAAAGCCTGGAAGGTCTGTTGTTTTTACATACAGTGTGTGCGTGTGCGTGTGTGTGTGTGTGTGTGTGTGTGCGCGCGCGCGCGCGCTCGCGTGTTCCTATGCTGTAAACCCACACAGGCACACAGTAAGCAACCCCTTGCTAAAAGATTCCCTTGCTGTAGGCTCTTTCCTCGCTCCGTTGTAGTGGACACAGCAAGAGGTCGCTTTGTCGGAGATGCCACAGCTCACCATATTTTAGATTTCTCAGGGAATGTTGCTTAGTGATGGAGATCAAGCGGAAGTGGCTCTGGGTTACACGCAAGCAAGCAAGTGCGCACGAGTGCCATCAAAAGGAAAAGTTTTCCTCTAGTTAGTTGCATTGATTCTGCAATTATAAGGTGAGTGTTTGAAATAAGGGCCAAAATAATTCAAAAAGAGAAAACAAAGCTTCACTTGAGTCTTTTCTTCCCCTCCTCTGAGGGAAGAATCTTCAAGTTCCTTGATTCTGGAATTGGAACAAGAAACAAGAAACTGGGGGAGTTTGTCTTGTTGTTGTTGACACTGGAAGCAGGGACATTCTTACAATGTAGCCCAGGCTAGCCTCCACTTCCAAACTTCCCTGTCACCAATGATTGCTGGAATTGCGAGCTTGCCTCTTTCCTCTGTTCTTTACACATATACCCCACTGGTGATTTCAAACAGTCAGTACAATGGTGTATTAGGGATAATAGCTTAATTAAACAGTTTACAGATTCCATGCCCTCCAGTTGACACCATAGCTGTGTGTGGTTTATGCTCCTGTTCGGTATCTGGTTCAAATCTCTCATCCATCTGCCTTCAGGTTGCAGAGTCAACTTGGAGGATGGAAACGGAGCTGGAAGGTTAATGGGAGAGCTTGGGTAGGGGAAAGGTGAGATGCTTTCCTTGTGACATTTCTTTCACAGGGAAAAGGCAGGAGACCAAGATGCAGGGAAATGGGTAAGAAACTTCCCGTTACTAACTGGTAAAAGCTTGGGCTGAGCGAAGAGACCTCAAACATTTACACATCTGTCCATTCCCAGACACCAATTGCTCTCAACCCAAAAGGGCTTGGTCTGTTGTAGTAGGAGCACACACCACAGCTCGAGTGGCTGGCACATTTAAAGATAATGCTGAGGATGTAGGTTGCTGGGGTGTATAGGCTTTGGCCACAGGCTTTGGAGCAATGCCTCTGGGGAGACTGGAATGCTGGGGAGGGGTCTTCCTTCCTTAGAAATTGTGCACACCCATTAGTTTTGAAATAAGCTTTCTGAAACCGCTGCCTTTCTCTGCCTGTTGGCTGCAGGCTACCCTGCATCACTCTGGGAGTATTCAGATGCCTGGATGCTCCATCACTCACAAGCCTTCTCTATGGTTATTCCAGAACACAGGAGAAGGAAGCAAGGGTGCTTCCTAAAATCTCAGTAGGGGCTTTGGACCATTTCAGAAGGGAAGGAAGACGAGAATGTTGTGAACAGATAAGGAATAAATCCAGGAAGATGGGGTGGGGCGCAGAGAGAGAGCTGGGGACATGAGCATCTCTGAAAACAAAAGAGAGGGAAGAAAGGAGAGTCATCTGAATTGTGCTGCATTTGATTTCAAAATAGCACGAAATGAGTCTTTAGTCGACCTGCTGCTTTTATTGTTTGTTAAGGGACCCCCCTCCCCAACCCCAGCCTTAAAGGAGAATCTAGACCTAGGAGAGTTGTCCAAGAAGCTGCAGAACCTTCTTGGGGCGCGGAGGATCGAATTGTCAAGCACCACCTTGACTGCCTCAAAGAGGGCAGACTACCCTACAGACTGAAGAGGAGCAAGAGGGGACAGGGTTTAGAGTGTTGAGCGCTTCCAAGTTTGGGAGCACAAGGACTAACTTCCTCACTGCAGGGAGAAGCCTCCGACTGGAAGCTTGCTAAAGACTACAAGCCTTGGTTGAGGATCCAGGACTGTGGATGGTCTAGGACTATTCCCTAGAATCCAACTAGTGACATACCAGGCAAAAACCTCGTGCAGTAACGAAGTCTTCTGAGAATGATCTGCGCCCTGGGCCCGGAAGGCGTGCCTACTGGGATCCTCCCGCGCTCCTTTGGGGACTTCTTGAGGCAGCCGGGCTCTCGGTGCTGTAGTTTAGGAAATAGCCTGAAAGACAGACAGACGCACGTGGGCAATGCTAGATGAAGAGCCCAGTTCCCAGTTAGTTTGCGCGCTCCGTTTCTCCAGCCGCCATCACATGCTGAGAACTGTCCTGGCTGGGAGCCTAGCACCTCTCGCAGATTTGGAGAAATAAAAATAAACAGCCCTGTCAAATCAAAGAGAGGCTAAAACTTCTAGACCAGAAAGGGGGTGGGGGCGAGTGTGACAGAATCGCCTGCTTTTAGCCCCGGCCCGACCTTGAACTTCTGCTCCCCCTCACCATCTCCTACCTCGGGAATGCTGTCCTTGCGGTCTTGAGGGAGATCAAAAAGGTTCGGAAGCAGGCAGTCCCAGCTCTCAAGTTAGACTCTACACTGTGCTTCCCTGTTCTCCGAGTCCCGAGGAAGAACCAAGGCTTTTAAGCTTCCATTCTGGCTCTTATTTTGGTAGCCAAGAGGAAGACTGGCCTCGGGCATCATTTAATACCACCATAGTCCGAGTCCACCCACAAGGTGAGGCCAAGGATGCCCGCAGGCACCCAACTCGGGTGAACCAGCCCAGAGTATCCTGAGCCCTGCCTGTGCACTCTCCCATGGCAGCACCGTGGCGGTCTCAGCATCCCAAAGCCCTTGGGTTGTACTGCTCCAGCTCCCTTGCTAAGCCGCTTGGCTTCCTCTTGTGTGTGCAACTCATCCATAATAAACACAAAAGCCACAATAATTATATTAATTTCTCCAGTAAATACTTTGAGGCCACCAAGTACTGTGTTAAGTGCTAGACTCTTCAACCACTTAGCAAAGACTCCATGACGGTATCTGGGGTAGAACATTAGGTACAAGGTTCAAATCCCAGCACCACAACACATCACCATCATTGTCATAACCATCTTGGGGTGTTTTCACCCCTGAGAGATGTATAATTAATTTCTTGCTTTCTGTGTTGACCCCATCCTCACTATTAGTTAAGATCTTAAAATTCCCAAAGCGCCATTTGTCCTGACACATTTCAACAGCAAGCACATAATTTTCCCTCCAGGGACCCCACGCTAGCTTCAGCTTCTATCAAATCCCGTGTCAGAAAACTCTAGCATCTTCTCCTTGAAGCACCCAATCACACCTACAAGGGTGGTGTCGAATGCCTGTTGTATGTGCAGCACCAGGTGCAGTTCCTCCATCTGATACTGTCCGTGGGGACAGGTGACCCTGACATCTTCTCTCAGAGTCTTTTAAAGATTTCCAGGGAACACGGGGCAAAGCAGCCCCGTATTCATAAGCTTCATTAGCTCCAGATGATTTACTTTCTTGGTGAGTGAGAATTGCTGCGCTTCCTCCCCCCAGCCCCCACCATGCGAACACTAACAGAGATCTCGGCAAACACTGTTACAAATAAATAAGTAAAAGAATGTATCTTGTCTAGCTGCATACTGGCTACTTCCCTCTTGGAAAGGTTTGTTTTGTTTTGTTTTGTTTTGTTTTGTTAATGCAACTGACCTTCATGGCAGTTTACGATTTAGGTTCATTTACTCGTACAGAGTTGGGGGAAAACGAAGCTAAAGGGTTAGATGAATTTCTCAAGGTCAATGCAGCTAATTGTTGAACCTGCGAGTGGGTGAGTGGAGGAATGCTCCTGGGGTTAATTCAGATCCTCCTTTGCTGGCCTGGGATCAAGAGCACTGGCTTCCAGCTACATGCACTAACCACTTGCTATACCTACCACCAGGTGGTGAAGAAATCAGTAGAACAACCCCGAGGTCCAAGACAAGTGACTTTCTTCCATAGAGGGTTTTATCCTGTTATCTGTCATCACCAAAGTTAAGTCTGAGATTAGATGAGGGGGGGAAGGAGGGAAGGAGGGAGAGAGGGAGGGAGAGAGGGAGGGAGGGAGGGAGGGAGGGAGGGAAGGAGGGAAAGGGAAGGAGCGTTGGTACCTCAGTACCTCCAAGTGCCTTTGCAGTTCTGCTTCCTGCCCAGAATAACAGAGATGAAAAGCACCACAGATCGTTCAGGGACCCTCAGAGCCCTGCTGCTGCACAGCTGGAGGCATTGCAAGCTGGGGAGCAGGATGTCAACCAGCTGACACCCCTGCCTGCCACCTCCGGAGAGACAACCTAGACAACCTCTCAGGGACATAGACTTCACCATCTCCATCCCTGCTTAACACGAGGAACGGGGGGGGGGGGGGGGGGGGGGGCAGAGATCCTAGCCTATGTTTCTGAGACTTTTATTCTCCTCTTTGAAACTGCAATGAGCTTTGATCCTGATCAGAACCTACAGGACAAGCCTAGCAAGAGGAAGCTCTCATAGTCTTGCATTCTTCGGAAGGCGTGGATCCCAAGGTTCACAATGGTCCTTTCATTCATTCGCCAGGTGATCTTGAACAAATGTCTTTCCTTTTCTTCCTGCCCCCTGCCTCATCTCTAGAATGAGGGCATCAGGAGTTATTGTGGTATAGAATGTCTATCCATGTTTTCTAAAATGATAGAGGGTGAGAAGCAAAGAGCTCCAAGGTCCAAGAGTCCTGAACTTGCTGTAAGGTGACAGAGAGAGAGCAGGAGCCCCTGCAGCTCTGTGGGAACCCAGGTGGGAGGATTACCCAGAGCATCCCACTCAGGGAAAGCAGGGGAAACTCTCTACAAGATGAGACCATGGCATATAGAGAAGCCTCCATCTGCCTTGGGGATATTTGAAAATGCTATGGTGTTCAAGATCTGTTAAATTCAGTTTTTTATCTCCCCTCCCTAACATAGCACCTTCAGGTGAAGTTCTTGGAACCCAGCTCCTGTTCTCCACAAAGACCATTGGGTGTGGGGTGTGTTGCTACTCTACCTCCCAGAGGCAAAAAAAGAGAGACGGCGGCATGCCTCGTATGTTTAGGGGCCCCTTGGCCTTCTCCAAGGCAGTGTCACCATGTGGTAGGGAAAAGACTGAATTCACAGTCACTTACCTGTTCTTTAAAGAAAGAGGGAGGGGCTAGAAAGGAACTTCGATGAAAAGAGGGTGTATCCGCCATCCAAGTAAGCTTCTGGCTTCTTTTGTTGTTTGCCCCAAGCCTAACCTGGCTATCTGCTTTTTTTTTTTCTTTTAAAAAAAAAAAAAAGCCGTAGCTTGGAAAGAAGGAGGTGGCATTCCTGAACTGGTTAAAGTGCCATAATTCAATTCAAATCCAATTCAATTTAAATTCCCTGCTGAAGACTGACATTCTTACCTAGCCCCTGAGGACTCTCCAGCCTCAATAGACAACTGCAAGCCGCAAGCCTGTGCAGAGGAACCTGGGCCCAGTTTCAGGGCTCTTGGATCTCTGGTATCTAGAAAAAGAAAACCTGCCTGGGATATTATTATCTTGCCTTTTCTGTTGGTGCAGCCTGGCCCAGCCACCATCCCTGCCAGGGCCTGGAGAGGGACAACAGTCAGAGGAAAAAAAAACAAAACTGCAGTGTTCTGGGGTTTTCTTTTGGTCCCCTCTGAAGTTTGGAGGGGATCAGAGATTTGTGGGGGCTGGAGTTATGGCTTTCTCCAATCCTTGGAGGGGTGAAGAGTGAGTGAAGATAGGGAGTGATTTCCTTGGCTGAGTCTACTAGAATCTTCCTCAAACACTTGGCCTTGACGTCGCTCATAACCTGACGTGTTTGGCCCCAGTGGGACTGGAAAGCGGGGTGGCACACTCTTCGAATCCAGGTTCCTCCCTGCTTTCTGCAGAGGACAGCAAATGCAGAAGGTGGATCTGGTTTTCGGTGGTTTTGGTCTGCGGAATGTGGGAATGTGGCGCCAGACAAATGCTACAGAGACAAGCGTCCCACCCACAGAGGCAGAAAAAGATGGTGTGAGGATTCTTGCCTTCTTTTGCCAGACAGAGATTGGAGCCATTGAGAGAGAGAGAGAGAGAGAGAGAGAGAGAGAGAGGCTGTGTGTCAGACCCCTATTCCTTTTACCTAGTGAAATTCACTTCTGCTTATGTTTTTTGGAGGCCTTGTATGGTAGTTGAGTCGACTCCTCATTGAGGGGACTCCTGCAAGAGGTAAGGAAAAGCCTGCCTCTTCTCAAAGAGTAACTACTGCTTGGAGGAAAGCTCTGAGTCCCGCACCGCAAGCCATAGAAGAGGGACACGGGCCTCGGCTCGCGGCTTCTTTTGGCTCTCCGCGGCTTCGGACCCTCGCAAGCACACACACCTCTACCAGACTCCAACCAGTCCAGAGGTCAGGCGTCCGCTAATCTTCCACACTTAGCCTTCTCTGCGCCTCAGAAACCTCAGCCCTAGGTTGCCCAGACTAGGATCAAGCGTTTCCAGAAAGATCCCGGTAGCCCAGCAAAGCAGGCTCCAACACAAAACCACTCGCCCGCGCCCGAAAGGCAGCCTTAAGTCCAGCGGTCTGCCA
The DNA here is from genome assembly GCF_982192425.1 of Myodes glareolus. Taxonomy (NCBI): domain Eukaryota; kingdom Metazoa; phylum Chordata; class Mammalia; order Rodentia; family Cricetidae; genus Myodes; species Myodes glareolus. The sequence goes on along the minus strand of NC_142030.1, from coordinate 10,619,415 downwards.
GGGGTGGGGTAGGGGTGGGGGGCTTCTCTCTGCAGTGCCATTTTTTACATGTAAACGAAACTTCACAGGGCTTGTGACATTCTGGATGCTGGTGGAAGTAAGAGTTTCACGAGATAAATGGTCAGAAATTAGGGGGAGGGGGTAGCAAAGAAAAAAGTGCATCAGGTCATGCGAGGGCACCACCCGACTTTCAGACTACCCATTCCGGGTGGGTCACAATCGACTTCCACACTACCTCCTCCAGGTGGCCGGCGCCTGGGTAATTTCGTCCTCAGGTTCCGCGGGTCCCTGGCCTTGCCCAACCTGGCAGAAAAAGGGCCAGAGACGATCTTTAAAAAAACAGACCATTACCTTACCCCTGCAATGGTTCCTTTCCTTCCATTACTAAGTATAAAAGTCAAGAAGAAAAACTGCTGCCGTCGGGGTTAGAAGAGAGGAGGGGAGGGGGCACGGTGAACCAGAGGCGTCGGAAACTTTGCATAAAGCACCGGCCCCTCCCAGTCTTTCCCCCAGACAGACGCGGCTCCTCCTTGCTTAGGTGGGTAGAACCCGGCTCCGTTCTCTTTAATACCAGAATTGGATTTAAGTGTGTCCTACCTAGTTCCGTGTCTTTTGAATGTTTGGACTCCAGGTTTTAAAAATATGTTAAGTTAGAGTAGAGGAATCTAGGCAATGAGTGCAAGCTTCAGGTCCGGGGAATACTGAAGTCTGAGAAGCAAAGCCCAATGGGAGACTTAGAGACACCGAAACACCGCCACCTGAAGCCCGGGGCTGTCAGAGAGGCTGCCTGTGGCCCCTCAACTCTTGTGAGTAGCTAAGGATAATAGCTAGCTCACATTCCCCTTTAAATTGGGTCCCTAGTGAAGGTGTCCTATCTTGATTTATTCTTGCTCTCCCTCCCGCCCCAACTACTTTCTCTACCATCTTTCCAAAAGAAGTATCTCTCTTCTTCATTCCGGTCCTGGGTCACACAGGTCCAGAGCAAGACTCCAGGAACCAGCTCCAGCGAAGGACGAATCAAAGCGGAGGAGAAGAAGATCATCAACACTCGGGCTGAGCAGCGGCAAGTTTGCCGTTCATTCAGGAGAAGAGTGCCTCCCAGGATCCCTGGCCACAGCACTTTTCCTCCCTTCCTTGGGCAGGAGGAATTCCCGAATTAGATGCTGTGTTTCTAAGAGGACTTGTGCCCTGGCACTGCTCTGTGCCAAAAATTGCCTGGGACATCTGTTTCTGTTGTTGTCTTTGTTGCTGCTGTCTCGGTTTCCTCCCAAAGACAACTACTATCTTAACGTTTTCACACCGTTTCTCGCGAAGGCTGTGGGAAGGACACAGGTTGTAGAAAAAGGCTTCACATTTTAAAAGAAAGGCCCTTACAGTATTCATCATCCTCCTGGCTGCCTTAATGTGCCCAACCGTAATGGACACTAACGCCTGACTCCCCAAGGCCTGTCGGGGGTGCCTCCAGGGGAAGAATGGCAAAGGAAAATTTTATCTGGGTTCAGAGGAAGGAGTGTTAAGTATATTGCCTAGATCCATCGAGCGAACGTGGGCCACGAGATCCACAGCTGGCTTCACCTCTGTCTAACTTTCAAAGTCACCTCATTACTGCCCAGTTACATGAGCCTCTTTAAAAGCAGGGCCTTGGCACTTGGAAGACCCGGTCTCCAGTCCCTAACTCTTGTGGCCCTTCTGTCCTTTTCTTACCAGAGTCGCCCAGGTTTCCCTACCTCCCCACTGCGCAGTTGCCCTGGTACAGCCCCCAGCCTCCAGACTGGAAGTCTAGCAAAAGCCTGGTGAGCACGGATGGGCCTGATTGGATTCCAGCTCCACGGCAGAGCGGATTCCACTCTTAACTCCGAGCTCTCCACAGCCACGGGGAACGCAAGCATGCCCGCTCACGGCATCCCGACCCTGCTTAGGAAAGCCATCTGCAGAACAGGCCTAAGATTCTACATTCTGTTTCTTTGCGGGCCTCGCACCCAGGCAGTCATAGGTGGGGGTTGTCAAGGACTTCCATGCAGGGTGAAGCCTCTACTGCCCCGCGGGGGTCTCTGTGGGGATCTCCATCTTTGACTCTGGGGCTGCTTTCCCCTCTTCCAGATGTTGTCATCTGCTGTGTCTCAGGGATAAAGTACTGGTCCCCCCATCTTTGGTACTTAACAACCTCCAAACCCCAGCAAGCCAGCAAGCCAAACGGCCTTTTACAAACTGTAGTAAACATTTTATTTACAAGTTAAAGGCCTTCTAAGTGCAGCATGTCCTTATGCCAAGACCCCTGGTGCTCAGAGGAACAGTTCCATCAAACACTTCACAGTGTGAGCTGCTTGGGTAGGGGGAACAGTTGCATTCTTTGGCAAGGGAACCTCAAAACTTTCCTCTCTTTTGGGAGCTGTAGGCCTCAGGCAACCTAGGCAGCAAAAGAAAGGGTGTGAACCCCCAAGAAGCTGCCCTTGGCGTCTCCTGTCTCGGCGACCCTTGCCACCAACTAAAGTAGACACAAACTCCAGCCAGTGATGGGGAAGTTGCACGCCATGCCATGCCATAAGCACCCTCGGTTCAGTCTATAAGCCTGCAAGCGTGGCTTGGGCAGGCTCTGGACTCTGGGGATTGCTGGTGGCTGAGGACTGGTGCGCGGGGAGTAGCTCCGAGCTGCCGCCGCCAAGGCTGTTGGCACTCCCCGCGCCGCTGTTGTTGCTACCCAGGCTGCTGACGCTGCTGAAGCTGAAGCTGCCACCGCTTGCACTGCTGCTGGTTGTGAGAAGGGCGCCCGCGGCGGAGGCCTTGATGACCGTAGTTTGGTGCAGGGACCGCTCACTCCCTTCAGTCCGTTCCGTGTCGCTGGGGGCCATGTCCAGGGACTCCGAGTCACTGCTCTCGCTCTCGGCCTCGCCCTCGGAACGGCTGGGGCTTCTCTCTTCCAGTTCGCCCTCGGCGGGGGCTCCTCCAGAAGGCTTTTCGCTGACTTCCTTGTCCTTGTCCTTCTGTGCCTGAGCCTCCTTAGAGTGTCGCCACTTCATCCTCCGATTCTGGAACCACACCTTCACCTACGTGCAACATCAAAAGAGATGCGAGATAAATAACAAGCTCAAAACACCTGGAGTTAGCCCCCTAAGGCAAGATAGCACGGACGCTTATTTACGCCTCCAGAACCCAGACACCTTAACTAAACATAAATATCCAGGAGCTATCTAAGAGGTGAAACCCGTCCAAGCCACTTATTCTTTAAATTTGGCCCTCGTATCTCAAGACTGAAATGACCTGGGTGCAAGAGAAGGACAGATTTCTGCAAATTGCTTTGTAATCTCACCAAGCTCAGGACTCCTGTAGGATTGATTAAAATTAAAGAGTCCTGACCGAAAATTATATATATATATATAATTATATATATATAATTATATATATATATATATATATATATATATATATATATATATATCCCTATTGTGTACGCAATGCCAGGGTTTTGGTGAGAGCCAATATTAAGAACTTTTGAGGTCCCTCTCATCCCCAGGCATTCGCTACGCAAAGTAATTCACCAAAAAATCTAACTGTACCACCCCAGTCCCTTAGGATTTTTGTTGAGACAGGGTTTCTTTTGAACCAGGCTGGCTTTGAACTTGAGATCCTCCTTCTTCTTCCTCCTGAGTACTCAGATCACAGCCCTTGGCTGTTTTAAGGAGAAAGTGAACAAAGGGGCAAGAGACTCAAAGAATTAATCCCACTAGAATGGGCACCTGCTGGGCTTTAAGGAAAGAAGAATCCACTCAGCACATTTTTACCTAAGAGTTGATACAGACCCTGTTTCTGTGTGAGACAACCGTATTCTCCTGGGGCTCAGTAAATACTGGAATTAAATATGCAGCATATAGGAATGGGGAAGAGATGGATGGAGAATCTATATAAATCTATGATTCTCTGGGGGACCCAACACATTCACACAAGTTCCAGCTTCCCCTTTAAAAATAACATGCACAGCTGGTAGAAAGAGGCCGGGCTTTCCAGTCCGTCTGTGTGTGCTGAGGAAGCGTGTTGTGTAATGGAGAACAGAAAGACACAAGGACAGAAGTCCGAACCAGGGAGGGAGGGAGGGAGGGAGGGAGAGAGAGAGAGAGAGAGAGAGAGAGAGAGAGAGAGCGAGCCTGCTTTGCCTTCTGCTCTGTGGGAGTCCGCATTGAAGCAACAGGAGTGCTGAACTAGAAGAGAGTAGTCGAGCAAGCAAAAAGAAACTCTAATTCCTGAAACTGAGAAAAAAAAAAAGTTCCAGGATAAAAGATTCCTATTGTCCCTTCCTTCCTTCCTTTTTTCCTTCCTTCCTTCCTTCCTTCCTTCCTTCCTTCCTTCCTCAAATCAAGTCTGCAGGACTTACTGGAAAAAAAACGTTCTTGGACATTCTGAGAAAATCTTTCTTCTTTCTCTCCCTCAGCCCCATTGCCAACAGATACTATCGTCAGAGACTGGGCTGTTAGCTAGAAACTGGGACTGTGGCTGCTCCAAGCTCAAATCCTGTCTTAAAGCAACTCCGAAGTCATTCCGTTTGAAATTATATTTTCAGTTCCTCACAAGTGGGATTTCACAATGCAGCGAAGGAAGGCAGGAACCAACAACAATCTATTGACTTTGGGTTTTTCTCTTCTGAAACAAACTGCCTCCGACAGCGAGGTGCACTCCAGTCTAGTGCATAATTACCATCTCCGACTCTCTTTCTCCGCAGTTCTTTGGCCTCTTGGCCAAAATAAACACTCAATGCTTGTTGACATACATCTTCAGGAATGGACTATTCTCTCCGTCCGTCTCCTCCACCTCCACCCCTACCCGCCTCTTCTCTGGCTATGAGTTGCAACACCACAAAGTCTCTTGACGTTCAAGACCTTGTATTTTGATTGCTGAAGGTGAGTAGACCTGGAGGAGGAGGCCTGCGGTCCCGCCTTGTTTACCATTTACTGCCTGCGGGAGGACACCCTGTCAGTGGCTTACCTGAGCGTCGGTGAGTCCCAGCATCGCGGCCAGCTGCTTTCGGTCTGGCTTCGTCACGTATTTCTGAATCTCAAATCTCTTCTCCAGGCCTTTCCTTTGCAGATTGGAAAAGACCGCGCGGGACCAGGAGCGCTTCCGCTTGTACGTCTGCGGCATGGTGTCCTTGGTGAGCACAGCATAGGGACCTGCCAACCAGCCAGAAGAGAGAGAGAGAGAGGTTCAGGGCCTAGTTAGTGTTAGGGCCTCAGCCTTTGGTTCTCGTGGGTATTTAAAGGTGTTTTGAGTTCACAGTCGCCTCCCAACTCCTTTTGCTTGTGCGGGAATGGCCTACGGACTTTTTTTTAAAAAAAAAAAGATTTTTCACAGAACCGCTTTAGGCCTAAAGCCAGGAAGAGTCGGAGACTCCGTAGATTCGTTCAAGGGAAACTCATAAACTAAATGCACGGTCACCAGACGTGTTAAAATAGTTGGAGCTGTACCTGGGGTCTGAATGACCTGCTAGTGACAGTCCTATACTCCAGGCATTTGTCTTTCAGAAAAGATGTAACCAGTCAAGCAAATCTCTCTCTCTCTCTCTCTCTCTCTGTGTGTGTGTGTGTGTGTGTGTGTGTGTGTGTGTGTGTGTGTTTGCGCGCGCGTGTCATCAAATCACCCTCTCTGGGCGAAAAGACTAGGGACAGACAGGGACCCACGCTGATATACACTATCTTGGTTCTCCTCTCTTCTCCAACTGTCCCACTAGGACAGTTTCTCGGTCTCTCCTAGGACTAAGGAGGCTTCTACCCCAACTATGGTACCGCTGACCTTTGTGGCATCAGACTAAGATTTCTAAGGATCGGTTGCTAGCCACCAGGCTCAGAGGCTCGCGTATTGAACTCGGGAAGTTTTCTACCTGGAAACGTGTCTTGGAATTGATGCTGAACAGAGTTTCTTGGGTTGGAGCTTAAGGGGCTGAGGATAGCAGACGCCTCGTTAATAGGATCTAGAGATGCGAAGAACTGTCCGGCCGAAGGCTGCAGGCCAGCGAGGTGCACCCCTGCAGGCCGCCCACCAGTTAGCAGCGACGTGAGATCTGAGGAGGGGGGGAAGAAGAGTTTGGTTACATCGTGGACAAACTCACATCCTCCGGGCAGAGTTCTTCCACCCTTCCCTTCTCCTTTGCTCCAGTTTTAGGCAAGCAGAGTCAAGAAAGACCCCATATCCACAGAAAGCACCCCCCCAAGCCACCAAGGATGGGGCCTAAACTGCCCCTGTGTGTGTCAACCACGTCCAGTCCACCCCACAGAAAAAAAAAGCTTTTCATAAACTAGTCATAAGGCAGTAGGCCCCTCACTCTGCCTTCTTCCCTCAGGAGCTTAGACTAGCAGTTTTACTTCCCCACAATTCTTAGGAAGAATTTTACTGGAAATCAAATAAAAGCAAAATGTCCCCACGCTGAGATTTCCCCGTGAGAAAGGCCTATGTCTTTCTGTAGACACGTCATTCAAAAGATAGATTATACCCACCCACTTTTGCAAAAGTTTACAGGAATCGGTGCTGATACCCGCTGCGTGCTGTGTAAGCATCCGAGAGTCACTTTTTACACAGAGTAGTTGAGTTTTAAATGTCACATAGTTTTCTTACACTTCATTTTCTTCTCCCTCATTCTACTGATTTGTCCTTAAATGTAAGAAGCACCCAAAACCCGCACGGGATCAGGACCCTCATGAGTGGTTATGAGGCCTGAAGCCTGTCAGCCAGGACGTACCTCTCAATGTGTTGCCTTCCTTGACTTTTGGGTCAAATTCTGCAGACAAAATTCGGTCGATTCCAAATTTGAGGTCTTTGCTGGAGGGGGCAGGGGCGGAGCCGCTATGGTGGGGGACCACCCGCGTCCCTGAAGCCGGTGGCTGCAGGGAGCCCGCCCGGGGTGGAGGCGGAGGCTGTGGCTGGGACTGTTGTTGCTGCGTCGGTTGTTGCTGCGGGAGATGCTGGTGGTAGGCAGCCGAGAGCGGGGACAGCCGCTGAGGGAAGCCAGTAGGCACTTCTGAGGGCGCCACCACCGGAGTGGGACGTAGCGGGGATCTGGTGGCAGCTTGGAAGGAGGCGTGCGGGTGCACGGAACCCAAGTGCGCGGTGAGGGCGGCCGAGGCCCCCACGAGTCCCTCTGCACCGGGCCCCGGCTCCCCGACGCCGGCATGCAGGATGTCCGCGATGCAGAAAGAGGGTTTCTTGACAGCCGCCGGGTCCAAGGGGAAAGAGCAACCGCCCGGGCCGCCGGCCGATGAACAGTAAGCGGCTGACCAGAGACTAAAGTTGGAAGCGTAGAAGGGAGCCAGGCCGGCCGCGAACATCCTGGCAGAATCCTGGCGGGGTCCTGGGTGAGTGGGTAAGTGGGTGGGTGCCCGGGGAGAGGCGGTGTCCCAGCCAAGCCCGGTCTGCTTTCGGTTCTCCGCCCGCACTGAAGCCCAGGGCCAGCGGGGAGCCCTAGCGCCACCGAGAGAGGAGGCGAGGGCCCGGTCGCCTCCCGTCACCGCCTGGGCCCCTGGCCTGGCTTGAAAGGCGGCGCGGCGAGCGCGCTCCCCGAGGGATGGAGGCGATCGCCGGGTACTGGAGTGGCGAGGCGGGCGCGGCCTCGCTCTGCTACTCCGGAGAAGCCGAGGAGACTGGGGCCCGACACCGAAAGAAAAACCCAAACAGCTAAGTTCTAAGAACTAAATTTAAAACAACAATAATGATCCGTTAGTTTAAAAAAATAAGAAGGAAAAAGAAAAAAAAAGAAAAAAAAAACTCCTCTCTAAAAACTCCCAAAGTTTTGGCAGGAGCTTTCGAGTCAGACCCGGGGTAGGACCTTGATCCGTGAGCTCATTGGACGTCTTTGTGACCAATGGGACTCAGGAGTGGAGGGGAATTGGGAAAGAAGGGGCGTGCCCCGCCCTTAGCCACGCCCTGGCCACACCAAAGTGTTTTCTGCGGCCGCGTGGGCTGAGCCCAGTACTGTGAGTCCCTCGATGCCGCTTAGTGGTCTAGAGTCGGCTCCTCCAGCCTCTGGCTGTCCTCTATCCCCCTGCGGCTCGTGGACCTGCCACCGGGAGAATGGAGTCGGTCTCAGGAGTTTTTCTGGAGCTGCCGAGAAGGAGGGTAGTGCTGGGGCTCCCATGCTCGGCGGTAGTGAACAACTTCTCTCACCTCCAGAACAGACCGCGGGGAACGCCCTTAGGCTGTCCCTTCTATATCCTGCTTTCACACGATTATTCTCTTTCTGATTTTATCCCAAGTGCTAGTGTCCTAGACAAAGGCCCCATCTTTTCCGGGCCCCTGCAACCCAGAACCCCGGCCCAAATCTGCAATCCGTCTGCCGCTGAGCTCAAAGAAGCTCAAGAGAAGCCAGAAGGAGGGCCGGCCGCAAATTAGTTTTATTCTGAGCTGTCATTCCAGTGACAACTTGAAAGAGTGACTTTTCAAACAAAATAAGATAGATGGCTCCAAACATCTCCCTTAGACACATCCAAACTTTTGCCCCGAGACTTGAAAACAGCAAAAACGGGCTTTCTCGCCAGGCCCAGGAGAACTGCACGCGCGTCCCCTCCCTGCACCTTGTAGGAAGTGCCACCCTTTGCGGCCACCACATCCCCGGGTCACGTGGTCCGATATTTTGCAAGTGCCAGGGAGCGGTTGCCTTTGAGAATAAATACCTACTTTCAATTCGGTGGCAGTTTTTCCAGGATCCGCTTTGGCCTATTGGCAGGAGGCGCTGCCCTAGCCGCCATAGCCAGCGCCTTCCATTCCAGCCAGGGTCTTTAGAACTTAGGGTAGGTGTAAGTGGGGGTTTTCTGTTGCATTAACATCTCTATTTTAAGAATTCGTTCTCTTTTAAATTATAGTCAGAATGGATTTCCCCGCCCCACTCCCAAACCGACCACAGGCCACCCGGATGAGCTGTTCTTGCACATTTTCAGGAAGAAAATAAAATAACGACAATAACGAAACCATCAAATTTTTTGTTTTCGATTGTCCAAATAAGAGTCTCCTAAATGAGATTCCAAGGCACGCTTATTTCCCCTCAGCTCTAAGATGCCAGTTAAATCCGAAAATGCAAGGGAAGGTTGGTGGCTATTTTCAGCTCAGGATTGGAGTGGTCTCCCGAGTTAAAGTCTAGTTCGTGGCCTCCCTCAGCGATGTTGTCACCGTTAGCGGTTGCCTTTCTCCTGGACCGCAATTAATGGCTAATCAATCACAGGATCGGCAGTCACTGAGATTCCTCCTCTCTTTCCTCCCCACCTCCCCGGTCTTTTCCTCGCTTTTCACCCTGCTCCCCTCCTACATTCTCTCTCACAGAAAGGTTCCCGGAGCCCTACTTCTGGTATCAGAGACAGAATCAGAGACATTGGGGTACAGACAGTTGAGGGCGGCGGTGCCTGGGACAAGAGAGGCCTGGAAGGCATGTCTAGCAGGAGGTGGACTTGTGACAAGCACAAGGCCACCGGAGTTGAGACTTTGGCTAAAGGTTCTAGTGTGATGAGACGAGAGAGAACAGTTTCATAAATTTCCCTGGGTGCTAATGAAAGCAAATCACTAGCCTAGCTGCTCCCGCGCCTCTTTTCTAGAAGCCTTGTGATTGTCTGTTGCGATTCCAGTTTGACCGCGGACGTCCAGTGAGCGGCCTAGACCAAAGGAACTCAGACAGGTTTAACGCTTCACCCAGAGGCCTGCATCCTCACCTCCTCCCCCTAGAAATAGGGCTCCTACCCCTTTCTTCTCTTTGCGCTGTTTGAGACCCGCTCAGCGGGAGGAGTCAGTGCAGAACCCGATAGCTCTAAGGATCTGGCGGCGTCCACCAACGGACCTGCGGCACTTAGAAGCAAGGAGTGCCCCGCGGCTCTAAAGCCAGACTGCAAGGGCTGAATTACAAGCTGTATCGTGTTGGAGCGGGAGTAATCCTCCGCTCTCCCAGACCTGCAGGTAGCATCATTACAATCTCTGCAACCCAGCCGCAGCCTCACCCACTACCCAAGGCCTAATCGGAGCTCGGTGTGTGGGGGGGGGGGGGAAGGGAGAAAAAAAGAAGAAAGAAAGAAAGAGAGAGAGAAAGAGAGAGAGAGAGAGAGAGAGAGAGAGAGAGAGAGAGAGAGAGAGAGGAAAAAAAGAACATCAGAAAGAAAAAGGAAGCTTTTGAGTCGGTGGGTCTTTCTTGCTCCAGGCCCAAGCCTCACCCCTGCAGGCAACTCGCCTTGCAGGGAGCCCGCACATTACCCTCCTCTTTACCCCCTACCCTTCAGAACCAAGAAAGCAGCAGGAAACCCAGGGCTCGCCGGAGTTCAGGTCATCTCCTGTTTTTTTGATGGGCTCAAACTTGGACTAAATGAGCGGATATGCCTGCGAGATTGGTCTCAAAATAGAAGCGGTCCTAGTATTTTAGGATACAGCAGAAATCCTTATTTCTTCCGGAGAAAAACTCTATAATGACTCCTAGCACTTCCCCTTTCAATATTTGTGCGACTTTATCTCCACCGGCAAGTTGCTGTGGTGACGCAAATCCGTTCTTCTGTATTACAACTTCCAAAATAAATGCACGGAAATCAATTCCCTTCTAGCAATGAAAATATAAATACACAGCTGTGACTTTCGCCTTTAATCTTTGCTTTCCGCGATTTGGGGCTGTGGCGAAATGAACTAGACCAGAGCTGTTGTTGCCTGAGCAGGGAGGCCCTAGGGGCAGAGGCGTGGACTCCTGAGGAACCTTGTAACCACCAGGGATAGATATGGGCCTGATTAAATCAATTTACTTAGTTCTCCCTCCCTCCCTCCCTCCCTCTCCCTCTCTCTCTCTCTCTCTCTCTCTCTCTCTCTCCTCTCTCTCTCTCTCTCTCTCTCTCACACACACACACACACACACCCTTAAAAGTGGTCGATTATTATTATCATCATCATTATCATAATTTTGGGCGATACCACTGTGGCCCAGCAACTGCTCATTTGTGATTGCTGTCTATACGACCTGCAACAGATCCCCTTTTCCTTTTCAAGGGAAGATACATAGCCAAATATTATTCTGCAACACCAGAAAGAGATCTAGGCATTGTCCTAATCTGACAATGTGGTTTATCAGTATTTAAGACTGAGGAAAGCAATGGATGCAAACGCAGGCAGTACTCAGACATGAGTCTGGTCTGGTCTCTCTTTGGGGCTCACTTGTGCTTAAAAGGGCAAACCCTTGCTTTAAGCCCAGGGACTTACAGGATCCTTTAGAGAGTATGCCAGGCTTTCCTTATTGCAGGAAGATAACTCCAGGTGGGCTTAAACTAGCCAAGGGCTTTTGTTTTTGTCCGAAGACCTCGGGGACTATAAGGTGTAGAGTTACTCCTGTCTCCACAGGGGCACTCCTCTCCAGTTCACTTTAAAAATTCTTTCGAACTTGCTACTTACTCCGGGTATTATTTTTTTTTATATGGACAGAGAAATAAATATCCATAGTCAAAAGGGGCCAGGGTGGGGGGAGGCACAGAGTACCCTGGTATTTAAGCATTTGTGTGTAGTGTGCCCATCACTCCACTGCCCTTCAGCCTGTCTCTACCAGCTGAGGTTTGATTTATGGACGGACTGTAGGCCCAGCTCATGTTTGGAGGTGAACGCTGGATTGTTTTTCCCTTGCGGGTTCTAGATAGTACAGTTTAGTACATTTACACAGGGTGGGGGGCGTATCTCAGTAGGCCCGCCTCCTGAGCTCCTTGGGGTTACTCCAACTGGGGGGAACTGAACTTTCTATGAGGTGGGAGGAGCAGCAGGACCATAGGCACCTGTAACCGTCTGATTTACCCACACGTGCCTCCCCTGCCCAGGTGTGCCAGGTTCTCTGATGGCCTACCCTCTCCTAGCACCATAATCTTCACCTTTAAATTTTATTTATCCCCATAGGTCTGGCACCCAAATCTCCGAGACCCTTTCAGTCCCATCTCATTTGCCCTTTTCTGGAGGAGGGAGTTGAGGGGCATCTCTCCTGTTCCCTTTCTCCTGTTTCTAGAATGTGTCACTTTACAGATAAGTAGACACTTGGCTCTCTTCCTGCCTCTTCCGGTCACACCTCTCCTCTCTCTTCCTCCCCTCCTCCCCTTAGAGATGGGAAGTGACAGTCAGGTAAGCAGTTTGAAGCCTGCTGCTGATGTAAAAATTGGCTTCTGTATCTAACTTGTCTTTACACCCAGAAATGCCGCAGGCCTCAGGTGAGCAAGGGTAGAACCCACCGCACCTCGGAAACTTATGGCACTGAAGTATACCCATTTGCAGTGAAGACATATCCCAGAAGGACAGGTAGAAACTGAGAGGCCATCTGGTACCCTGGGTACCATTCGCTCCTTGGCAGGTGTGCTCTCCAGCTCCCAGGGAACTAGCCATTTACATGACATCGGGTTTGTTTCCTGAATTATTGAATCTGAATGGTTTGTCACTGAGGGAAAAGAAGGAAGTTTAGGTACAATACATAAATAACTCCATGTTTCAAACAAACCTGCCACCCAGGAGAAAGGACAGCCATTCCCGAACAGAACTTCTTTAAGAAAACACACGATGCGAAGAGAATTGAAATGGATTTTCCAAGCTGCTTTATCCTGAAGTAGAAAGGGACCCCAAACTCACTCTTCAATAATAAGCCCATTCCTGAATGGCTGGGTTAATTCACATGTGGGGACACTGCTCTCATGCCCTTGTTATGGTATGACTATGAAATGTTCCCCGTAAGGTCATGTGTCACACACGTGGTCCCCACCTGGTGGCCTTATTTTCAGAGGCAGGGGAAACTTTTTGGAGGGGAAAGTCAACTGCAGAAAGTAAGACCCTGAGAACATGCCTGCTTCTAAGTTCTGTGGACAAAGAAAATTCAAGGCAAGAATGGGAAGAAACTGAGTGAGGGGTAAGGATCCTGGAGAGGGACTCTGTGGGTTGTGTCTCCCTGTCAGAGCTCCGAGTCTGCACACACACACACACACACACACACACACACACACACACACACACACCTGAATTGGAGCAGCTGTGATAGTATCGCTGTGAAATTATAGCAGACTCCTCCAGTCTGTCTCAGTGCAGCAGACCCAGGCATCTTTCCCTTCCCTCTGCTGACACCTGCTGGACCACCCCTATGCCAGCAACACTGTTGGGATGAACACTGACTCTTCATTTTTTTTTTGCAAAAACATGGGCTTCTAAAATTGGCTCTGACCTACAGCCATTTCCTTCCCTGTTGCCGACAGTATGGGAAGCCCTTAGGGCACGTGTTAAAAAGTCACCAGACAGGGTAAGGGTCATCCGCCAGCAATAACCCTGCCCTGTTCACAGGTAGCATCTCACCTACTCTTTAAAATAATGGACCACTAGGATGTGGGGGAGAGAGAACATTTTGGGCTTAGGAAACTGATACTCAGAGAGGTTAAGTGGCTTGTCCAGGTTACAGTTGTTAGGAAATGGTTTTCAAGGAGTGGGGGCTTGCCCTCTGAAGCTCCTCCATCCACACCTTCCAGCACTAAGTGGCTGTGTAAGATTTCAATGCCTTTCAACTTTGTAGTGTGAATAACCTTTCCCTTCTGAAGCACAATCACACACACACACACACACACACACACACATACACATGCATGTATGCACACACACACATGCCGCACACTCACGCATGCACGCACACACTCACATACACAGTGCATATCACAGCCTATGTACATACATCTGAGTGTTAAGTAATACTAGTCAGAATCTGAGACAGAAGAAGTAGAAAGGCAGACCCAGAATCCTCTGCAGGGGCCTTCCTGCTAAGCATTGTCCTGATGGCTCTGCCTTGCTTCAAACTGTCCTCAAGAAGATGGGAATGGATCAAATGTGTGAGATGTTGAGGACCAAAATGTGCAGGTGGAGGCTGAGAGGATACTGGGTGACCCCATCCTTAAGCAGACCCTACCAAGGGATTTTTTTTGCTTTGTTTTGCTTCCTGAGGTTTCAATAACCCACCACCAACTACAATCCAAAAAATATTAAGCAGAAAATTGTGGAAATAAACTATTTGTTTATAGGGTTAAAAATTGTGTGCAGTTCAAAGCACCAGCCTGCCCTGAACACAAATCATCCTTACTGTATGGATGATCCGCCTGTTGGTCATCTGTTGGTCATTCGGCAGTCCCCTGCAGTACCATATCATCTCTCAGTGTACCCAGTATCTGCGATTGACTAACACTCCCCTCTTAGCCTCATAGGGTGTTGCTCCCTTGTTTTATCTCATCACATAAGTACTGTGTCTCACATCGTCACCAGGAGGATGAACATAGTGCAGGAAATCCTGCTGAGAGACAGGCCACACCTGTGCTGGCTGCCGAGGTGAGCAGTTGTGCTGATGTGTGCGCTGACATTGCACGTGCCTCGTCACAGGCCTGAGGCAGAGGCCATGTCAATCAGGGCCTGGACCTCTGAAAATCAGCCAAAGTAAACCTTCTGCTTAGATTGATTGCCTCCTGCATTTTGTTACAGCAACATGAAGCTAACACAGCCACTACGAATGGTTTTATTAAAGGTGTATTGTGACTCACTCTCTCTCTCTCTGTATGTGTGCATCTCACTTACCCATTCCCAATTCACAGCCTGCTTTTGGTATTCAGGCCTGGAAGTAGACTTGTGCAGCACCCCCTTCTAATAGCTGTCATAATGCCACTTCCCCACCCAAGACAGCCTTTTGCTCCTTCTTAGTGATCTCCTGGGCTTATTTCCTGGGCGGCCCGGGGTCTCCCGGGATCACAGTGTCTGCAGCAAGAGCCCGCTGTGAGTCAGTTAACTTTCCTGACAGCAGAAACCTTTACTTTGTTTGGATTTTGTCCTCAGCTCTTTTATTCTCACTTAACAATACCAGGGCTGAACATGTCAGAAATTAAAAAAGAAAGAGAGAGAGGGAGGGAGAGAGAGAGAGAGAGAGAGAGAGAGAGAGAGAGAGAGAGAGAGAAAGAAAGAAAGAAAGAAAGAAAGAAAGGTAGGTCCATATTTCTTTGTGGTATAGCAGCCAGGCTCTGAAGCCGTTGGGCAGATCTGAAATGATCACGTAGCCCTACAGACAGGCTGTCTGCCTGACAAAGGTCAGGATGTTGGCTGCTCCCTTTCTTTGTAATTTAGAGGATGCCTTATAGAGATGCTAATTCAAGCCTACCTGACAGCTAGCATACTCAACAGACAGGTAGGTACGGACTGTGACAAAAGGCCATTCACCTGGTTGCCTAGGTTACGAGATGATGATGTATTTTCCAACCCAGTTTATGTATTGGTATAAAAGATGTTTGGAAAATAAACGCGAGGAGATCTTCAGGGGAGATCTTCAGGAGGAAGAAGCCTGAGATGCCCTTTTCCATAATAATGGTGTAAGCTGTGTCTGGTTATTCCTTGTGCCTCCGTACCAGTCCAGTTAGGGAAAATAGATATCTGTGTTGGAGCCACATGGGCTCCAACAAAGAAAGAAAGGAAGGAAGGAAGAAAGGACAGTGACATTTAACTTATCTCCAAAAAAATCTACAGCTAATTCTATAACAAGCAAGCAGTAGTGGTTGTAACTCATAGTGGTCTCTGAAATATATGCTTAAAATACACTGTTTAATAAGCACAGCTGTAATATGACCGTGTGGAGGGTGATATATGAAAACATGTATGCATGGATACATGCTCCGGTCAGCCCTCAGAGAAATGGGGACATTATCCCCTTGAGGTGGGTTGTCTCACTGAACCTGGCGCTAGATCGGTGGCCAGAAAACTCCAGGGATCCTCCTGTCACTGTCCCTGTCTGCTCAGGTTCCAGGTGCACAGGCCCAAGCCCAGGTCTTTATGTGGGCAGTAAGAACCTAAACCCAAGTCCTCACTCAAACCCAGCAAGCATTCCTCACTGGGCCATCTACACACATGGTGTTCTTATTTCTAGCTCTCTTTTAATGTTCTCAGTGTATGTTCCATTGTGAGGGCTGTGCTTATTTGGTACAGAAATCCCTCCTGATTTTTGTTAATTTGTACATTTCCTAGGAACTAGAGACCATGAGTGAGTATAAAGCGTTTATGTGAACATTGTCATTTTAATCCTATGACTGGAGACTATGTTTGAGAGGGGGGTAGAAGATTCTCAAACCAAACTCCAGAGCTAGCAAACTCCTTGTGCCTGATTACCATGGAACAGGGAAGGTACCCAAGAAAGCCAAGGAGAGCTGGGGAGGGAGTCCAATTGCGAGAGTGCTTGTCTGATGTGCTTACAGCTCTGGGTTCAATCCTCGGACTTCGGACTTCGTAAGTTGGATGTGGTGACACAAACCTGTGACTCTAGCTGTGGAAGGTTGAGAGAAAAGGTTCAAGGTCATCTTCAGCTACACTGGAAGTTTCATGCCAGCCCAATTTACAGGAGACTCTGCTCCCCTGTCACACACACTCCCCCCACAACAACAAAGAAGCTAAATGGCTGTACAGAGGCCTTCTAACTAGGCTTTCGCTGCACAAGAATTTATTCTTTTCCCTACAAATGATAGATGTAAACTTTTAAATTCCATTTAGTGTGTGTGTGTGTGTGTGTGTGTGTGTGTGTGTGTGTGTGTGTACATGTGCATGTGTGTAGGCAGGGGATAACTTGTGGGAATCAGTTCTCTCCTTCCGCCACGTGACTGCTAGTCACATGGGCTCCCAGGCTCGGCCTAATGGACAAGCACCTGTTCCTGCTGAGCTATCATTCTAAAGCTGGAAATCACAAAGATGAAGCCCAAGAAAATGACAAGACCCCAGAGAGTGGCGCAGCACGGGATGGAGAGATGGTTTGGCAGTTAAGAGCGCACCTACATGACAGCTCATAACCATCTGTAACTCCAGTGCCGAAGAACCTGAGGCCCTCTTCTGAGGGACTGCATGCGCACAATGCATATACACGCATACAAGCAAAACAGTCACATATAAATACATATTTTTATTTATATGCAAATATATAAATATATGTAAATAAATACATATATGTAAATAAATACATATTTTTAAAGGGGGTTTCAGAATGGCTAGAACCTAGGGAAGGGCCAGACCTTCTAAAGGAAGTGTCTAATGTTTCAAAAACTTGAAACACTTAGTCCCAAGTGGGAGGGCTTTGTCAAATCTCTCCCCTGAGGGTTCAAGGAACTCTGTGGAAAAGAAAGTAGGAAGATGGTAAGAGCTGTTGAGGATGCAAGATGCCATGGAAACAGTGCCTTCTAGACACAGCATGACTGACTGATACACAAGAACTCAGAGACTGTGGCAGCATGCACAGGGAGGCCACAGGTCTAAAGACGAGGTCCCAGAGCTGAGAGGGAGAAATGGTAACTAGTGCCTGTCCTTAACCCAGAAGTTATCTCCAATTAACAATGCTTACAATGGAAAATTTAGGTTTTTTTCCCAGTAGAATCTCACTGGGTACACAAACCACACTTAACGGCAGGTCCCATGCCTCGCAGTAGAAGGCAAACATGAAAATGAACTTATGGTAATTTTGGAGGGTTTGTCTCATAGTGTTTTTGTTTTATCTTACAGCTCTTTTGCTCACATATCATGGTTACTGGTTTTGTAGTTTTATGGGATTTCTCTGTGTGTGAATTGTGTGCCTCTGTGTCTATAAGTGTTTCTTTTGCTATTTCTTTTGGGTCTCTTTTCTGTTTGTTTGTTCTGCCTTATTCTGGTTTGTTTTTATTGTGTATTATTTTCTTATTTAGATGACTGTTTTCTAATGAGAGAGAACAAGAGAGGGTGTGGATTTGGGTGGGTGGGGAGGTGGAGAGGTGGGATCTAGGGGGAGATGAGGGATGGAAAACTAATCAGAAAATATTACATGAAAAAGTCTATTATCAATAAAAAAATAAGTGTCTGGTAACAAATGGAACTTCTAAATCTACCTCTGAGAAAAGAACGGGAGAGTCTCATAGGTACCTTCCTCACTGGAAATGATGGGAGTCCAGGGAACAGCCAGCACACAGATCAGAACCACCCATGGCTCTGTACCAAAGTCTTCTGCTTCAGGAAGAAGAGCTTTCAAACAGTTAGTGCGAATTTGGAGTTCTAGCCGAGTACACACCTTGGAAATGAAAGCAAGGATTTTATATTGGTTGGGTCCCTGAGCTTGGATTCACACCCCTTTCCAAAATGCTTAAAACAATTCTGATGTCATCTTAGATCCGTTGTTCACTACATTTTGGGGAATTTGTGGGAAAACGGCCAAAATCCAGAGACCAAAAATAAAATAAAATAAAGTAAAATAAAGAAAGAAAATACCTTTAAATTTTAAAAGAGTTTAAGCCCCAGGCTATTAATATAATATTATTTCCTGAAAATTCCAGCCTAGAGTATTAAGTATCATTTATCTGCACTCTGAGAAGCGTGTAGGGTCCATCGAAGCAGAGCAATTTTTTTTCTTACGAAAAAAATTATGTCAAACAAATAACATTTCTTATTTTTAAAAAGATTACTAGGTAGGTTGATGAATTCACTCACTACATCCATAAGTATATGTATGTTGAGCCAAGAGCTCTTCTAAACACTGGAAATCTAGCTGAAGGACGGAAACCTCCTTGCCTTCAAGAAGCGCAAGTTTTCGTAGCAAAACAGGAAGAAAAGTGACCAGATGTGTCATTGCTAATAGTAACAAATGCTGGGAACAAAAATAAAACAGAGCCAAAGGACAGACGCCAAGAGGTGTGATGAGGGAAAGCTGCATTTTCCTACATGCAACACACATGACAGTGGCCGCACAATGCAAATCTAGCACAAGGTCATGCGTGTTGTCCATGGTGGGATGTTAGCTGATTGAACTCTTCAGTCTGACACTGGTAACTGACTGGGTGTTGTTCAAGAACACACGCCATATTAGTTCTGGTCCAGACTTGATTAACACTCGTCCTTATGGGTAGATGGAGCTGCCCAGACACTAAACCAAACACGCAGGGTAGCCAATGTGGAGGAAATGGTAGAAGAGGCAAGAGGTGCGTGAAATTGAGAGAGGAGGCAGGTTCTTTAGGACTGGGGAGATGGTTCTCTGTGTTGGCCAACTCTGAATCCCCAGGGTCCGCATAAAAGCTGGGTGTGACTGTGTGTACCTGTAATTCCAGGCTGGGGAGTTGAAGTCAGAGTTCGCTGATCAGCTACTAGAGTCAAATTACTCCACTCTTGCGCTCAGTGAGCGATCCTGCTCGAAAACTAAGGAGGCAGACTGAGTGTGGTAGTAGAAGCCTTTAATCCTACTCTGGGGAGACAGAGACAGGCAGATCTCTGTGAATTCCAGGAGAGACTTCTGGTCTTCATAGCTAACTCCAGGCCACCCAGAGTACATCGTGAGACACTCTCTCAAAGGGAAAAAAAATAAACAAACTAACATGGAGAGCAATAATGAAAGGCACCTGATATCAATCTAAGGCCTCCACATGCACACACTCACACTTAAACACACATACACCAACAACAACTACAACTAAAACCCTTCCAACGTTCCTATTTCAACAAGCAATTCTCAAACTCCTTGTCTGTCGTAGCTTAGTTCGAAATGAGCCAAAACAGCAGCCTAGGAGTTTCAAACTGTCCCCCAATCTGATAGGTAAACCCACAGCACAGACGCTGTCCTTTGTTCCTTCCTGGTCCCAAACAAACAAAAGCTCAAAAGTAAACTTTCAGGATAATAAATTTGGCTAGCTATCTCCTATCTCCAACACACATACTCAGTCTGGGCCACGCAAAACAACCTCTAATTAGCCTAAAGTCAAAAGCCAACAGTAAGGGGATGTGGTAAATTATTTTCAGCCAGTAGGTCACATCATCCTGGGAATAAGGCATTTTTCTGCCTACCCCAATAAAATTCTCAGTGGACAAAGACTCTGTGAGACTGGCTTCTTGTTATGCTCCCAGGTCTCCTGCCTTTGTCCCTTCCTGGAAAACACACTCTCCTCCCAACTCTAGTCTCATTAAAAGCCTGCTTAGCCTCTCCTCTGCTCTCCTCAGTATTTTGTCTCGGAAGATGCCCTAGGGACCATATCCCTAACTTTAGGCCACCTCACGCAAAGACTGACTAACATCCATGATGTAAAATCAGTAGACATGAGCTAAACATAATTGTGCACACCATTAACCGCAACACCCAGGAGGCAGAGATAGGTGGATCTCTGTGAATTTAAAACCATCCTGGTTAGTGAGCTCCTGGGATTGTATTGGCACAGGCTGAAAAGCCAATAGAATGGGACTGAGTAGTGACTGACAAATTGAATGAGAAAAGAGAATTCTTTTTAGCACATGACATATGGTAACTGGACATTAGCACACAAAATTCTGAAGCTGTGTTCTTCTAACTTTGTACCATAGATACAAAGTAGATCATGGATCTAAACAAGGAAAAAAATCTACAGATGGTATCATAAGAGTATCTTTGAGATCTTATACTAAGCAATGGTTTTTTACATATGCCATCAAAATACAATAAAAAATAAATCGGACTCCAAAAAAAAAAAAAAAACTTCTTAAGCTGGGCAGTGGTGTTGCACTTCTTTAATCCCAGCACCTGCGGAGCAGAGGCAGGTGAATCTGTAAGTTCGAGGCCAACCTGTATACAGAGTGAGTTCCAGAACATCCAGGGTCACACAGAGAAACCCTATCTTGAAAACCAAACCAAAATAAAATTTAAAACTTCTATATTTCCAAGGAAACAATCAATAGAGAAAAAGAAAATCTATGGAAGGGGAGAGATATGTTAAATGTATGAAATTTCTGTACATAAAGGATTTGTACAGAGATTATGTGAAAGGGTCAGTGAGAGCAGTGAGAGGGCTTAGTGGACACAGGTGCTTGCTGCCAAGGCTGGCTTCGGAGACCCACAAAGTGGAAAGAGAACCAATTTCCATGGCTTGTCCTCTGACTTTCATATACAAATACAGAGGCACATGTGCAACACACACACACACACACACACACTAAATAAATAAATAAATAAATAAATAAATAAATAAATAAATAAATGCAATTTAAAAACTAAAACAGAGTTCCCTTTAGTAGTAAATGTGTAAAGAACATCAAGGCAGTGAGTGGGAGGATCCAATTTAAAAATGGACGACGAATTCCTCTGGGCATTTCTCGAAGTTACACTACAGCTAGGATTGTGCAAACAGATGTCAACATCAGCCACTAGGGAAATGAAAAGCAAAACCACAGCACTCTGACTCGTCAGCACCCCAATGAGTAGACTATCATCCTCGTGTTTCTGTACTGAGGCACAGCATCCCCTCTGAAGTAGTCTCCTCTCCCCCTCACTCATCCTGGCTACTCATGTTCGTCCTTCCGTGTTATCTCTTGATTCCCTTCTTTCTGGAAACTTCCCCTGACTTCATTCCCACTTTTTATTTAATTTCTTCGAGATTTTTCCTTCCCCAGGACCCCAGAGCATCTATGTTGACCTTGGCGATGGCCTTTAGCGTGTTATGTTGCCATCTCACATACACAGACACACACTCCTGGCTGAGAGTCATCATCACTGGGCAGACCAGCTCATTCTGAGGCACGCACACCCAGCGTGTGGAATGACACCTGGGACGTGACCAGCCAATGATCTGTCTGTGACTGCCAGAGACACTAGTCTGACTGACGTCATAGGCAATGACGTTGGCACACACACACACAAAAAAAAACAAAACAAAAATATTGACTGCATTACAAATACCAAATAAAGAAAGGATTCTACGAACCTCACAAAGACCAAGCCATCAGAATGACTCCCAGGAAAGGGGAAGTATGGCAGAAGGTAATGGAAGGCTGAGGGCAGAGAACAGAATGTGGAGGACCTGGATTCCATCTCTTGCAAGGAAAAGATAAACAACTAAGCATGTTTTCGCCCTCAAGACAAGTCAAGGCTACCCAGGCAGGATGGCCACCCTGCTTGACCACATATTTGAAATGGTATCTTCTGTAAAAGGCAGTCAGACCACTGATCCAGATTTCAGACTGGAGGAATGCACACAGGGAGCAGAACTAAACATTAGCAAAACTAATGAGAAAAGGGAGGGGGTCAAAAGAAAATACCAAGCTAACACATTTTAAAAAACTAATACTGTTAAAGGGAACTCTATGATTCTCCTTCATGCACAAAAATATCTAATAACAATAACAGCCAATAGCGAAGACTTATTCTGTAGCGAAGACTTATTCTGGTGCCAACTACAGCAGCACAGCCCTTATTACATAATGTCACTTAATCTTAGGGATGTCTTATGCAGAACACACCAGAAATCATCTTTATTGATACTTTCTCTAAATAGATACTTGGCAACATTCACTTTAATGTATTCTACAGAAGAAAAACCCCAATGTTTTTCTTTTAAGGTGGCAGAAAATGAATGTGTGTTAATATTCTCTATTCTGGTATTTATCTTTATTAATTTTGATTGTTAGTGTTACTCTTGACTTAAAGGCTCTGTTGATTTTTAACCTGTCATTTTCTAAGAAGTGTTTTTACAGCTACAGAACTTCCCGTGTGTTGTTTCAGTTGTGTCCCATATGTTTTGATAAGATATTTTATAATTTATTTTAAGTTAGATCTGATTTGCTTTTAATTCCAAGAACATGGAATATGTTTTAAACTTCCCATGTGGAAGTGTGTGCATGTGTGTATACATGTGTCTGTGTCTGTGTGTATGTGTGTGTCTCTGTGTGTGTCTGTGTGCATGTGTGTGTATGTGTGTGTGTGTATGTGTGTGTGTATGTGTGTGTAGAGGCTAGAGGCAATGTCTTTATCACTCTCCACTTTTTTTTTTGAGATGAAGTCTCTCACTGACCCTGGGGCTCATTTCAGCTTTACAAACCTCAGAAATATGTTTGTCTCTGCCTCCGACCCTCACTCCAGGGATACAGAAGTACACTGCCACACCCAGATTTTATGAGGGTGCTGAAAACCTGGGCTCATAGAAAAACTTTACCTACTGAGTCACGTTCCCTTCTCTCTAGTTCTTGAGACCTCTTGCTATGGAGTCTGGACTGGCCTGCTATTGACTCCAGAGCCTAGGCTAGCACAGAACCTTTGATCTATCTGCTGTAGCCTCTTGAATGCATGGAATACAGGCACACATTGCCAGACCCGTGTAATATTTCTCATATTCTCCCAAGGGAGCATAAAAACAGGAATATATGCGTGTATAGCTTAAGCAGAATTCCTCCTGGTTGTTCCTTGCAGATAGCAGCCTTGGAATGTTAACGGGGATATCACTCAAGTGTGTATGAAATTTATGTTGCCTAATCCCGTACGATGACCACCCTCCTCTCTTTCATTTCTCCTCATCTCCACCTTCCCACCATCCTCACTCTTGATCTGTCTCCTTTCTTTCTTCCCCCTCTTTCTCTCCCGCTGCATCTGATGAAGTATTCCCAACAAGCCTTCTGAATGAGCCCGCCTGCAAGGGCCTTCCTCCTGAGAAATTGGGTGCTGTGTCAATGCTTCTGAAGCCTATTTTTACACTCATGTTTGTCCGGAGTCTGACGTGGTTTATCACAGTCTCTCCCAAAGGTCCATTGTTCAGCACTCCAAGAAGAATGTTGTTATATGGACTGTTAGTGCGTCAGCCCGGCTCTCTCTGGGGCAGCTCTTGGATGAAATTAGACTATTTCCATTAGGAGACTGTGCGTTATTAGTCCCTGGTGCCAAACTGGAGAATGAGCCAAGATGACTATTTCTGGCCAGGCTCACCTCAGGAAGGAACCTTCTTGGCTTTAATGGGATTTTGCTATTGTTGGTTGCCTTCTGTTTGACACCAGGCCAGCCGAAGCTTGGATATTGTTTAGAAAGCTGCATGAAATATAATAGAGCCCCAGCCATTTGCTGAGGCACATTCCAGCACAGAGTTTATTTTGAAGAAGGGAAAAAAAATATATTGTCCTTGGCAGACAACAATTAAAAAAAGAAAAGAAAGAAAGAAAACAGTAACTTGACTCTCTGACCGTATGCTCCTAGTTGCCAGCTCTGTTTAAAAACTCCCTGCTGGTATCAGAGAAATTCACACCAAAGCAATAAATCTCTTGTAATATTTATAAGCATCTTCATTACACAGATTCATTACAGATCCAGGAAGATGTTTAAACTCTTGGAGGCCTTCGGGGTTGAAGCTGTTTGGAAAGAGCGAGTGGACAGAGAAACACTGAAAGAATATTCCAGGCTCACACTGATCTCCCCCCCACCCAAGACCAACGATATGAAGATCACAAAATTTCCCCTGCCTTTCGAGCTAGACAAAATGCTCCTCACAGGGCTGGGGATGTAACTCAGTTGGTAGCATGCTTGTTTAGCATGTGCAAAGCCCCGGGTTTACTCCTTAGCACCTTATAAACAGAACATGGCAGTCATGTCTATAAGCCCAGCATTCAGGAGGTAGAGGCAGGAGGATCACAAGTTCAAGGTAACAGTACACTGGGGGCACAGCCAGACTACATGAGATCGTGTCTCCAAAAAAACAAAACAAAACAGAATTAAATCTTGCCTCACCCCATCCTCAGGAGCAGAACCTTTGTGAGACCAGCAGAGTTACTGGCTGATGCATTGGGAAATGGCAGAGATAAATCTGAGACTCTTCCATCTTGAAGATGTACAAAGGGTTACCTTCTGATGGCAGTGGCGATGGTTTGGGGGTGCTGATGAAAGTGTGATTGCCATCCAAGTTTGATTTTGGAGCAGAAGTAGTCTAATAAGACACAGACATTATAAAATCTTTCTTGTAGGATACTGAAGTGCCCAACATTCCTGGATGAGGCTGAAAGCCTTAAATAGTTTTCTTACAAATGCTCTTGGAGTCCCAGCTGGCCTTCTTTTTTGGTTCAGCTCCTTTGAGGCCAAAGTGTGTATGTGAGAAAATGGAAGCGGACGAAAACAAAGCAAAACATAACCCTGAGGCAGGGTCTGAGTGGACAAGCATTGAAACAGCGGTAGAGTTCCGTTAGCAGATTGAATTGAATTGGTTGAATTAAGATACTGTTTTCCCACGATGCTTAATGATAACATCTTCAAGTCTAGAAGCCAGTTCCATCAATTGACATTCTGATGTCTTTAGGCCTGTTGCTTCCTTTCACTTCGTAGGCGTTACCTTGGCCTTTTCCTCTTTAGCTCTTTCAATAAATAATACCTACAATTAAGTCTTGACTGTCAACAACAATGGGGAAGAGGGGAAGCCGCGATAATTAAAAGATAATACCCCAGGGCCGACACCAAGTCAATTTTAGACATAAATGTCACCCTTTTCCCATGAAATCTCTTATAGCAATTGCTGATCCACGGCCAAAGCACACTGCTGGGTGCTGTGTGAGGCACGAACAAGAGGAAGAAACGCAGCACGCCAGAGACCAGGCAGCTGGTGGAGACTGTTTCTGCCGTGTCCATATAATGGGACCCTGCTCTCCCCTGAAGGAGGCCAAGGCATGCTTAGTCCTAGGAACAACTTGGACAGAGTATAGAGAGCTATAAAGACAGTCCCCAATGCCAGACTCCCACATACACGCTACACACAATTCCCTGTGAGTGCAGGCAAGAGAGCCCCATGTATGGGGTGGGATAGAATTCCTCTGACTGGGTTAGGTCATAGAGCAAAGATGAAGAGATTTCTCAGCTGTACTGGAGGTCCCGAGTCAGCGACTTAGTGAGTCAGAGGGAGACCATCTTCTGTGAGTCTGACCTCACAGACAAGGGAACATCTGTAAGGGAACCTGGGACAGCTTCAGAGAGAGACACTGTACTGGTTGATATTTTTTTTAAAAAAAAGATTTATTTATTTATTTATTTATTTATTTATTCATACAGTGTTCTGCCTGCATGTCAGAAGAGGGCACCAGATCTCATAACAGATGGTTGTGAGCCACCATGTGGTTGCTGGGAATTGAACCCAGGTCCTCTGTAAGAGCAGCCAGGGCTCTTCACCTCTGAGCCATCTCTCCAGCTCTGTAATGGTTAATTGTGACCGTCAACTTGACAGGATCTAGAATCGTCTAGAACAGAAAACTCTGGGCATCCCTGAGAGGGAGTGTCTCCATCAGGTTAACAGAGGTGAGAAGATCCACACTGACTGTGGAATGGAGGGTCTGGTGAGATGGTTCGGCAGGGAAAAGCACTTGTCATGAACACTTGGTAACCTGAGTTCAGTCCTCTATAGTAGAAAGAGAGAATCAGCTGCTGAAGGCTATCCTCTGACTTCCGAGTTTGTAAACACACACACACACACACACACACACACACCCTACCCATGAATAAAAACATTTTTTAAAGGAAGTGAGCTGGGCCGCAGAATTCATCTCTTTATGCTTCCTGACTGCTGATACCCTGAAACTAGCAATCTTGGGCTCCTGCGGCCACGCCCTCCCCTCAGTGGTGGATCAGAATCAATCCTTGCTCCCTTTGTCGGGTTATTTTGCCTCCTCGATGAGAATGATGAGCCAATACCCCGTCTTAGTGAGTTTGAGCTCCCAGAGCAAAGTGCCTAACAGAGGTGGAGTGTATGAGCTCAGGGTCTCTATTCTTCGTAGCCCTGGGAGTCATGTGTCAGCACAACCGGGTACTAGTGAGGATTCTCACCCTGGCATCTTACAGCTGCCGTCTTGCTTACATGGTTGAACATAAGCTCGTGAGTATTCTGGGGTCCTGTATGCTTCTTGTCGCAAAGGTTCTCTGTGGCACTCATACTGGCCTCGAGGACTCAGAGTCCTCTGCCTCAGCTCACTGCATGCTGGATGGCAGGTGTATGCCACGGTGCTGGCATAGCATCTGTTGTACAAGAACACTGTTGCACCATGGGGCTGCACCTCATTGCCTTGACTTTATTACCTCCCAAAGGCTCCACTTCCCAATATTAGATCCTTGGAAGCTAGGATTTATTTTCAATCTCTTTTACTTCTTCTTTCACAGTTTCATACTTGTATCCAGTGTATCCTGATCATACCCAGCCCCAACTTCTCCTTCCCATTCTCCCACAACATCCCCAGCCTGGCCCCTTCTGTCTTAGCTAGGGTTAGCATTGCTGTAACGAAACACTGTGACCGAAAGCACTTGAGGAGGAAACGACTTACCTTCCGCATCACTCTTCGTCCTCACAGGGAGTCAGGGCAGGAGCCTGGAGCCAGGGTCTGATGCAGGCACCTCCGCACCCTAAAGGCCTCTCCTTTCTTCTGTTACCCGGAGTCCAGCTAGAGCTGCCTGTTGCAGAGTGAGCTGATCTCGGCTTGACCTGGTGCAGGCAGTCACAGCCACAGTGAGGTTCTTGAGTGTGAGCAGCTTTGTCGTGTCCAGGGGACAGCTTGCTTCCCTATCCTCCATCTCTTGTATTCCTTCTGCTACCTCCCCAGCTCTGCTCTCCGCTCCCCGTGGGGGCTGATATTAATGTCCTGTTTAGAACTCCATAGTCACCCTTCTCAGGCATCTAGCTAGTTCTAAGTCTGCGCATTAACTGTAAGGATGAATGTAAATATGTAGATGGTAATTTGACAACCAGTTCATTTGTCTAAACAATAGCAGGTGTGGTGGTTTGAAAGAAAATGGCTCCCAAAGGGAGTGGTGCTATTAGGAGAGAAGGCCTAGTTGGAAGAAGTGTGTCGCTGTGGGGGTCGACTTTGAGGTTTGCTATGCACAAGCTACAGCCAGCGTCACAGTTCACTTCCTGTTGTCTGTGGATCAAGATGTAGTTCTGTCAGCTCCTTCTCCAGCACCATGTCCCACATGGACTAAGAAGATAATGGACCTCTGAGACGGTAAGCCACCCCCAATTAGATCCATTACTTTATAAGAATTGAGGCGGTCATGGTATCTCTTCACAGTGGTAAGGACTCTAAGACAGTAGGCTACTCCTTAGAGACTATGATCTTCTGAACCATGACATTTTAGTCAGGGTTATGGCACCAAGCCTGAATTATCTCCCGTCGGGCAGTTCTCAACTCTAGCCAGAAAGCAGCTGGAGATCCCATAACCGTCCTGTCGTTATTACATCAGTGGTACATCTTGCAAGGCAGGTCAGTATTCAGATTCATGGCTGGGGAATACCATTAATGACTTTTCTATTTTTATTTATATTTTTTGCTTGCTTGTTTTTTGAAACTGGGTCTCTCTATGTAGTCCTGGCTGTTCTGGAACTCACTACATAGACCAGGCTGGCCTTGAACTCACAGAGATTCACCTGCCTCTGCTTCCTGATTTCTGGTATTAAAGGTATAAGCGACCACACCTGGCCTGACTTTCTTTTAGTAGATAATGAGAATTACACATTTGAGAACACACATTCCTAAGCTTAGATGCCCTGTTTGAAATTTATAAATGGTGTAACTTGATCAAATAATTTAATCTCTGAAACTCATACTTTTAAAAAAAAATGGGAAAAATAAGGACCTGGAAGGGTAATGTACTCTGTGATCCCAGCACTTGGAAGACAGAGGCAGGAGGATTGTGAATTTGAGAATAGTCTTGAGCTATGTAGCAAAGCCCTATCTCAAAAGCCAAAACCAAATGGGAAAAACAAATTAACCTACATGATGCACCTGTCTCAGTGACCAGTATGCAGCATTGCTAAAAATACACAGTTCTGGAGCTGGTCTAAGCTCACTAGACCACATACGCTCACTCTGCCTCTGGTGATAGATGAGCTGTTTCACTGATCTTTGCCTCTGTATTATCATGAATAGGATGAAAATAGTGTTGCTACTCACATGTAGAGCTTTAAAATTTCTATTATTTGAGAATTCCAAACATGTATACAATAAAATATGATCATATTCACTACCTATTTCCCCCTCTAGCCCCCTCTCAGGTCACCCATAACACACCACCTCTCAATTTTATGTCTTCTAATTAATCCAGCGATTGT
Source organism: Myodes glareolus (assembly GCF_982192425.1). NCBI lineage: Eukaryota > Metazoa > Chordata > Mammalia > Rodentia > Cricetidae > Myodes > Myodes glareolus. The sequence continues at coordinate 10,590,604 of NC_142030.1, read as the reverse complement.
TACCCATACGTGGATGGGTTTAGGTCCATGCACCGAAGCATAGGCAACTCACCAGTAGCCACACCCCCAAAAGAAAATGACTCCTTTTCCCAGCGGCTATCAGCTGTCAGCAGTTCCCTACTTAAAAGGGAGGCCTTGAGAGCTCTTCCCCCATCCTTTCTGGAACTTCAGAAGGCTTGGTTTTGCTCAGGTCCCTGCAGATAGACACAGCTTCTGTGAGCTTCTGAAGGTAGCAGCAGGTCAGGTCCAGAGGGCAGCGTATTCCACAGCACTCCTCCTGCTCCCAGCCTTACATCCTTTCTGCTTCCTCTTCTAGGACATCCCCCGAGCCTTGTCAGAGGGTGGGTGTGGATAAAAATGCCCCATTTGGGGACAAGCATTCATGGTTGCTTATTATCCGCACTTTGACCAGTGCAGACCAATTCTGCACCGACTGCTGCCCACTACTAAAAGAAACCACCACGAAGAAGGCCAAGAGCAGCTCAGATCTACTCTGTGGGGGTCAGAGGGAGAATGGTCCCCATAGACTCAGATACTTGAACGTTTGGTCTCCAGTTGGTGGAACTATTTGGGAAGGATCAGATGTGACCTTGTGGGAGGAGCATGTCACTGGATAGGGGGCAAGCGGGGAGCTTTGAGGTTTCAAAAGCCCATGCCACTCCCAGTTAGCCCTCTGCCTCATGCTTGTGGATCAGATGGAAGCCCTCAGCTACTGCTCCAGCACCCTGCCTGCCACCTGCCTGTCTGCTCCCCACCATGATGGTTATGAACTTTAACTCCCCAGAACCCTGAGCCCCAAATTAAATGCTTTCTTTTATAAGTTGCCTTGGTCATGGTGTTTTATCATAGCAACAGAAAAGTAATTCAGACAGGATGAGGGTCTCACACCTCATCTTCAGCTTTCCTGTGATGTGCACCCGACAGACTCACAATTATCATGTTGCTGACCATATACGCTAAGTTAGCAAATATGACTGCATGCCATACACTTTGCAAAACATTTTAAGTTGACTTTTAAAATGTACAATAGTTCATATTTTTCTTTTTTATTAAGAATTTTTTATACAATCTTTTCTCATTTTACATAACTATCCCTGTTCCTCATTCCCCCCTCTCCTGCTTCCTCCACCTTTCCCCCCATCCCACTTCCCCATTCACTCCCTAGAAAGGGTAAGGCTTCCTGTGGGGAGTCAGCAAAGTCTGACACTTCACTTTGAGGGAAGACCAAGGTCCTCTCTCCTCTATCTAGGCTGAGCAAAGTATCACTCCAAAAAGAAGGTGCTCCTAGATGCCAGTTCAAGCATTAGAGGTAAATCCTGGTAGCACTGTCAGTGCCCCCACAGATTGTCCATGCCTCACAGCTGTCCCCTCATTCCATGAGTTTAATTTGGTCCTATGCAGGTTTGCCCACTGTCAAAATAAAACACTATACTGCCAGCAATGTCATCTTTAGAAATAATCTTTGTTTTCTTCCCCTCCCCTGCCATGCCAGACTTTAAATTGTGATGCTCTGTCCTCTAGATGCCCATTGCAGGGATTACAGTCATTAGACACCACACTTCATGGTTTTTCTTTAATTTGTGCCTTTTTTTCTACTAAAAACTTGATTTATTGCTTAAAAAGAAGGCAAGATCTAAACATAAATATTTATAAGGCATTTTGACAACATGGCCATTACCAAAACAACAACAGTAGGTTCCAAAAAAGATCCTGTGATCTTTTGACTGGTAGAGCAAGTTTTCTAAGAATTAAATTTTAAAAAATCAAGGACAGCAGCATTGCCAGTCTGTTGCCAGTGTGTCGTCATGCCAGCCTGGAGTGCTACCATAGCTCCTGTTCCATTTTTCAAACTGGACTCTTGACAAATTCTTTTTGGCATTTTGATGTAGGAGGTCCTTCTGTATTTCTGTTGCTTTCATTGGTTAAATAAAGAGACTGCCTTGGCCTTTTGATAGGGCAGCCCCTAGGTGGGCGTAGTAGACAGAACAGGATGCTGGGAAGAAGGGAAGTGTGGCAGACGAAGATGGATGCTGGTTAGACTCATGCAGGTAAGCCACAGTCAAGTGGCGATATACATTAATGGAGATGGGTCAAACAAATATGTAAGAGTTAGCCAATAAGAAGTTAGAGCTAATGGGCCAGGCAGTGTTTAAATGAATACAGTTTCTGTGTAATTATTTCGGGTGTAAGCTAGCTAGCTGGGCGGGATGGAACAAAGAGCCCGTGTCCCGCCGCCCACTCCCCCATACTACAGCATCTCACAGACTTAGACAGGATTTCTAAGTCTGCCATTCTCATATTCTCAGACTCTCATGGTGTAAGGGGCTCACGCCTCCCTTTCTGGGCCCATGGTTCACGTTAAGAGGGCAGGTGCCAAGACTGGTTAAGTTCTACCATTTTTCCGGAGCCTCACCCATTCCCTTCTATATCACACATGACCCAGAAGTAAACTGCCTGAAATCTGAATTGAAGAATCCATATCACATAGACATGGCTTGTACAACCCCAGAAAAGGCAGTGACTCTGGGCAAGTGTTTGATCCTTTCTCTTTGACCGATCAAGTAAACCCCCACCAACGTATCTCTTTCCATGTTTGATATGCCCCTATGTGAGGATCTCCCCATCGATCAACCAACTGAGCATATGTGCGTTAGACACGCATAAAGCCATGATGTTACAGCAAAGGAGAGGATGGGTTCGGGATACCGCACACCATGGGGAGCATTCTTCCTGGCTCGGAGGAGAGGATGGGTTCAGGATGCTTCACACCATGGGGAGCACTCTTCCAGGCTGGGACTCCTTGCTACTCTACTGTCATCCTCCCCCTGCACCAGTTCGGCTCACACCTCCTCTTCTGCCCCCGCCCCGGGGACGTAGAATCCCCCCCACAGCTGCCTGCCATCCTTAGCCACACGCCCCTCACATCTTGAAGGCCCATTAGTGTCACCCTTCAGCCCTGGCCTCACTTAAGTTCTGTCTCTAAAGCCAGGATATGGATGGTAGTGGGACGGGTAGGGTGACAGTGAGCAATAATTCATTAGCATGGTGGCACAGAGCAATGGGGAGGCCAGGAGACAAGGCCGTGCAGCGCTCCCTGGCACTCCATTCGTTTCCAAGGGAAAACAATTCCGATCAGAGCTATAAAAAGAACGCTGTAGGATAAGGCATGCCTCTCTCCCCACTCAGGCGATTTGTTTTCAATGAGAGCCTGGGCACTTGCTGACCTCCCCCCAGCCTTTCTCCCAGCATATTTCTTATCTGTTCTTTTATTCAGCTGGGTCGTTTTCATTGTCTCCTGCTCAGAAACGCATGATAACGATCTAGCTTCGTGGCATTAGGAAAATCCGCTTCTCAACAAAGGAACCTGCCATTGTGCCCAAGCACTTCAAAGCTCGCCCGGTATCTTTATTTTTACTGTTTCTTTTCTTTTTCATTTCTTTTTTTTTTTCAACAGTATGAATAATGTGGTTTGCATCCAAGACTATCTGTGGGAAAATGTACTTCCCATTGCTTGGATCCCAAACTGCTGACCACTGACAGAAAGATACAGTAATTTATTCTAAGCTTTGCAAAAGTGTTTTAAATACTTTTCTCTTCTAAATAGAACACAATAGTAGCTGATAGAGATCTCGCTGCAGGCATTAAGTAAGTACTAAGAGTCAAGATGCTTCAACTAGATTATAAGTCTTCATCTTGGCATATCTACATATCATTATTAATTAGGTATAAATAAAACTTGATATATGGAAAATGTTATGATACACCAGACATAAAAAAAAATGCCCACATTGTCATAGGAAAAGCTGGTGAGACCACCAGATACCACAGCAAAGGACAACATGGACAAGGAATATAGGAAATGAAGGTAGGTTTAAGACTGGGGCTTTGTCTTGGCCAACAGGACACGAACCAGGGTCCCTGGTAACCGGAAAGAGAGAGGAACGGAGGGACAAGAGACACAAAAAATGATGGCAAGTCTGCTTTCTGATCAAGCTGCAAACTTTATTTTTTTTTTCCTCAGGAACATTTTATAGCTAAAGGGACTCACCCTACTTTTTACTTTGCTCATAAGGTAGTATGCATTGAAGACCTAGATCCTAGACTGTGTTGCTATATATACACGCACACATGCATGTGCACACACACACACACACATCACATGTTGTTCAACAGCAGAGCTGCTCTGAGGAATGTATCAGTAGGTGACTCTGTGAATGTCAGGACATCATAGAGCCCACATACACAAACCTAGAAGGAAATAGCCCATGGTGCACTCAGCCCAGATTCATCAGTCGCTTAGACTTCTCTCCATTTGCTTTATTGCTGTTATTTATTTCTAATATATATGAATTCCTTTTAAGCATTTGAGAGTCAGTTGTAGATATCAGCCACTCTAGCCCTAAATACCTCAGTAATTTAGTCCCTTAAGAAGAAATAGAACAGTGCCGAAGAGATGGGCCCGTGGTTAAGAGCACTGGTTCTTGCAGAGGATCCTGGATTGATCACTAGTGGCCGCGTCGTGGCTTACATCCATCCACAATTCCAGTTCCAGGGAATCTGATGCCCTCTGTGGGCAGCAAGCACACATGTGGTCAATACAACATGCAGGTAAAACATCTGTACTCATAAATAAATCTAAAAAAACAAATTAAAAAAGAAAGCCAGGTGTGATGATGCATCCCAGCATTCAGTATACAGAGACAGGAGAATCTCTATGAGTCTGAAACCAGCCTAATCTGCATAGTGTGTACCAGGCCAGCCAAGATTACATAGTGGGACCATGTCTCAAACAAAACAAAACAAAAGCCTTTCTCTTATGCATCACAGTTTCTTTATAAAATTAAGGATGTGTAACATTGACAGGGCGCACGCCTTTAGTCCCAGCACTTGGGAGGCAGAGGCAGGTGGATCTCTGTGAGTTTGAGGCCAGCCTGGTCCAGGACAGCAAGAACTGTTGCACAGAGAAACCCTGTCTTGAAAAAAAAAAAAAGGAATGTGTAACACTGATGACATACTGCTCACTAATTCAGAGTATACATTCAAATTCCACCCTGGGTCCCAGTAATGGAAAAAAAGAATCTGCCCTCTCAAACCAATAGCTAATTCAGATTATGTCTCGTTTTGTGCTGACATATCTCTTTGTTTTTAATTTTTATACAATTTGTTTATTTATTTATTGGGTCCTTTTTGAGACAGTGTTTCTCTGTGTAACAGTCCTAGCTATCCTGGAACTTGCTTTGTAGACCAGACTGGCCTCAAACTCACAGAGATTCACCTGCCTCTGCTTCCCAAGTGTTGGAATTAAAGGCATATGCCATCACCACCTGGCTATAAAATTTTTTTAACAAAATAATTTTTTATAAAAAGTCTTTATAAAATTTAAAAATAAAAATAATTTATGTGTAATTTTAATTGTATTTTAGCTGGCACATAGAATGTAAAAACCAGCTCTAATATATACATATATATAGATAGATAGATTATATCTATATATATGGTATATCTATTTTCTTCTCTAATTTAGAATGGTTCTTAGCCATTTCTTTGATTTTTTTCACACTTTTGAAGACTATAGACTAGTTATTTGTAGACTGTTCTTCAATTTGAATCCATGCAGTTTTTTTTTAAAGATGTATCTTAATTTGAATCATAGCATATATGTGAGTCAGTGTGTGGGTATGTGATGTATGTGTTCGTGCCCATGGAGATCAAAGATGTCAGGTTTCCTGGAGCTGGAGTTACAGATGGCTATGAACTACCCACGATGGGTGCTTGGAATCAACCTTGGGTTCCCTGGAAGAGCAGCCAGTGCTCTTAACCCCTGAACCATCTCTGCAGCCCCGTTATCACTTTATTCTCATTACTAATCTAATTATAAAAGTGAAAACTATATTAAGCTAGAATGGCTGTCCCCACTGTAGGTGGAACAGTGCCTGATCCTGTCACCCCAGGATCTTTTTTTTAAAAAATTATTTATTTATATTTTACGTACATTGGTGTTTTGCCATGAGTGTTGGTCTCCTGGAACTAGAATTACAGACAGTTGTGAGCTGCCTTGTGGTTGCTGGGAATTGAACCTGGGTCCTCTGGAAGAGCCGTCAGTGCTCTTAACAACTGAGCCGTCTCCCCAGCCCCACCCCAGGATCTTCTACACTCATTTTAGGTTTCTTTTCCCCACCATGGAACTAGTCTTTCTTCCAAGGAGCTCCAACTTGCTTAATGGAAGGTGATCCAGCATATGTCATGATTTCTAGGTCTTCTGGGAACTGAGATTGCACACATACATGTGTGTGTATGTCCGTTACCATACCAGTGTTGTGTGTATACATGGAATATATATATACATTTCAGGCTGTCAGGATCACAGCTTATATAAGGGATATTTTTATACATGTATATGGTTACATCTATATACTGCTGTTCGTACTGATATCTCTAATATCAGTTCAGTAACACAGGGCACACCTTATATATTTTTTTTTTGCTGGATTTGTAACTCCAACAATGAGAAATCTACCTCTTTTTACTCTTGATAACATTGTTCATATGCTAATGCATACCTCTCCCAATAAACAAATTTAACTAATGTTCATTTCTAGTTTTTTTTCTATAAACTTTGTAGAAGTGAATACATAAATCTTAAGTGTACAGTTCTACAGACAGTGACAAACTCATCTCTCTCACCAAACTCTCAGGATAGGCAACAACCCCCCTCCATCCCAAAGAGTTTGCCGGACAACCATCTTTCTGCCTACAGCAGCCATTTTTAATCATATTCACTGTTGATTTTTGTCTCTTTGTTTGCATATAAATGGATATACAAATATATAAATGAGCACATAAATGAGTCATTCAGGATCTGCTCCTTTCTGTTTGGCTTCTGTCCCTCAACAAGATGAAGAACTTGGTCCAGGATCTTGCACGTGTTGACAATTCTTCCCCTTTTATTGTATCAGATGCTATTGTTTGACACACCACATTCGGCTTATCTATAAACAGTTGTGTTGTTTTTGGTTGTTGGGTCTTACGAATAGCGTTCTCACAAACATGTCTGTAAAGCTCTTTTTGTGGGCGTACTTCCTCTCATTAATCTCCATTAGTCGCTCAGAACCATTTCTTTTGTTTTCTTAATGGCCTCTATTGTTTTTCCCATGTCGGCAATTTCTTTTCTTATCTCCACTATTTCTTTCCTAGTATTTACTATGGGTTTAGAAATTTAGACTTCATAAAGGACCTTCCTCAACATGCACATTGTAACTATAAATACAGTTATATGGACTTTTATCTATTTTTATAGCTTATTGATAATGATTTCTAATCTACTGCTGTTGCAACAAAAAGGTTTCAGTCTTTGAAAATGTATTCGGGCTTATTACATAATCCCCTATACTATCTCATCAAAATGCTCCTGGTGCACATTGAATTATTTTGGTTTGGCTTGGTTTGGTTTGATTTTTGTTTTGAGATAGGTTTCATATGACCCAGGCTGGCCTCAAACATGCACTATAGCACCCTTCTTCTTCTTCTTCTTCTTCTCCTTCTCCTTCTCCTTCTCCTTCTCCTTCTCCTTCTCCTTCTCCTTCTTCTTCTTCTTCTTCTTCTTCCTCCTTCTTCTTCCTATTATTATTATTCCTCTTCCTCCTCCTCCTTCCTCTTCCTTTTCTCTTCTTCCTGTTGTTGCTGCTGCTGCTAGAGAATCTTATTGTTAGATTCACATGTATAAGATCAGGGGAGGGAATGTGGGGCCCAACCCCCGAATCCTGGGGATGAAGAAGTTAATAGACAGTGGACAGAGAAGGCACAAGTGGGGAGGCTCGTCCCTGCCTGGAATATTTCCCACCCACCACCCCACTTGGATTCCAGATCTCCTGGAGAAGCTTGGAATAGCCTTTCCCCACTCCCTGTGCTCTCTTCTGTCTTCAAACCTGTCTCCTCATCTCTCCCTTAGCCGCACCTGGAAGACCCAATAGTGTGTCTAGCACCCCAAGATTTGTCATGGGCCTCTCTGTAGTAGGGATGTACAGGGAGGAGAACCCAAGCTGCATCCCGCCTGTTTCCATGCCACCTAACCCCTTCTTCCTGCCTCAGAAAGAGCGGTCCTAACCCAGGCCTTAATGCCTTCAGATTGGTGGTCCTCTTCCATAACTAACTCAGTCTGCTCTTCGTGGTCTGAGGAGCGCGACAGGCAAAACAAAGCCAATTCCTTTGTCACTTCCAAATCTTGATCTGTACGGTCCCACTGCAGGGGTGAGGTGAAACCAAGGTGTACTGAGTCTAAAGGTAGACTGGTCCACCTGCTTGTGGCGGATGTACATGAACTAATCCTCCTGTCTCTGCCTCCAAGTCCAGGGGTTACAAGTATAAACCATCACACTGATTTATATGGTACTGGGAATTAAATCAAAGACATTTGCATGCCAGGAAGGCCCTCTACCACCTGAGCTACAACCCAGCTCAGCTACACCCCCACCTCCACCTATGTACTTGGAAGAGAATGTGTCATCTTTAGGTGTTGGCTACCAGGCTATAAATGTCATTTGGATTAAGACAGACTCATTTATTGTCTAGTTCTTCTGTAATTTCACGGTTTTGAGCTTTGTCTAGTCATTTCAATTTCTGAGAAGGAGGTAAAAGCTGCATCCAGTTCCGATTGTGGAACTGTTTTGTGCTCCCATGAATTCTACCAACTTTCTTTGAGTATTTTGTAGCTGTCATTACATGCATACATGCTTAGAGGGTTATTATGTTTCCTGATGAATTCATGTTTTATTATTATGCAACTTCCTTTCTCTGGCACTATGTCTAGTCCTGAGATATGTTTTGTCTGACATTAGCATGTTAATCACTGATAATTAATAAGGCTTTCCTATGCCTCTAGCTCATCATTGCCAATTGTTTATTTTCAATCTGTGTCTTATTCTTAAAGCATCCATCTTGTAGACAGTAGATAGTTTGCCTTGAACAGTCATAAATTTTAAAGAAATTAAGAAGGACATAAAAGAACTTTCCAACTCAGCGGGGAGTTCTTTATTTCTTCTCTTATGCATTTTTCACATCCAGAATTTCCATTTGGCCCAAAGTCGTAAGTTATTCCCTGTGTCATGTTTCCAATATCCTTTATTCAGACTTTGAAGCTATTTATTAAGTTTAATTTACATTCCTGTTCTTTTTGGTCCATTAAGTCTGCTTCCTCTGGTTTTTGGCCTTTCTTTCATGATTCTTGTGTTCCTCGTGTTCTCCTTTCGTTTCTTCTGAGTTCAGGTCCACTGGAGACTATTAGCTCCCTTCACTGGTGGTGCATACCTTGGCAGAGAGACAAGGGCCTCTACTCTCAATTTTATGGCCTCCAAGTGAGTTGGGAAAGCGGGCGTGTGTATCAAGGTACTACAAGGTGACATCATTCTGCGTTTAAGCACACCTATACAAACTTTTCCTCCGGGCATTGTCCAGATCCTCTACCTCAGCGCAGCTCATTTCCGGAGGTGACCCTTCCCTGTGACGACTGCCAAGGCCCAAACGTTGCAGAGTGTTCTGGTGAGGAAACAGCGAGTGGAGACTGTCCAGCTAGCCTCTGCTCTCCACCCCGGCGAGGATCGAGAATTTTATTCTGCTGACCCCGAACGCATGTCTAATTCCCTGATCTGTAAAAGACGTGCAGTGGACAGTTGTCTACCCGTGTGAAAGAAGCTTAAGGGAGAAACACCAAGCATTGCTGGTTGACGTTGGTTGGGGTGTATTCCCTTTAAATAAATGAGTCGTTAGAGATGAAATTTGATATACCATCCAAAGAAGAAATATAACAAGCCACGAGCCCGGAGAAGTCAACTGTAACAAGTGAAAATTTTGAATAAGTCAATTAATGAGAACTCACTGAGTGATAAAGACAGTAAATCAAGCAAGCACTTAATCCCAGAGGAAACTGATTTTATAGACTTAATGGTATCACTGGTGCCAGATTTCTGGTCCCTGAGGGAGTGTTTCCCAGGCCTCTTCCAAGCCTCCCCCTGTCCTGCCCACTCCTGTCTTCCTTGCCTAGAGTTCCAGCTAGAACCAGCTGCCGTGTGACTAGACAGGAACCTAGCTGAGCCTAAAGGGACTGAAAGGCAGAAAAATGCAGCCATAACTAGTGTTGTGGAAACCTGGCTGGCTCTGGTGTGGTCTGAGTTCCGGAGGAAGGAATCTTCCAAGGGTGCAGTTATCTGTTCCCTCTTTTAAGCAGCAGGCAGAGCTCTGGCTACGCTTGTAAGAGAGGCACACTCATGTTCACACACGTGTAAGAGAGGCACACTCATACTCAAACGTGTGTTTTACTTCTGACAGGGAACCTGATCCCCAAAGAACCATGTTGTTGCCAGGAGGCAGAGCCTGTGCAAGCCAAAAAGTAACTGGAAAATCTACCCACTCTCATTTGACAGTAGGGGAAACTGAGGTCTGGGTGGAGAAGGTAGTTTGTGCAGGATCTGACAGAGGTAAGTATGGGCCAGCAACCAGTCAATCTGATCTTTCTTTTGAGACAGGGTTTCTCTGTAACTCTGGTTGTCCTGGAACTAGCTCTGTAGACCAGGCTGGCCTCGAGCTCACAGAGATCCGTCTGTTCTGCCTCTCAAGTGCCGGGATTAAAGGCGTGCGCCACCACCACCCAACACCAATCTGATGCTTAAACACATGATTTCTTCACCACCAAGATTTCCATGATTGCTCATTTCTAAAGTCCATTCTTTATAGTCCTGCCTGCTGGAGGTCACCCATCTTGATGTCTTGCTAATGAATGCACACATACTTCTAGAGATAGGTTTTATCCCTTCTTGTTCTGCATCTTACTTCTTTTTAAATTTATTTTTTGCTGTGTTTGAGCATATCTGGGAGTACACACTTGTGAGCACACTGAGTCTAGTGGAAGATGTCACGTGCCTATTCTAGCACACTCTCTGGTTTATTCCTTTGAGACAGGGTCTCTCAGTGAGCCCGGAGTTAGGCTGGCAGCCAGCAAGCCTCAGCAAAATCCCCTCTCTCCCCAACACGGCACTGGGATTACAGGTGTGCACACACAACCACACTTGACTTCTTATGTGGGTGCTAAGGATCTGAGCTTGGTTCTCATGACACACAGCCATCTCTCTAGCCATCGCTGTTTGTTGTTGTTGTTGTTGTTGTTTGTGACAGTTTGTTTACATTGTTCAGACTGACCTCGAACTCCTGCCCCAGCCTCCTCTGAGTGCTAAAGTCACAGGCATTTGGACAGAAGGGTTTATAGAACCTGAATTGAGAGACAGCTCTGAGGACCCCAGGGGACTCTCGTTTGCTGCCACAGCCCTGAAGGATGTACAGTTAGCGGGCTCCTCACTTGGCTGTCATTGTTCTTTTCCCAAGCCACCATATTGTGTCAGCTCTGTGGGATGCTGGGTGTATAGAACTGAAGCGGTTTTAGTAGCCTGCTAGTGACAAGCCACAGCCCAAGAAATTACGAACACAGCAGGTGTGTTTGCCCACATATTTAATCTCAGCACTCGGGAGGCAGAGAAGGTGGATCCCTGTGAGTTCAAGGTAACCTTGGTTGACACAATGAATTCCAGACCAGCCAGGGCTTCACAGTGAGACCTTGTCTCAAAAAATATATATATAACAAATCACAACTAGCTGTCTGTGTGCTAACTACATGATGGAGTTAAATCTGGGCTCTGTGGATGAACAAAAGCCAGACAGACACTTACCCAGCAGACACTGATCTGAACGCACTGCCATCCCTTCTGTACACACGTGTGGGGTCCTGTTCACCCCAGCAGCCCACAATGTCCACTTGTAGGTGGTGACAAAAAAAAAAATCAATGATTGATGCAGAGTCAAATATGACAGGCTTTGTAAACACGGCCTAAGGGACAGACAGAGACCTGTACATTTGTAAAGACACAGACTTCTGTTTTTGTCCTAGATGATGTCTTTTTTGTTGGAGACTAGTCAATTGTAGATTTATTATTTAATTTATTAGTGTATTATGTTTGTATGTACACATGCACCACAGATCACAGGTGGAGGTCAGAGGATAAGTTTGCGGGATAGGTTTTCTCCTTCCAGCCTTACATGGGGTCCAGGGAATTGAGTTCAGGCCGCCAGGCTTGCATAGCAAGCACCTGTACCCACCAAGTCATCTCACCAGCCCAGGCTGTGTTTTTCTTTTGTAAGCTAACTTGTATCTATCTGACTTTAAAATGCTGGCGCTCAGCATCTTCTTGTGGAAGTAGAGGAAATGGCAAGAGTACTCACTTATTCCAGAGTGATTCTGACTTGGGCTTAGTGGAAATCAGACTCTGAAATTATTAATTTTTTTGTGTTGACTGGACTAGACTCAAGGATGCCCAGAAAACTGATAAGAACATTATCTCTGGGAGTGTCTATGAGGGAGTTTCTGGAAGAGATTGTCCTTTGAGTAGGCGGATGATAAAGATTCACCCCCATCAGGGCAGGAAACATCTTCTCATTTATCCAGAACTTGCATGGACTAGAGAGGAAAGGGAAATTCTGTGTTTTTAGGTGGGACATCCATCTCCCCATCTTCTCTATCTTCTGCTTCAGCTGTTGGCTTGGTTGTTGGGCTTTAGACCCTGACCATGCTAAAATGCTGGACTTCTTAAGTCTTTAGCTTGCACATACCACATGGTGAACATTCCAGGCTGTTGTATCTGCTCGAGTCAATTTCCATATCAAGTCTCCTTGGCACAGCCTTTCTGTTCTCTTTCTCTGGAGATCCCAGCTCACATGGTTCCCTTAGGTCATATATGAACCTTGGAGCTGGCCATGGTCCCCGTTGTCTCTTAGAGTCTTCACAAGACTTCTTCTCTGGTTTATGTTATGGATCTTGGAGATGAAATTCTTGGTCTGGACATTCATAGACATCCTAGAGGGAACAGCAGACTCAACTGGGAAACTAGGGAGGACCCTGGAGTTCTAAGAGCTTATGGAAAGAAATAGAAGGTGGGGAAGGTGGGGCCATTCTGGAGGAGGGGCTAGGCAGGAGACAAATGGAAGATCCTCTACTGGTCTCTGCTTGGGGTCTGCCTAAGTTATCTGAAGAGAAGGAAGGCTTTGTTCCAACTTCATTCTGAGATTTTCAACCAACCTGGCTTCTCATAGGGAATCCATCTCCTTTGCTTCTTGGCTGAGTTTTGTCCATGAGAACCAGGGATGTTAAAGCCACAAGGAAGCTGTGTTAGTCTCTCCTTCCACATTTGAAGAAGCGGAGTCTAAAGAGGAAACAGACATTGGTTACCAGGCGCTCTTCATCTAGTATCCAAGCCAAGTGGTCAGCTCTAAGTATATGTACATGTAAGCAACATTAAATAGACTCAGTAGTATATGTGTATGTACATATATGTATGCACATACATATAATAACAATAAAAGAAGAAGTCATGGATCTAAGAGGTAGAGGGGGAAGCAAGAAATGTTGGAAGGGGGAGTTCTAGGTAAAAATGATGCAGCTCTCATGTATGAAATTCTCAAAACATAAAAAATTTTATTTAAAAAAGGGGGGGCAGCATCTTGGTAAAGGGACAAGGGACAAGATCCCAAATAACAACCAACTCCTTGTCCACTTGGCCAGTGCTTCACAAGAGGAAGAAACAGGAAAGGGATAAAGAGGGAGGCAGGTGTGGGGGCCGGGGGAATCTGTGGAGGAGCCTCCACTGCAGAAATCACCAGCACTTAGGATTCAGGGGATTTCTCCTGTCCGGAGGAAATGTGTTTTCATAATCCGCCTTCTATGGCTGGTGGGAAAAGAATCCTTCAAATCCCCAAGGAATCTTAGGAAAACTCTATTAGATTCTAGCCTTCAGCCTGTCTGAGTCATAGCAACTATAATAAATTCAGAGTGCGTATTTTCTTAACATTTCTCATTTTTGGGTGGGAAGGAGGAGTTTACAAACGTGGGAAGGAGGAGTTTACAAACGTACGAAGGGTGCACACTGGGATGGCCTCATCATGAGACATGATCTCGCCACATCTGGACGTCCAGTCAAGACGTTTTCTACAGAATTCCAGAGGAAGAAGGTGTTGGGGTGAGGAAGTGGGATTGAGTTGGGTCTACGTAGAGTCTACATGGCTCACCGACCCTTTCTGTTGAGGACACACATCCAGGCTGTTTGCTTTGTTTGGAACACTCTTCTCCACTTCCGACTCTAGCACTACCATACTGCCACCAGGCTGAGACGGTTCTTCTCAGGGCTCAGCCGAAATATCTTCCCGGTGCCCTGTGCTTCGGGTAGCCAACTGGCAGTTAACTATGTCTACATTTAGCTGCTTAACCCCTGCTCTCGACCTCTCATAAACTCCATGGGTCTGTGTTTGTTTTGTCCATAACTACCACAGTGCTGGAGCATGGTTGGGGACCAAGGAAAATGTAACCGAAGCCCTGAAGTGGGTATCACCTGCCTCCAGCATGGCACTGTCCTTACCGAGATCAATCGGAAGGCAGATGAACAGTGAAGAGTGTACACCTCTTGGCTTCCTCATCCCATGTTCAAACTGAGCTGTACTGTTAAGAAGCAGCCCCGGGAGACAGAGGACTCGCGGCCGTGACTTGAAACAAGCAATCCATAGACACAATCGCTCTGGGAGCTGACTGAAGAAGTGAGTCTGGTGTGTGACCCCACGACTCCTGGGGACACAAGGCTGAGAAGCACAGAAATGTCCCACAGATGGAATAAAGAGTTCTCAGATCAGAGTCCCAGAGTCACAATTCAAGGACAGGTGTCCAACCTTGGGTGGCTTGGTTTTCTGGTGCCCTCATTCCCATCTTGGGTGAGCCTGTAGCATTGGACCCTTGGTGGCTAAGGTTCACTGATTTGATCAGAGTACCAATTCTCCATGGTTCTCCAAAGTCAAAGCCAACTAGTTACACATCTGAGTTCTTTCAGTTTGGGGTGGGAACTCATTGCTAAACATGGCTCCATATGTATGCTAGTGGACCCTGACAAAGAGCTAACTTTTAAGTGCTCTACACACTGTAGAGTGTGTCCCATATATTTGGCTGCTGGATTCCTGCAACATTGCAGGGAGGCTTGATCACGTCACCGGTTTAAAGGATGTCCACGGGGACCCACAAAGATTAGGATACACAGTTAGGGAGTGGAGTTGAGGCGTGGCCAGGCTGCCCTCCTTGCCACCTTCCAGCTCCCCTCATTTGCCTCAGAGAGCCACAGGTTTTCCAGCTGAATCTGGGACGTTTCTGGTGGAACACAGGATGTTTTCCAGCAGTCAGTTGGGCCCAGCTTGCACATCAGTGTGGGGGCCACTCCATCATTTCCTGTTCCCATCCAAGACAGGGAAGCTCTCCACCTGGCAACACTGGTTTTGTTATTCATTGATTGTGTAGTTTTGGTGCTAGACATGGAACCCAGAGCCTTGATCATGCCTCGTTCTTCCCCTGAGTCACATCCCTAGCCCCTAACGCTGCTATTAAACTCTATTGAGCCCCAGTATCTGAGACCCAATATTTGGTCCTGGCCATGTGTGCATGTTTGGAGAGAGCAGCCCAGTGCTTTAGTTCCTGGAGAGTGGGGCACAGGCCTGAGCCTGGAGAAACACTGCCCACTGGCTGCTTAGCCAAGCATGTCCTGTGTCTGACTATACTATGGAAGTCTCTTACAGTAGGCTCGATAGGTTGGGGACAGGTTAGAGCGTTGGGAGCCAGGCCTGCTTCTCGGTAGTCAGACTACTGAGAGTCAGGCTATTGTCCCCAGAAGAGGACTCAGAAAGACCAGATCCTGGATGCAAAACAGAAGGGCAGCAAGGGAGGAAGCTAAGGAAGCCCCTTATCTCATTTATGTATTCTTCCTCCCTCATTTCCTCTTGTGCTCTTCAGCCCAGCTCCCCCTCACCCCGCCCCCAGTCTCTGGCTTCCTGGCCGCTATCTAGCCAATAACCTCCCACATTTGCATTCTCAGCCCCTCTCTGCTCCCATAATCTCTTCTGCAGGCTCTTCCCAGGGCCGTATTTACCACCACACAGGATTTCCGTCGATAACAGCAGGGCCTGGTCGGTCCAGAACTGCCCCGTCTCCTCACGGGTGCCTATTTACAGCAAGGCAGGAATCTTAATTTCTCTTAAGAATGTGACATTCCTTAGGTGTCTAACCCACACTGGACCACCAAGTGAGCTTCTCAAACACCTTGCTCCTGTCCCTCCACAGTGAGCTCTCTGAATCAAGACTTAAAAAGAAAAAGTCGGCTCTGTCTGTGTCTCTGTGTGTGTGGATGCCTCAAGTGCAGACATAAGTTACTCAGGAGGCTTGTCCAAGGTCGGTTACTCACCTACAAATCTCTGCTCTGAGGACTGCGGGGCCACATCTCCAAGCAACCCTGGGGAGGGCCTCTTGCGAACAGGAAAGGGATACAGCGCCCCCTTGTGGTCATTTCTCTCACCTCCTTAACGCCAGGATTTTTCACACACAAGAAAATATACTCACAGGCAAGGTGTTTAATTAACTTCTAGCTGATGTGTAACATGCATTCAGAAATATGCACAGCGTCACACACTCAAAATACTCCTCCAAATGGACACACTCAGGAAAGCCAAAGCCTGTATCGTGGAGTATGCCCCTGATCTGAAGTCCTTTCCCAACCCCACTCCCACCCTCACCGACTTCCCAAACCACTCAGGGCAACTGTCCTAACCCACACATCAGTTTTGTCTTCTGGGACTTACTTTAAGAAGCAGAATTCCAGATACTTAGGGGGTAAAAGACGAACTTGCCTTCCTCTCCAGTACCGGGGGCAGAGCGCCTTAAGCCTGACTCTCGTCTTTGACTCGTTTTTATTTGCCAAGATCGCTGACTTCTTAACTCCACAGAAACTGCGAGGACTTTTAGGAAAGGATCGTTCTAGTGAGAAACGCAGCTGTGGGTAGAATGCCGTGTGGGCAGGTGCAGGGAAACAAGAAAAAGAAATGAAGGTGCCAATAGGAGCCTGGAGCCTGAGAGTCTGGGCCTCCAGCAAGGCACCATGGGAAACGGAAAACACGTGTTAGCATTTCTCATGAGGGAGAGGAACGAGTTCAAACCTGTCCATCATCTACAGCCAATCATATTCATTTCCCCCATTTCTAGAGACGCTGTGTCTGCAGGAAACCTCACCCTCTACTCCTTTAAACAAGGATTACAAATCAGAAGCACAATGGCACACGTGTCAATCTTGGTGGTAAGATAGGGCTTAAAAAAAATCACAAGGGGCCATTGAGATGTCTCAGCAGACAAGAAAGATTGTGGGCAAGCCTAACGACCTAAGACCTAAACTCAATCCCTGGAGCCCGTGTGATAGAAGGAAAGAAGCTACTCCCAAAAGGTGCCCTCTGACCTTCACGAGCATACCATGGCAAGCATGTGCCCACTAATAAATACACACATGATAAACGAATGAACCTTTATAGATTTAAAAAAATTACTATTAGAGACACTTAAAACGGTCATAATGCAATATAAACCAATAATATTCTTTAGTCCCAGAAGATCTCTACCAACCCCAGAGAAGCCCTGTGCTCATGGCCTGGGTAATTCCATCCTCAAAGCCAAGGTGAGATGAGGTGGCCAGACCTAACCCACAAGTGTGTCTGTCACACAGGCTCGAGGGTCCTCGGTCCTTGTCAGGGGAAGGGCTGCTAAGCCTTCTTTCATAGCACCCACAGATGCAACTGAAAGACTAAATGCCAATTAAAAGAATAAATATTTACCCTAATGACTAGATTAAATTAATTCTAATAACTGATTCTAGTGCCACACATTCAAATTATGATATTTTAACATGTCATTGAAATAGAAATAATTACAACGATCTTTCACTCTTCACTGCTGTGACATCTTTGAAATCTGCTGTCTAATTTATATCTTCAGCACATCTCGATTCGAATGAGCCATGTTTCAAGTAACTGTGGAACTGAGCTTTGTGGCCCTGAACAGTGTGTGAAATGCCATCAGTATTCTGAAGTGCCGCTTAGAAAAGGATTGTTGGGGCCCGCGAGATGGTTTATGATGTGGGTGGGATTCCCCTCTTTTCACTGTGAATATGTTTTATTACCATTGGTTAATAGAGAAGCTGCTTTGGCCTTTAACAGGCAGAATAAAGCCAGGGGTGGAATTCAAACAAAGATGTAGAGACAGAGTAGTTAAAGAGTCACCATGTAGCTGCTGAAGGAGAAAGATGCCAGAATGCCTGAACTTTACTCGTAGGTCACAGCCTTGTGGTGATACATAGATTAATAGAAAAGGGCTAGTTTAAGATGTTAAGAGTTAGTTAACAAGAAGCCTGAGCTAATGGACCAAACAGTGCTGTAATTAATATAGTATCTGGGTAATTATTTGGGTCTGGGCAGCTGGGAAATGAACAAGCAGTCTCCAATTACTCTGATTTACAGTAAAAAGTGTTTGTCATGGAAGTCAAATAGCATGTATTTGAACCACAAAACCACAGTAGGAAAGAATCAGCTCCTGAAAACTGGCCTCAGACTCTATACCCACACTGTGGCATGTACCTGCATGGGAGTGTATGTGAATGCACATGTGTGCACACACACATCCCATACACAAACATTTTACTTAAAATATTTTTAAAAATTAAGTATACAAATATCTTAAGATAGTCTATTCACTTGTAGTCTTTCTCCTTCTTCTTCTTCTTCTTCTTCTTCTTCTTCTTCTTCTTCTTCTTCTTCTTCTTCTTCTGCTTTTTCTTCTTTTCTTTTCTTTTTCTTCTTTTTCTTCGAGACAGGGTTTCTCTGTGTAGCTTTCCGTCCTGAAACTAGCTCTTGTAGATCAGGCTGACTGCGAACTCACGGAGATCCACCTGCCTCTGTCTCCCAGAGTGCTGGGATTAAGGGCATGCACCACCACCTCCCGGCTGTAGTCTATCTTCTTAATTATAAAAAGTAACATATTTGGTGCCGAGGAGAATGCTGTGCTGATTTGCCTGGTATCCTCGTTCACTTTGCATTGCTGTGCTAAATACTGTGGCCCAAAGCTAGTGGAAGAGGAAAGGGCTCACTTGGCTTACATGTCCCGGCCACACTCCATCACTGAGGGACATCAGATCATGAGCTCAAGGCAGGAATGTGGAGGCAGGAACTGGAACAAAGGCCATGCAGGATACTACTTGCTGGCTTGCGCCTTGTGTCTTGCTCAGCCCACTTTCTTATACATACAACGCAGGACCGTCTGCCCAGTGGTAGCACACCTCAGTGGGATGGACCGTCCCACATTCAGTAATCAAGAAAATCCCCTGCAGACATGATCACAGACAACACAGGCAATATGATGGAGACAGTTCCCCAGCTGAGGTTCCCTCCTTCAAGATGATTGACTCTAGTTTGGGTCAAGTACACACACACACACACACACACACACACACTTAGCATGCACAAAGCCCTGGGTTCGAGCCTCAGCACCACATAAGTGGGGCTTGGTGGGACATTCTTGTAATCCCAGCACTCAGGATGTAGACGCAGGAAGATCCGGAGTAGAAAGTCATCCTTAGCTACATAGTGAGGTCAAGACCAGTCTGGGCTGCACGAAAGCCCATTTCAAAAAGAAAGTATCCTACGAGACGATTCACATAAAAATGATACGTGAGCAACAACACAGGGAACTCTAACCATGTTCAGCACTCTGTGTGAGCTACGTTGCTCTCATTCTTGTGTGCATCCCCTCTGCGTTATAACACTGAAGCGCAGCACGACCGCTCACCCAGATGCCCAAAACAAGGCACGGCCATGTGGGTGTCTCTTTGAACAGTTGTAGGTTCATCCTGTGTTCCAGGTAGGAGTGGGGGTGGAAATAGTGGTGGAAATGGGACAGGGATGGGGTGGGAACTTGACTCAGCAGATAAAGACCTTGCCTACTATGCAAACATTGAGACCTGGGTGTGGATCCCCAGTACTGACACTTTTTAGACACCCGCTCGAGGCCACAATGCCCTGGTTGGAGGAAAAGGCAGCCCTGCTTTGTGTATACGCTGCAACTGACTTCTTGCCATGCGGTTCTGCCCCATCACAAGCAGCGCAGATACCTGCAGATTGATTACATCCTTCTATTATTCAGACTTAAGTAATCGCAGTCAATAGCGCAGCCAGCCAGTCCGCTGCCCAGGCGTTGGAGGAGGTTGGGGAGGAGGATTATTATTCTCTGGGACCTCAGATTCCTGAGAGACGGGTTATTTTCTAGAAAGATTTAAGGTTTTAGAGCTCTGGATAAAGCCTGAAATTCATCTTTCCCAGTTTCTGTGAGGCATGGCGGCAGAGGCAGGGGAGGAAAGCCAGGACTCTCCCTGCACTCTCCCTCCCTCCCTTGCAGGGAGTAAAGTGCCAGCCTTCAGCAGCATTCCTGATCTGGGCTTTGCCTTAAAGAAGACAACAGGAAAAAGGAGGGGGGAAAAAACAGCAACAGGAAGAAAAAAGGCAAGGCTATCCTGCTGGCCCTCATGCTTGTGAAACTGTCCATGACAGATTCTGAACCGCCTAATGTTCGCTGACGCACCAAAAGGTAGCAACTGATTCTCCTAAGCAAACATTCTTGCGAAAACACCCTGTCCCGTTTATTCTCCCGCACACACGCATACACACATACAGTGCGTGTTACACAATTTGTGCATGCTAGTTAAGCCCCCGGTCTTTATGATTAGGGCTAATTCATGATAGGCTATCCCTTACTTTGGGTGGAAACTTTGAGGGAGGCTGGGGCCTCTAGAGTTTTGCCCTGTTTCACATCTGCGAAGGCACAGATAATAGGGTTTTGGGGCATCTCAAGGAGGGACGTAGGGGAGGTGTTTGAATCCCTGTGAACTCATCACGGGAAACGGGCACACTCCTCCTGAGCCATGATGCATGCTAGTGGGCTCCATTGTTTTCCCAAAGAGCAAGAATGTATCACTCTGGCTAGTTTCTTTTTTATGGAGGATGTTGACATTTATGTCAGTTGAGCAGATGAGGGTTGGAACTTGGTGTACAGAAAAGGGGTAAGAGTTTAACAAGTTTGGGGTCCGGAGATTCCTAAGACCCACTACAGACCCACCAGCTGGGAACAAGTTAGAGTCACAAACACTTTAAACAAGAGTTCCGGGTGATCCAAACACACATGTCACTTACGGACACCAAGCTCTGGTATCTATCATTAAATTGCAAGCAAACATTTAAAAACGAGAAGGGGGGAGCTTGTTTTCAATTGGCAACACCTCCCCTCTTTGAGGGGGTAGCCATGTGTTTCCAGAAGCCAAGGCCTTGAGTTCTGGTTCGGCCTCTCATATATAATGTGGGCAGGTTATGAAACCCTTCTCAAGTCTGCTGCCATAGGCAGGCATCAGGAAGCCAGAAAGGACTCTTAGCAGCATCTCAGAGACCTGCATCCTTCCTCCGTCCATCCGTCACTCAAATGTCACTCCTCAGACTTCAGGTCCCCCTATAAACACAAGATACAAGTGGAATGTACTGGTCTGGGGTGGGGGTGAGGGCGGCGCAGAGGCAAGTCTGGCGACCTCACTTTGATCTCGGGAACCCATGTGAGAGAGGAAGGAGAGCATTGTGTCCACGCTCATGCTGTGACACGTGAGGCCACACGCATACGTTTTATACACACACGATGATGCTAAAACAGGATTGTATTTATTTATATACGTTAATTTATTTGTTTATGTTAATTTTTCATTGCTATGATGAAACGCCTTGACGAGTACAACTTATAGAAAGAGGAATTTATTTGGGCTTCCAGTTCCAGAGGGATGGGAGCCCATCATAGTGGGTAGACTTGTGACAACAAGTGGCAGACATAGCAGCTGGAGCGGGAAGCTGAGAGCTCACGCTTTGTTGGCTGCTATCATTTTATTTCATTGAGATAAAACTACCTGCTTCTCACTAATAAAGGCTGGGCATGGG
Source organism: Myodes glareolus (assembly GCF_982192425.1). NCBI lineage: Eukaryota > Metazoa > Chordata > Mammalia > Rodentia > Cricetidae > Myodes > Myodes glareolus. The sequence goes on along the minus strand of NC_142030.1, from coordinate 10,568,701 downwards.
GTGGGGGTACAGCTCAGCAATACATTGGAGGCCCCGGGCTCAATCCCCAGCACTGTAAAAAGGGAAGGAGAAAAGGAAGAAAAGAAAGAGGGAAGGAGGGGGAGAAAGAAAAGGAGGAAGAAAGCGGGGTTGAGGAAAGAATGGCACATGATATGCTAGAGGCTAACGATGTGGTTTAGAAGCCTGTGAACAACAGAAATTCTGATACCAAATCCCAGTGTGGATTTCATCCTGCCAGCCTCAGGCAATCCCAGAGAACGCTGGGGCCCTTCCAGCTGGGATAAGATCCTCTCCTCAGCCAAGATCACCAGAGCCCTCGGTTACCTTCTAGATGAGCAGAGCCCGGAAGGAGCAAGGAGGAGAAAGAGCTGACTCATCCCCTCCCAGCTTTACCCATCGCTTTCCACGAATTACAGAATATAAGATCACCAGGAGGGACCAAGATTACACCATGTCTCTCCAGTCAGGTACAGTCAGGAAAATATGGTGATAATACTGAAGCTGTTTGAAGACAGGTAGCCAGGTACCACCTCTGCTCCAAATCTGTCAACCTTAGGGGCTGGTGAGATGGCTCAGTGGGTAAAGGAGCTTGCGGTTTGGGCCAGTTTTGTTTGTTTGCTTGTTGCCAACTTGAAGCATGAGAGTTACCTAGGAAGAGGGAACCTCACCAGAAGAATTGCCTCCTTCAGACTGGTCTGGAGGCAGTCTGTACAGTGTTTTCTTAACTGATGGTTAATGGTGGGGGGCCCAGCCCACTGTGGGTGGTACCAGCCCTAGGCAGGTGCTCCTGCACTGTATAAGAAAGACGGCTGAGCAAGCCATGGAGTTGCTCCCTCTGTCTGTTGGCAGCGTTCCTCCAAAGTCTGCTTCAGGTCCTGCCTCCAGGTTCCCACAATGGCTTTCCTTGATGATAGACAGTAACCTGTTAGCCAAGCAAACCCTTTTCTCCCCAACATGCTTTTCATCCAAGTGTTCTGTTACAGCAACGGAGATGCAAGGTAACATTGTGCAAGCGGTTCCGTCTCCAGACCTATATAAGCGTGTGAGCCTCGCGACCGCAGCTCCGTCTTCAGACCTATGCAAGCATGTGAGCCTCGTGACCGCAGCTCCATCTTCAGTCCTATAAACATGCAAGGAGAGAAACAACTCCACAAAATTGTCCTCTGACCTCCGACATAGGCACCCTCACACACATATACACAAAATAATCACTAAGAAAATCCACAGTTCAGACGAAAGAGCTGAAGGACTTTGGGTAATTACCTCACTCTCAATGGAGGTGTCTAATGTCTCAACGTCATTGCTTTAGTCTCTGGGAGAAGACTCCTTCATGGATTCGAAGAGGGTGGGGTTTTTCTCAAGGCTTGAGTCTTTCCTGGGGAGCCTTAAAGTGTAAATCCACCTGCAAGCCTCTCAGGGGTCGCCCTTTTCCTCCTCCTTTCCCTCTTCCCTCCCATCCCTTCCTCCCCATATCCATCACCTCTTCCTCCTCTCCTCTCCTCTTCGTACCATGTTCAAATCTCAGCAGAGTGTCCAGAGCATCAAGCTTGCCCAGGGAACCGTGCCTTGTCGCTGTATAATGACGCTCTGGATCTCCATTCAACCTGTAAGACTGAAGCCCCAAACCCATCAGATAGCAGTGCGCCAGTCACCACCCCCTGCTCTCCCCACCCTCAATGCTTCCCTTCTCTCGGCATTTTTTAATTTGACTACTAGGTTCCCGCACAAGCGGAACTGTGTGGTATTTATGCTGTGTGACTGTTTCCACTTCGTCTGTGTGGAATACACACCAGGGGCTTGCTAAATTTTAAGGCCGAATAACATACCACTGAGTGCCTCTGTTTGCTTGTCCATCTGTCCGAGGACTCTCACGTTGTCTCTGCTCTCGTGTGTCGTGAAAAGTTCTGCCATGGAAACACTGTGTACACCCCAATTTCTAAACCATCAAATGGTTAAAAGAGACTGTTTCAGCACAGTTTAGAAAAGAATCTAGGCCCTCATCCCAGAGAACTTATCCAGGCAAGACCAAATCCTACAGTTCAGTGTTTGGTGCTGTTAAAAAAAAGTAAAAGCAGATTCAGTCGAGGCGATTCAAGAGCCAAGGTCTCTAGCTGAAGAGGCCATCTGTCATTCATTGTTAGATGACCGCAATCCACAGAGAAGTTAATGATGGCACCGAGTTGATTGTATCGGGGGAGACAGACTCTCCCTAAAAACTGTCTTCTCTATGAGAGGCCCTGAGACAGTCTTGCTCTGAGTGTTCTTTCACTGTTCAACACAAAATACCATTAAAAATCTGTTTACTTTCTACCTAAGAAGCGCGGAACACAGACTCTGCTATAAAGTCCAGCGCTGGAGAGTGTGGTGTGACGGAGAGACAAAGAATTGTCTCTTCCACTCTGCCTGCAGATGACGCCTGGAACACTGTCTGCCGACGTGTGGCTTACTAAGCAGTGTGAGGCACACATCCCCAGGAGAAGGCCCTGTCTCACAGTAAAGACGACCCTGGGGAGGAGAGAGGCTAATATCGTGAAAAGGCTGGGACACACTATAACTCAGACACGTCAGCTGAGCAGCACACTGCCAGGACCTTGGGTCTCTCCTTTTTCTCTAAAAGCCCTGTGAGCGGAGTGAGAAGACAGGCCTGAAGAACTGAGATTCACCCCACCAGGCATTAACGGTGTCCAGAAACTATGTGAACAATCTCACTCGACATCCTTAAGACATTTATATCTGTCTGATACAGAACCAGAGTCGGGGGAACATGTTAATTTTCTCAGCCTGCAGATAACACATATACAGAATCTCGCAGGCCCACAGAAAGCTCCGCATAGTCTCCGGGGCTTCCACCGCCTTAAAATATAGGCTTGCATTTATCTTGGCCACATTAACGAGGTCTGTTTGACCAATACATTTATATTTATGATGACTGAGGGCAGATTATGGTTGTTAAAACTTGTCCTTGGGACATGAAAACACTCCTCTGTCATTAATACATTTACTAATATAAACTATGATGTCAGGTCAACGTAAAGGGTAAAAATGTTCCTAAAGTACGCGCACATCATTTTTTAAAGCAATTGAGCCTAATGGAATAGCAAAGGTCATCATAACAAACCATTACAGTCTTCGTCTTGGCTACGCCGGCCACAGAAGAACCTCCAAGAAACCGTCATCATTCCTCCAATGTTATGGCATCCAGACGACAGGGATGGCTCGCAAATGAGTCATCCGGGCTCAGATCGGCAGTAGCTATGTGAGCGCGGCACAATCAATTATTCATGTGTTTACAGAGAGCTTTCCCGGTTGATGTTAACCAGAGCGGCTCGCAAAGGACAGCTCTCCAGCTGTCCTCAGCCATCCCGGGCCTCCAGCTAACAAGTCACTTTAATTGCTGGAGAAGCCATCTGGAAGGTGAGCCTCCCCAGCCCAGGCCCCGAGACTTTATTAGGTGCAAAAATATTAATCAGGGATAATTATGACAATTCTTTATATACAGGACTCTCAGAAAAATCCTAAAGAGGGTGAGAGAAGGTAGGCTTGACCCGGAACCCATTAGGCTCAATGGGGATGGACTATTGAGGACCCAGGTCAGGGATTCACGGAGAGCAGAAGAGAAGAGAATGCAGGGAAAGAATCGGAGGCCGTGGGTTCCAGTGTAGAAGGCTCTGTGAAGGCAAAGGCACATGGCTGAGGACCACCAAGGACGGATGCTTTAGATTGGTCAATGGCCAAATTGACCCTCCCATCCAAAATGGCCTCAGGAGAAGGTGGATGGAAAACAGGACTCACAGGCTGTCCAAGCAGACTAGGGGTGTGAACAAGGGTAACTCCTGTCTCTAAGCTGGAGCAGTGTGGGAGCTGATAACTCCAATGATCTGGCCAGACTTGGGTCTGGGTTGTAGCCAAGCTGTGGCCTCACTTCTTCAGAGGGCATGGTGAGATGGGGGATGGGGGACAACAGGAACATTTTTTATTAGATAGATTCCAAGAACTTGGTGGTACTGAGAGATTTTTTTTTTCTCTTCTTGTTTGAAATTAAGTAATTTACAATGTTATCATAACACGGGGCTGGTGAATGTAGTGTGGTCGGTAGGTTGCTTGCCTAGCATGCACGGGGCCCTGGCTGTGATCTCCAACACTGCATACAGTTAGGTGTAGTGCTGCAAGCCTGCAATCCCAGTCCTCAGGAGGTGGTGCCAGAGGGTCAGAAGTTCAGTCGCCCTTGGCTGTGTAGCAAGTTTGAGGCCAGTCTTGGCTGTATGAGAGTCCACTTCAAAAACCAACAATTCACTGGAACCTATCTAAGAAAGCAACAGAAGTAAGCTGCATCTCCTAGCAAACAAGAGCGTGGTTCAAAACGCATACAGAGCAGCGTGTGGCCGTGAACATCCCTCCGCCCCACAATGTTGAGTCTCAAGCAGGGGCCTGATGAGTCTAAGGTCATCCTGAGATTTTTTGCTAGACCCTGTTTCAAAACATATGCGTATAGACAGAGAGACAGCAAGACACCGAGACAGACAGACGACAGACAGATAGATGAGTTAAAGGCCTGCAGTATCAAGATGAAGTTTTCAGATAGACAGAGAGCACGTGACATCCTTAGACACCGGGTATTGTCATGAGGCAAGGGCTGCAGAGGGTCTAACAGTGGGGTCCCTTTACCTCCTCCAGGTTTCCCACGAAGGCACCACTCCTGTGGAATGGGTTTCCTGAGCTCCGCCACAAGTTTCCCTAGATACCAGAATGACCTTTCTCAAAGGGCCAAACGAAACACAAGCGCATGTTTACACAGGCCTTTCCAAAGCCTTCAGATGGCCTCTTCTGTCGTGGAAGAAGACTGAGGCATGCTGCTCTTCTCAAACTTACTGGTTCACAGCGTTCTTTTTTAAGAGTCCACACCCCCTCCCCGCCCCCGCCACAAACTCAGGCTTCCACTCTGGAAAATGCAGCACAGGGCTGTGCAACCAACCACCCTCCAGTTAAATGTCTTGCTAAGGTCGCAGCTGAAAGCCACTCCGCCACCTTCGAGGAGCTCAAATCCAAGTGGTCCCTGACTTGGAACAGTCCAGCTTTGGGCTTGTTGATCTGGTGATGGTGAGAAAGTGGTATGCATTCAGCAGGAACCCTTGGGTTTGGGGTAGGGGATACAAGGGTCTAAGTTCGGATATTTACATCACGTTGAGAAGTCAGGTGCCTCTGTATCTCCAGTCAGGGAGGAGAGGAAACGGACACAGGTGATCTCAGGGACTCATTGGCCTTCCAGCCAATTAAAAATGGAGAGCCTCAGATTAACCCTGGAGGGGTATATAGGAAAACATCTATATAGAAGACCGACTTCTGGCACTTTTACACACATACAGAAATGAAAATGAAGGTGTTGGGGGGGGGTCTTGTCACATAACCCAGACTGGATATGTGATGTTTAGTTTTGTGAACTTGACACAACCTAGAACCATCTGGGAAGAGGGGCTCTCAATGAGGCATCGTCCATATTGGTTTTGCCTGTAGACATATCTATGGGAGATTGTTTTAACTGACATAGGAAGACCCAGTCCACTTTGGGCAGCACCATTCCCTCGGCAGGGGGAACCCTGAACTGCACGAGAGTGAAGAAATCAAGGTGAACACTCAGCAAGGAAGTATGTGTGCATGCATTTCTCTCCCTGCTCTTGATTTTGGGTGCAACCTGCTCCCTCAAGTACCTGCAGCCTTCGCCTCTCCACATGCCGAACTGCAACCTGGAACAGTGAGCTAAACCATTTCTCCTCCAAGCTGCTTTTGGACACGGTATTTTATCACAGTAGTATAAACAAAATGAGGACAGGCCCTAGACTCACTGTGTATAGCCCAATCAACGTATAATCTGGTGATGAGCCCTAGCTCAGACCTTAAAGGGCCGGGATGGTAGGTTTGCACCACTATACCCAGCTCCATCCTGCTTTCTTTCTGTTCTCGTGTGCCTGCTGGCAAGTTTCTAGTTCTTTCTGAGAAATGCCAAGACAGCCAGCCTTCAAGGTTGTCCACCAGTCATTATGGCTCCACAGTCCCATTATGGCTCGGCAGCCCTGGGTTGGACCTCTTCGTCGTGGTTGCCCCATGAAGTTGCCATGCATAGAACACCCACAAGGGGGCAGATCTTTAGACCTGAGCTCACATGTCCATCACGGGCTCTTGGGAGCTCTTTCTGAAAGTTGGTGATGGTCCTGGTCCTATATTTCAAGTGAATGTGATCAGCATCCAAAATAAATGGGACATCAGCTTGGCCTTTAGTACTAACCACTCGTTAATTATAAAATAAACACATGTGAATGGCCTTTAAATCTTGCTGACAGTGTGCCTGAGAGATGCCCGGAGCTTCCTGAGGTCACTGGGTTCTCTGTCTTCAAGCAGAACCCTTCGTCCAACCAGAGAAGAAGGCAAGTGTTAAGTGAGAAGGGTGTCTGGGTCCCCTCTTACATGTGGGGGCCCTTCTGCAGTGCTGTCTCTAGCTGCCTCACACAAGGTTCCGTCCAGAGATAATGAGGAGGTTCACCTGAAGTGAAGAGCCACAGGGAAATGGATGTCATCTTCACAAGGGCTAGGAATGTGGGTCTAGGGCCAGGGCAGTGTCCTGAGGTGAGGGAAGCTGCCAAGCCTGACCACCTGAGTCGAATCCCAGGGTCTCATACACTAGAATGAGGGACTGACTTCAGGCTCTCCTCTGACCTCCACTTGTGTATCACGCGTGTACATGCACGTGCACACATACACAGATATTTAATGTACTAATATATATTTATATAGATTTAAAAATAAAAGTAAATTAAAAACAAACAAACAAAAGAAAGTCACCTTCCTGAAGGAGAGAAACACAGGGCACCTAGGGACTCCTCCTCTTCCTTCACACAGAATTGTTTCTACGACGGAAAACTAAACTCAGGCACAAGATTGACTTTTTTTAAAAAAAAAAACTTAAAGTGGACTGAGCTGCCATTTACCTCCATTAGATGGCGCCACATCCTCTTGGGGGCCATTTCATCTTGTTACTATCAAGAGCCATCATTTCCCCAGGCAAGATCAAATCTCATCTTAGACTCCCAGGGACATCTCTCCCTCTCTGATGTCAATGATTGCCCCTCACATACTAGGAAAAATTTTTGATCCTTTGTCGGCCATGCCCTGCTTCAAGGGCAGGAAATCATCTTGCTTTTCACAAAGTTGGGAAGCAGACCAAATGCTCTAGTGAGCTGGTTTTGTACCCTGACATCTTAGAGGCCTTCCTTGAGTTAAGGGATCCATCAGATCATCACAAACACCGTCTAGGGAGCAACAGCACCAGACTCAGGAGGATCCATGGAAAAATTAATATCTCCAGTCTTTATTACGCCCTTTCCAAAGTTAGCCCGGCCTTGAGGAGAAAAGAAAACGTCGTCGTTCCAACCTTACTTGGGAAAGTATTTAATTTCCATTGTATGCATGATGTCCAGGGGTAGGAAAACATTCTGAAACATTCTTCTGGCCTACAGTCTTCCTCCTGTTTTCTTTCCTTTCCCAAAAGAAGGGTAGGGAGATGATGGACATCTGCTGCCTTGGCAAGAGAATGCAGAAGTAGAAAAATTACTCCATAATTATAAACAGAGCATTTTGATAATCCCTTCATCCTTCAAGAAACTCGACGGCGCCCTGCTAAGTTTGCAGGACTGCATGTCTCTGCTTCCTGTGCTGGACCCAGAAAATGAGAGGCTGAGACAGAAGGAAATCAGAAAGAGGAAAACTTGGAGATCACAGCCCCAAAGAAAAGGCCGAAGAACCATTTCAAGCGATGTCAGCTTCAAAAATGTTTCTGAGAGACATCTGTTGTTCCAGAATGTGCAGTTCCCATTACTGGCTCAGAAGGTACACGGGGTCTCCCACTTTGACTGTCCCTGCATTTTCCAGAGAAAAATACTGTCCAAAGCGGGGTAGCTTTCCATATAACGGCTGTTCAGAAGGGTCACATAGCCGGTAGCTGCAACAGGAAAAAACCTCGATGAGACCCAGGGAACAGGAAGAATGTGAACCCCAGGTGGCTTCATCAAGGCTGAAGCAGGTGTCCACCCACTCAGGCAGGCTGTGCCTGGAATCGGGATCCAGTCAGAGCGAACATCTCAGCATCCCTCCACACCCCCCCCAACCCCCGCTCCTGGAGAGGGCCAGAGAGTGACAGGCCAGTGGGAAGTTCCAAGGCACGGTCAACACTCCATCCTCATGGCTTCTCATTATAGTGGCCTTTCCTTTTCCAGAATCAAGAAGGTAGGTACTTGGGGCTGGAGAGATGGCTCAGTGGCTAGGAGCACCTCCAGAGAACCAGGGTTGGGTCCCCAGCACCCACTTGGCAGCTCACCACTGCCTGTAACGGCTGGATCACACCAGTTCTCTCTGACCTAACTCCTTCTTCTAACCCCGTCAGCTCTGCACACACATGCCACATGGACATGCAAGCAGACAATACACTCACACACATCCAATAATAAATAAATAAAAAGGAAACGAGCTTAAAATTTATGAAAGATTTAAAATTTTTCAAAGGGAAATGAGATATTCCATATGCCTGGATGTGCCTATAATTTTTCTTCACCCTCACAACTTTTCCACATACGTCACCTGATCCAAGATACTGGCAAGACTGTCACCCCTCCTTTCCATCTTTCCCTTCCTGGCCCATGGCTGCCCAGATCAGAGGCCCTTAAAGGGCACCATTTGACTCTGCTCCCTTTTTCTCAACCCCCACTTTCCGGTGCTGCTGCCAGCAGCAGCTGCCCAAGCTGTGTTAGAAGCTGAGTGTAATAACTTCTCAGCCGACCCTCTTCATTTTTCACCCCCTACACCTACTTAGTGTGGACACTATTCTATGACTGTCTTTTTCTTTTTTTCCAAAGATTTATTTATTTATTTTATGTGCATTGGTGTTTTGCCTGCATATATGTCTATGGGAGGGTGTCAGGTCCCCTGGAACTGGAGTTGCAGACAGTTGTGAGCTGCCATTGTGGGTGCTGGGAATTGAACCTGAGTCCTCTGGAAGAGCAACCAGTGCTCTTAGTCACTGAGAAATCTCTCCAGCCCCATGCTGTCTTTTTAAAAAAGAGATTTCTATATTTGGATTTACGTGTACGAGTGTTCCTCTGCATGCGTATCTGAGCATCACGTGTGCAGTGGCTGAGGAGGTCAGAAATGCGCGTCGGCTCTCCTGAAGCTGGAGTTACCGGTGATTATGAGTGCCCAAATGAGCGCTGGGAACCAAACCCAGGTTCTCTGGGAGAGCGGCTGGGGCTTTTCACCACTGAGAACTCTCTCCAGCCTCACACTCTCTTAACTTCACACGGATCTTACAGTTCTTCAACTAGGAAACCCCAGTGTGTACCAAAAAACACTGCAGCTCCTTGCCTGGTGTACAAAGCCTCCTGCCTGGCCACAGCCAGATTTCTCACATCTTTCTCTCCTGCCAGTTAGGGTACCCATGCAACACTTCAGGATTCCCCAGGGTGCTTTACCCGGCTTGGTGGCACCTGCAACTATCCTTCCTCCCCTTCCCCAAGCAGCAGAATCCCACCCTTTCTTCCAGGTCCTGCTAGAATGTCGCCTGTCCCCGGGAAGAAGCCCACAATCCCATAAGCCAGCAGCAATTTCCTGTTTCTTAATTTCTCTGCTCTTGCCAAGGTTTGTCCTATAGGTTCAGGTCACACATCTGTCTATTCTATGGGACAGAGTGACCCTGGGGAACTCAACATGTGTCCAATTCCACTATCCCACTTACATCCAGTTCCGGGCCTTGTCAGTCACCCCTGGACCACAATTCCTTGTTGAATGGACAAGAGTATTGGTAAGTGACACTCTTAAAGACGCTATGAGCTAGATGTGATCATCCAGCACTCAGGAGACTGAGGCAGATGAAGCATAGCAAGGTCAAGGTCAACCTGGCTATGTAGCAAGACCTTGGGGGTGAGTGGAATATGCACCTTTGTCAGGCAGAAAACTCAAGAAGCCGTGAGCCAACGTGAAAATATCATGGTAAGACCATGCCTCCAGCACCTCTCTGCCGGGTGTGTGGAGGGTGTGGGGCTTGCTACTGTGTCTTACTTAAGCTAACCCAATTTTAAAACACACTTTTTTAAAAATTTACTTATTTATTATGCATACAGTGTTCTGCCTTCATGTATGCCTGCAGGCCAGAAGAAGGCACCAGATTTCATTACAGATGGTTGTGAGCCACCATGTGGTTGCTGGGAATTGAACTCATGACCTCTCAAAGAGCATCCAGTGCTCTTAACCTCTGAGCCATCTCGGCAGCCCCTCTACAACACTCTTACAGTTAAAACATTATTATTGAAAGTATTGATTTTGCTCTACTTCACGTTTAAAATAGCACATGATAAAACCCTGGTTCTAATCAACACAATGCCCATCAAAATCCCAGCAAAATTCTTCAAAGACCTCGAAAGAATGATACTCAACTTCATTTGGAAAAGCAAAAAACCCAGGATATCCCAAACAATCCCATGCAATAAAAGAACTTCTGGAGGCATCACAACCCCTGACTTCAAACTCTACTTCAGAGCTACAGTACTGAAAACAGCCTGGTATTGGCATAAGAACAGACAGGAGGACCAATGGAGCCAAATAGAAGACCCGGATATCAACCCACACATCTTTGAACACCTGATCTTTGATAAAAAAGCAGAAAATATAAAATGGAAAAAAGAAAGAATATTTAACAAGTGGAGCTGGCATAACTGGATATCAACATGTAGAAGAATGAAACTGGTCCTTATCTATCACCATGCACAAAACTCAAATCCAAATGGATCAAAGACCTCAACATAAAGCCAGCCACACTGAACCTTACAGAAGAGAAAGTGGGAAGTACACTTGAACGCATTGACACAGGGAACCACTTCCTAAATAGAACCCCAGCAGCATAGACACTGAGAGAAACAATAAATGGGACCTCCTGAAACTAAAAAGCTTCTGTAAAGCAAAGGATACGGTCAACAAGACAAAATGACAGCCTACAGAATGGGAAAAGATCTTCACTAACCCCACATCAGACAGAAGGCTGATCTCCAAAATACACAAAGAACTCTAGAAATTGGACACCAAAAGATCACATAATCCAATAAAAAAAAATGTAGTACAAGCCTAAACAGAGAACTCTCAACAGAGGAATCTAAAATGGCTGAAAGACACTTAAGGAAATGTTCAACATCCTTAGTCATCAGAGATATTCAAATCTAAACAACTGTGAGATTCCATCTTACACCTGTAAGAATGGCCAAGACCAAAAACACTGATGACAACTTATGCTGGAGAGGTTGTGGGGAAAAGGGAACACTCCTCCATTGCTGGTGGGAATGCAAATTGGTACAACCCCTTTGGATGTCAGTGTGGTGATTTCTCAGAAAATTAGGAAACAACCTTCCTCAAAACCCAGTAATACCACTTTTAGGCAAATATCCAAAGGATGCTCAATAGTGCCACAAGGACATGTGCTCAGCTATATTCATAACAGCATTGTTTGTCATAGCCAGAACCTGGAAACAACTTAAATGCCCCTTGACTGAAGACTGGATAAGGAAAATGTGGTACATTTACACAATGGAGTACTACACAGCAAAAAAAAAAATGACAGTTTGAATTCTGCAGGAAAATGGATGGAACTAGAAAACATTATTTTGAGTGAGGTAACTGAAACACAGAAAGACAATTATCACATGTACTCACTCATGAGTGATTTTTAAACATAAAGCAAAGAAAGCCAGCCTACAAACCACAATCTCAGAGAACTTAGACAACAGTGCGGACACTAAGAGAGACTTACATAGATCTAATCTGCATGGGAAGTAGAAAGTAGAAAAAGACAAGATCTCCTGAGTAAATTGGGAGCATGGGGACCTTGGGGGAGGGTTGAAGGGGGAAGGGGAGAGTCAGGGAGGGGGGGCCAAGAAAAATGTAGAGCTCAATAAATATCAATAAAAAAAGATTAAAAAGAAAAAAAACTGGTTTTAACTATACTTCAAGACAGAAATGACGGCTGAGAACAGAGACTCAAACAAGATCCCACATGTTTGGGGGTGGCAAGACCATTGCCAAGAGACACAGCCTAGGCTAGCCTTGATCTCTTAGCCTTCCAACCTCTGACCCTTCAGTGTATCTTTCTGGTGTGTACTACCACAATCAACAGAGATCTAAATTTTCTCTTGAGAAAATTGATCTGAGGCAAGGTCTCCTGTGGCCCAGGTGCATCAGGAGCCAAATGAGGCTGGGAGGACATGGAACTCATGTTCTCTCCCGCTGCAACAACAGGCCTCTG